>NC_133335.1:195355265-195687615 GCF_042186555.1 Aquarana catesbeiana
AGCCAGAGGAAATGCTTTAGCAGACCAAGCGGCGAAGGATGCTGCCCTTATTGCATTTGGAGTCACACCCACTGTAGGGGTCGCCCAGGTAGCGGGGACAGATTCCCCTCATCAAGAGCAGTGGGATGTAGAAACTCTAATTCAGTTGCAGAACCAGGCCCATGATGAAGAGAAGGATAAGTGGATGCAATGTAATGCTACCCAAAATCAGCAGAGCCTGTGGAGCGCTGACAACAGGTGGTGTCTACCCAGGAGTTTGTACCCAGTTTTTGCACAACTGGCACATGGCGTCAGACATCTTGCTAAGGGCGCGATGGTGGCACTTACTGACTGCTATTGGATAGCACCTGGATTTAGTGCATTTGCAGCCAGATTTTGTGCTTCATGTCTCACTTGTGCTCTGTACAATGCAGGGAGGCCTGTCCATGTTCTCCAAAAGCATTCTTCTAAGCCAGATTTCCCTTTCCAAAGAATTCAAATAGACTACATTCAGATGCCCAGAATAGGCACCTATGAGTTTGCTTTAGTGTGTATTGACATGTTCTCAGGTTGGCCCGAGAGCTAAAAGAAAATTTTGAATGAAATAGTTTGTAGATATGGAGTTCCTGAAACTATTGAGAGTGACAGAGGAACCCATTTTACTGGGGAAGTAATGAAAGAGGTAACGGAAGCCCTTCCATACACCTTATCATCCACAAAGTAGTGGTAAAGTTGAGAGACTTAATGGAATTTTGAAAAACAGATGTGCAAAAATTAAAGCAGATACAGGAAAAGGATGGGTGGAAGCTTTGCCATTAGCCCTATATTCTGTACGAACTACCCCTAAACAACCACATGGGCTGTCCCCCTATGAGATTTTATTTGGAGGGCCACCCAAAACAGGGCTATATTTTTCCCAACAGTTGCAGGCTTCTCACTCTAGTCTGTTAGAATATGTTCAGATTTTGCCAATAACATTGAATAAAATACATGAAGGTGTTTATAAATCTATCCCCGACCCAGATTCTGTTTCAGGTATTCACAGAATCCAACCAGGTGACTGGGTGGTGGTCGAGTGACACGTCAGAAAGCCGCTAGAACCAAAATTTGACGGACCACATTTGGTGCTTTTGACAACCGGTTCCGCTGTCAAGTTGGAAGGAAAGCCCACCTGGATTCACGCCAGTCACTGCAAGAAAATCCTGAAGTGATGATATCCTTTGAGAAAATGATGATGATGTTTCTTTTCTTTTTGTTGTTTGTGAGAACTGAAACATAGAAAAATAACCCTTTCATCCAAATGTTAAAATTGTATGCAACCAATAGCAACGCTAGTAACTGCTGGGTGTGTTCTCACTTACATCCCCAAACAGGAACAATACCCATGATAGCAATGCCTCTCAAATTCACTGATCTAAACAGGACCAGAATAAATGGCTCATACATAGTCTCCACAGCTAATGAGCACAAATCAGTAATTTTGATGGTTTCAATACAGATAAACACTCCACAGATTTGTTTAAACATCACATGCCCATTTAACACTAAATGTACACGGTTAGGCAATTCAGATTGCACCAGAGCAAAAATTACAGTTTATGGAGGAAACTATGGTCAATATTATTATATCCCAGATCCAGAACTAAAAAGAACCCTTTATAGTATAAAGTGCACTACCCCCCGTAGGAGCTGCTGGGTAGTTCGTTCTTTCCTGAAGTGTGTTCCCGTTACCCCCTTTCCCTCACAGATTGACACGGCAGACAGTCCGTAAACATTTAAACTTTATTTCGCTTCTGGTATTCGTTGCGATATTGCATTGAAGAGCCACTCTGAATAACTCCCAAAGATTTATGCAATGAGAACACAACACTCAATCCAGAACATGTAAAGCCTCTGTGAATAACTTCCATCTTGCACTGATTCCAAATGTGTAATGCAGCTTTCCTTCCTCCTGTTAGTTACTATTTCCTGACTGCACAGCACTTCCAAGTCAAACTCTAAGGACGATACTCTGAATAAAGTCCAAAGAGATTGCTAATTGGATTCCTCCAGGGTGTTAGTTCTCTAAGGTCCACTTCTGTACCTTTCTCTCCTGGACCCGCACTCTAACCCCTTTAAAGTCTCTTAGAAGCGCTGTTCCCCTGGGTTACCTGCCACAGAGGGTTCTCTCCCAGTCCTTGTGTCTGTCAGTAATAGCAACCTTCTCATGAAATCTTCTCCTGGAGTCTCCTCCCCACATGGCGTACTCCCCTCCCCCGCAGGGGAGAGCACCCGAGCTGCACCAGTCTCTACATCCTTTTCTCTCTGGCTCCAAACTCCAACCTTAAAACCCAAAAAAACCACACCAACCCCCGGAGCCATGTGACTATTATATGTGACTATTTATAGGAGTCTCGCCTCTGCCCAAGCAAATCAATGATTGGCTCAGAAGGGTCTCCAGAAGACTACCTGCCACTCTAGTCCTTTATTCCTCCCACTTTCCAGATCAAGTCATAGAAAATGAAGGAAATTACACAGGCAGAGTGTAGGTGGCCACACCTACCTCTACTCTAACCAACCTCTCAAACAAATTAAACCTACCAGCATACACCACAGGGTAAAACACTGGCAATTTTGGCCTAGCTTTAATCCTAACTATCTAATCTAGCACACACCTAAGTAGGTGGGCGCTACATACACTCCCTCCTGAAATCACAACTGTCCCCAGTTGTGGGAAAAAAAGAAAATTTTCCCCAAACCAGGAAACAGTCCTACCTACCCAACATTTCCCTACTTTGTGGTGATGTGTGCGAAACATGAAGGAAATAAAACATAGGTGTATTCACAAAATTTCACAATTACAATGTTGTGCAACTTCTATCTATGCATCCCTATCACTACAGGTAATCCAAGAAGAATTAATACACCGCTCGCTAAGGAGAAATGCTTTAATTACTTCAGGTCTTCATCTGTACCATCACAGACAGCCGTCTTTTCCCGAAGATACCTGCAAAAGAGAAAACATAGACACACATCCAAATCTATATGCTATCTTCACATCCATAATTCTTATTGGCATGTGTGACACTACCAGAACTGCTGTTCCCTCAAAAGGAGTCTGGAGACTCCTGCAGAACAGAGCCTAAGTAGACACGCCAAACAAAGACGTTTAAATCCATGAGCACAAACACTTTGTGAATGACTCCAACCAGGAGTTCGTAACATTTTACTGGAACAAAACTAACAAAGGGACAGACAGGGACAGCAGTAGAAAGGTGTCCTTACTGACCAGGTAGGCGCTGAAACTGTTGCCCTGTATAGGTAGTCACTGGGAAAACCCACCCTAGCCCAGCTACGCACTTGTAGTCATTGGGTAGAAACTTTAAACATATTTTGTGGCGGCTCTTACACCAGAGTCCAACTCACAGATAATAGCGAGGATCGGGTAGTCTTTTGCGAGAATCCCCTGTTCCCTTCACAGATATGGAATAACTGCGGGTGTGTTGTCCAGCCTTAAGGACCAAAACTCTGTCCGTGTAAATAGCCCTCCCCAGTTTCCATTCTTTATAAATATCTTGAAATCTGACCCACACTTCACTATCTGGGGTGCGTTGAAGCTTAGGCACATGCAAATAGTCCCATACCAAATCTCCTTCCCATTGTTCTCGAGAAGCTTCCACAATGTCCATTATTTGTTCAGGAACATAGGGGTAATCTAATCCACACTCTTGTGCTACCCTCTTTTGGACACCTCTCTGGAATCTGGACAACCGTGGAAATTCTTTTGGCCTTCCCCGCCCGGGCAGAACATACGAATCCGGGGCCTTGATAGCCTTTTGCTGATATGAGGATGATCCAGAAGAGAGGGTCTTTGCGAATTTAGATGAAAGTCTGATGGGGGGTACGGAAGGTTTTATGAAGACAGATGTGTCCCCTGTAGCTCCTGTAGAAGCCTCCATCGACGTAGAGCTTTCCAAGAAAAATTCATCCTCCTCACTAGAGTTACCTTCCTCTGGAGATGACCACTCAAAAAGGCGTTCTATAGACCCATATTTATCCAGCATTTCTGGTGATCCCCAGTCCACAGCCCCGCCCTTATTTGTCTTGTCCGGCTCACCTGAGGGGTCCCCCTCTATTAACTGTGGCTCCTTCCGAACGGGTTTAACAAGGGGCTTATTTACACTGACTGGTTCTTCAGGGGATACTTCCGGGGATTTCCCAAACACACTCTCAGTCCCCGGGTCCCTGGCCAGGTCACAGGCTTCCCCAACAGGTCCTACCTGAACCTCCGACACCCTTGATTCCCTTGAACTTGACTGGAACACCTCTGTTGCAGGTACAGGCGACACTCGGCCCTCTCTGGCCCCTCCGGTCATCTGTACTTGAGGCAGACAAAGTCCGGTTGTAGAACTAGCAAAGTAGTACTGGACCTCTTGCTGTACAGGTCCCAGGCATGTTAACTGTGATCCGCAATGTCCACAGCGGGCCCATGCGCAGACTCCCATTGTAGACTTCCGACATCCAGGGCACAGCATGCAAAGCCTCTCCACGCCCTTTACCACACCAAGCGCCAATCCTCCGGTGAGTTTCAGACGAATGCCGGTGTCCACAAGGACTTGGTCCTGCTGTTCAGTTGATCGCTGCATAGCGGGTGTGCTCTGAACACGCGCCGCCATCTTCCTCCGCCTTGTGTATGGTGCGTGGCACGCTGAACGCTGACACTCTCTCTTCCTGGACGTGGCTCCACCCCTCAGCTTGTTGGCTCAGCGCGCGAGGAACTGTAACACAACATTTGTTTGACGCACCATAGTGACACCTGGTGGCAGGCGCTGTTGAACTGCAGGTTACAGCAGCAATAACTATTGTCACAGTGGAAATGTTACTTGTGATGCCCCCAACTGTAAGAGAAATGGTCCCTGCATAATCTCCGGCACCACACCACCCCCTGTGTCCATGTTTCCAAGGGCAACAGTGGCACCCACAACTCCCATCACATTCTCTACTGTGTAGCAGGACAACTTGTAGCAAACAGTGACGATGCCGGCGCTGTACCCACGCCAGGCATCTCTGTACTATAGCAAGGTGCCGCCTGCAATGGTCCCCTAGGACTATCCGGGATACAATCACAGTATTGCTGGGACTGTCTGCGAGGTTGCTAGGGGTAACGGACTTTCAGAAAAGTAAAATCTCGGTGGGACCTCCATGAAGCGCACTACCCCTGTTGGAGCTGCTGGGTAATTCGTTCTTTCCTGAAGTGTGTTCCCCGTTACCCCCTTTCCTTCACAGATTGGCACGGCAGACAGTCCATAAACATTTAAACTTTATTTTGCTTCTGGTATTCGTTGCAATATTGCATTGAAGAGCCACTCTGAATAACTCCCAAAGATTTATGCAATGAGAACACAACACTCAATCCAGAACATGTAAAGCCTCTGTGAATAACTTCCATCTTGCACTGGTTCCAAATGTGTAATGCAGCTTTCCTTCCTGCTGTTAGTTACTATTTCCTGACTGCACAGCACTTCCAAGTTAAACTACAAGGACGATACTCTGAATAATGTCCAAAGAGATGACTAATTGGATTCCTCCAGGGTGTTAGTTCTCTAAGGTCCACTTCTGTACCTTTCTCTCCTGGACCCGCACTCTAACCCCTTTAAAGTCTCTTAGAAGCGCTGTTCCCCTGGGTTACACTCACATGTGCTCCCGAGCGACCGTCCATGCCTGCCACAGAGGGTCCTCTCCCAGTCCTTGTGTCTGTCAGTAATAGCAACCTTCTCATGAAATCTTCTCCTGGAGTCTCCTCTCCACATGGCGTACTCCCCTCCCCCGCAAGGGAGAGCACCCGAGCTACACCAGTCTCTACATCCTTTTCTCTCTGGCTCCAAACTCCAACCTTAAAACCCGAAAAAAACACACCAACCCCCAGAGCCATGTGACCTTGTCTTTTATAGGAGTCCCGCCTCTGCCCAAGCAAATCAATGATTGGCACAGAAGGGTCTCCAGAAGACTACCTGCCACTCTAGTCCTTTATTCCTCCCACTTTCTAGATCAAGTCATAGAAAATGAAGGAAATTACACAGGCAGAGTGTAGGTGGCCACACCTTCCTCTACTCTAACCAACCTCTCAAACAAATTAAACCCACCAGCTTACATCACAGGGTAAAACACTGGCAATTTTGGCCTAGCTTTAATCCTAACTATCTAATGTAGCACACACCTAAGTAGGTGGGCGCTACAAGTACAAATTGCTCACAGTTCACAATATGTGAAAATATCGGTTACCTGAGATTCCATGTTATTGCTTCCAGTTTTTTAGGAGCAGGCATACCATCCATACGTAGAGGGTTATATTATATATGTGGAAATAAAGCTTATGCCTGGCTTCCTACTAATGTTACAGGTACATGTTATATTGGGAAGTTAGCACCTGCTTTGGCTGTTCGCAAAGATACAGTGCGACCAGATCAAAGTCCAGAATACCCTTTAGTGTTCAAAAGAGAGTTGTTCACTGAATGCAACATGGCATGGTCTTGGTTCCCTTCCTGGACAGGATGGGGAATTGAAGCAATGAAAAGAATAAATAATTACACTAGAATTGTAGATGAGATTATTAACCTTACTACCACTGTTTATTAAATGAAGAAATGGCTCAGCTTAAAAAAGTAGTATTAGAGCACAGATTAACGCTAAATTATCTCACTGCAGCTCAAGCTGGGATGTGTAAGATATTTCACACTGACTGTTGTATATACATTTCTGATAATGAGGACATTATTAAAGGGCATCTTGCTAAGATAAGAGAACTACAGAATAAGGCCAGAGATATTGCTAAAGATGGATGGAACCCCTTTCAGGGTTTAGGAGGTTTTGGTGACTTTTTATATGGCATAGCAACATGGTTACAGAAACTAGGCGCTTACATTGTGATATTCCTATTTCTCATCAACGCTGCTTGTTAGCGGAATCACAATACACACAGCTGGCCTGTTTAACCTAGATTTCATTTAAAAGCAAACTGACATACTAGCAAACCCAGATACTACCTAGTAAAGCTCAATCATGGCTATCTCCTGGCAATACTAGAGTTTGCCCTGCATGGTTATATAATCCAAACAAATAATGCATTTAAATTTTCACCTGATTAAAATGAATAGAATGAATAAAATTGTTCACATGAAATAACATTATAAACTCAAATATGAGAAATATTATAGTAACTTAACTAGAACCAAATATATCAGCAAAAGAAACATATGTAATATATGTAATATGAATGCAATAACAAACTAGAATAAATATATATAAAACACAAAGCGCTGTGATGCTAAATAGCTGATAATTACACATAAAACCAAGTGAGGCTGCTATCAAAAGAGAGTGTTTTCAGAGTCACTTAAAAAAAATAAATAATGATATTTGAAGCGCTTCACAATGTGCATGAAAATGAATATATAAGAATAAATATAAATAGTCAAATAAATCCAGCGGTGAGTAAAAATTCCTATAAAATCCAGCAATCAAAATAGTGTAAAATTATAAAAAATTAGTGACACCAAATGTGTAAAAAATTCACATAAAAAATCCACATAAAAATAAATATATAGGGATGTATTCAGAAGGTTCAATTATACAGGTGTAGAATCATGATTGGTATAGAGCTTTTGATCACTAGCAAAGCTGTTTAAAAACACTTGCTTAATTAAGGTGCTCATTGATAGTACCAATGTGTTTTTTGCTTCTATTCACAACCAATGTGAGAATCATAAACAGGCAGATAAGAGAAAAAAAACAATCATTGTGCAATAGTTAGGATACCAAGGTACACAGGCAAACTTCAATCCACTCACGTGTGCCTTATAATGATAAGGCATATGCAGGTTTTACTATAGCAGTCAGCCGCCTTAGACAGGAGCAGATTCAGTGCAGTACACTGTGTGAAACTGCTGATCTGCACAGAGCTTCCTTGGCTCTGTGCAGATCAGCAGTTTCACACAGTGTACTGCACTGAATCTGCTCCTGTCTAAGGCGGCTGACTGCTATAGTAAAACCTGCATATGCCTTATCATTATAAGGCACACGTGAGTGGATTGAAGTTTGCCTGTGTACCTTGGTATCCTAACTATTGCACAATGATTGTTTTTTTTCTCTTATCTGCCTGTTTATGATTCTCACATTGGTTGTGAATAGAAGCAAAAAACACATTGGTACTATCAATGAGCACCTTAATTAAGCAAGTGTTTTTAAACAGCTTTGCTAGTGATCAAAAGCTCTATACCAATCAGGATTCTACACCTGTATAATTGAACCTTCTGAATACATCCCTATATATTTATTTTTATGTGGATTTTTTATGTGAATTTTTTACACATTTGGTGTCACTAATTTTTTATAATTTTACACTATTTTGATTGCTGGATTTTATAGGAATTTTTACTCACCGCTGGATTTATTTGACTATTTATATTTATTCTTATATATTCATTTTCATGCACATTGTGAAGCGCTTCAAATATCATTATTTAACAATCTAGAATAAATTAATCCAAGTCTAAATTACCTAGTAAAGCTCAGACATGGATATCTCCCGGCAAGTGAAACATATATAATATATGTAATATAAATGCAATATGAATGCAATGACAAACCAGAATAAATCAAGTCTAAAATGTTAAATTATATAGAAATATAGGAAATATAAGAACTATAAGAAAAGAGAAGATCGAGGGGTTGTTGATTATACTAACTTCAGCATCGGTAAATTATTAATTTAATATAACAACAATTAAAAACAGAAATTCATAAATAAAACCTAAATATAACTGATAAAGCAGTTGATATCAAGTTCCACCTCTCCTCTCTACCTCTCTACATGCTTTACATTTCCTACATGCAAAGAAGCTATCACGATCCTCAAAGGATGGAGGTTTGGTGGGTAGGTCCAGAATTTTCTTCACCATCCTATCACCAAAACTGTGGGCCTTCCTATATAAATTCCTATATATATTTAGGGGCAGCTGGAAGTACTGGTTTTAATGTTTTGTCTAGACACAATATATGCCAGTGTGGATTGAAAATTGCTTCCACCGCTTTATACTGTGAATGCAATCCTGATATAAAACCCCATTCATGGCTATTATCATTATTTCGGGTCATTCCATCTCTCAAAACTACTTCTCTGGCGAGCATAGACACTTCCTCTACCAAAGAGTCTAACTGCTGGGGGTTATAACCCTTTTCTACGAACCTGCTTTTAATAATTTGGGACTGGATGAGAAAGTCGCTTGTGGTTGAACAGTTCCTTTTAACCCTCATAATTTGGCCTTTCGTTATGTTCCTCAGTCAGAGGGGATGGTGTCCACTCTGCAAAGGAAGATAACTGTTTCAATCGGTGGGTTTAAAATAGACCTTTGTCTCCAAACAGCTATTGTGTCTGTATACATTTACATCCAGGAAATTGATCTCATCCTTACTCCATTGACTAGATAATTTGATGTTATTATTTGTATTTAAATAGTCGATAAAATCACATAATGTTGCCTCTGATCCGTCCCATATAAAGAATAGGTCATCTATGAACCGTCTGTAAAAGACCAGTTCTTTCCTCTTATTTCCAAATACAAATTTGTCCTCCCGTTCTCGCATAAAGAGGTTTGCAATACTGGGTGCAAATGTTGCGCCCATAGCAACCCCTCTCTTCTGGAAGAAGAACTGGCTATCAAACCAAAAATAATGGTAAATCAACTCTTCTCAAGGACACTACTCTGGAGAAACGGATCCAAATACTGCCCCAACCTTGATATAATAGACCCAATACCGTTAACTATAGGTCTGGCTGGAGGGTTGACTGGGTCTTTATGTATTTTAGGAAGAGTGTAAATGGTAGGTATACGACAACTACTTGGTGCTAAATATTTCTGCTCTTTACCTGTCAGCACTCCGGATAGGTGATCTGACTCTACCAAAATACTTAATTCCTCTCTGTACTGTGGGGTAGGGTCTCTATCCAACTTTTGATAAGTCTCATCATCAGACAACATTTCTGTTAACTGCCCCTGATAGAATTCCTTGAATAAAATCACCACCCCGCCCCCTTTATCTGCGGGCCTTACAATTATATCTCTCCTTTTTTTCAAGCTCCTCATTCCCTTCTTGTACATACCTTGGGTTGACATTTTTCTTAGGCATCACTTGTTCTAGATCACGCAAAGCCAGACTTTTAAATACTTCCAGATGTTGAGTTGCAGTGTTTGGTGGATTGAACAAAGATTTATTACGCAATCCACTATCCACAGCTCTGGATGTGTTATTTTCAATATTAGTCAGGTGGGGGCTCTTATTTAAGAAATATTTTTTTTATATGTAATTTCCTCATGCATTTGTGTACATCTATGTACACATAAAACTTGCTAATTGATCTTTTCAAACCACATTTAGGTCCCAGATGTAAAATATTAGTTTCTTTAGCAGATAATTCCACATTATTTAAATTGTATATACCACCTACTCGGTCTCCCTCCTTCTTTTTTTGGACCCTGTGTTCTGCCCTACAGCCCCTAATTCTTCTCTCCCCGATGGGCCCTGCTGTTGCACATTGCCCCGCTCCCAATAGGGTTGTTCCTGCCATTGGGGTTCCCTGCAATTGGGGCCCATTTGGGGGTGCACAAATGGTCTCCCCCTCCAGGGTGGGTAACCTCGACCCCCTCCTCTGCCAACCCCTTCCTCTCCCTAAAAAAGGACGTGGTGATTGGGGGAAGTTCCTTTCTCCATAATTCCACAATGGAACAAATCTATTTGACACTGGTAATTGTAGGTATTGTCATAAACAAAAGGGCTTTGGGATCTCATAGGGTCCCCTCTACCTCTTGCTGTCCCCTTTGATTTCTCCCTCCTCTATTTGGCCGCGGATCATACATAGGACAGGGGGATCTGCCATTTTCCTGATTGTAATGGATATTTTTATGATTTATTACTGGAGTTTGGGGAATCTGAGGCCTTACTGTATAAGTCAGCATTTGGGCACTCCTGCTGTCATTAGTTTTAATGGGATTTAATGTCTGTTGCCATACAAAAATAGAATCAGATTTAAAATCTCCAAGATCCCGATGAAATTTCTTAAGTTTTTTCTTTTGTATGTCCCTATTGATCTTCTCTAATCTCTTCTTAATACGATTATTAAAATCTATGACTTGTTGAGATTCCATAATGGGGTCAAGCTGCTGCTGCAGGTTAGTATTCCTGCTTTCCAATTTGACCATCTTTTTCTTTTTCCTTTGTAATACAAACTCCTGCAGCTTTAAACCAACTCTATTAAAGAATTACAATCATTCTAGCGATGATTCTGGACCACTTCTTGTTAAGCACCTCCACTGAAAATACCCAGGGGGGAGATCTCATAGCGTAAAAATATTTACTCTTTATTTTAAAAAAGCGCCTGCAAGAAATACTCACTTGTTAAAGTGCCAGTACGAACTGGCACTAGGAGTATACAGCATGTGGGAGGATAAAGATGGCAGCCGCCGTCCTGACATCCAAAAGCAGCTTGCGTTCCACCGACCGGAAGTTGAGTAATAGGATGTGACTTAACTGCTCGCAAACCACTCAACACCTTTCTTCCTGATTGGGCATCTTCAGGAATCCCTGTACAGGGGTACCCCATAGGAGCAGAGTGACCTACCTAGTCACAGGAGGTCAATACATTTTTGGTGAGTGTCAGTTCACGTGGGGCACTTGAAGTACTTAAAGTGGAACACTTGTCATTTTGGTCAAGAGCATGAGTACTTTTTTTCCAGCTCATTTACAGTGGGACACTATAGGACTATTTGGTCACAATTGTTGTTTATGACATCCGTTTCTCTTGCAGTGAGAGTCTTTATATGTTATAATATAAATATGGTATAATATAGGGATACACTGATACTCTTTTTTTTTATACTTTTGGTCAAGTACTCGCTGTACCAAGTACCAAGTACCAATACTTTGTGGTGCAATTTGTGTCCATACAAAATGAATGGGCTTAAATCGCAATTTTATTTGAACAGAAATACAGTGCAATTCCTGTCCGAATCACATGCAGTTTCCCCACCGCTCCTGTGTGAACCCAGGCTTGTCATAGAGATTTGGAGCATAGGAGCAGTGCGGGAAATCACATGCGATTCGGAGAGGTATCGTACCACATTCCTGTTCAAATTGCATCCGATTCTTTGCAGAGCGTTTTGCGCCCATTCATTCCACAATGGGAATATTTTATTTGACGGACCTCACCTCACTTAGGTAATCACTCATATTACTTTGTGTCACCTACACTTTAGCCATTTATTTTATATATTCCCACTCCCCGTGCACTTCATACACAACTTGTTAGCCATCCTCCCACTCCTCCTTCGATGATAATTTCCTTGCCCCTTTAGTCTCTCAGTCCTT
Organism: Aquarana catesbeiana; assembly: GCF_042186555.1. Taxonomy (NCBI): domain Eukaryota; kingdom Metazoa; phylum Chordata; class Amphibia; order Anura; family Ranidae; genus Aquarana; species Aquarana catesbeiana. The sequence goes on from NC_133335.1 coordinate 195,367,644, forward strand.
ACCAGCGTTTATCTTATGCTGGTTTACGAATATTTACATGCATACTTTATTACTTTAAGTATACCTGCATTTGCAGGGTCAGTTGACTGACATACTCATACTCTTTTACTACCCATAGTTATCATGTACCATGGACGAGGTGACACTTCTAGGGACACCTGCACGCACAGCAGCCGTGTTGGATCTCCAATTGTTCCCCTGTGGGGTTACCTGCAGCTTTGCCTCCTTAGCCCCCGAGCTGGATGCATGTTTGTTTCTGCCGCCTACCGAGCTAACAATTGATGGCCTGGCCCAACCCACTGGCCGATAAATTGTACATACAGTGTGAAAGGGAAACATTCCACATACAAGGTAGATACATCGCATATAAAAGCAGTATACAAACATCACAATATGTGTAAGCATCGGTAGAACGGTACGCCGCTCGGCGGCTTCTAGGCCCCCCCCTTCACCATTTCTGCCTCTCTCCCTGCTGATCCCATAGGATCGGAACCTGCGCTCGTGCGGGAAAAACTCTTTTGTAAAAGAAAGAGGAAGGGCCATAGATGACTGGGGAGCGGGGCTTAGCGTTGGCGTCCTCCAACGCCCAGCATGGAAAAGTGTGTTTTAAAAGGCACCATTGTTGCTGTTGCAAGCGGCGGAGGGACACAAGAGCAAGGTGGCATGCAAGAGGTTTTTGGTAACACAGGCATTCCTTTTGACACATTTACTACTGCATCAGGCTGAGCATTAATAGCAGCAGCAGAGCTGGACTATTGCTCAAGCAAAGGATGCATTCCTTCTGGTAGTACCTCTGCTTTGTGCATCGGGCTATTGTCGGAAGGGGGGTTAAAAACACCTCAAAAAAGGGCTCTAGAAGGACTATAGTCACACGGCAGCCTAGAACCATCTCAAAAAAGATGGTATCCTCCCCTGACAGTAATATGGCTGGTCAAAGTGAGCCATCAGGAGGGTCAAGTGTTGCAGCTGCTTTTAACACTGCAGCCCCTGTGTATATTACTAAGGAGGTTTTTTCTTCAACCACTTTAAGTTTGGAGCAAAAAATTGATGCTTTAATCGCATCTCAGAGTGGGACTAAGCGTAGCAGATCCCCGTCCATTGCTCAGGACCCTCATGCTGAGGAACAAGGAGCGAGAGATGACGAATTTCTCTCAAAGGACCAGGAAGTGTCTGATGTCTCCCCTTCCGAGGAACCTAATATGGAAAGATCAGGTTTGCAGGAAAGATTGTTGGTACTCTCACTGAATTGGTACGCTCCACATTTTTACTGCCAGTAACGCAGTCAGTCGATGAGCCCACATCTGGTTTGGTTTCACTAAAACCTCCCCAATCTGTTCATGCCTTTCCTATCCATTCATGGCTAAGAAAGCTAATGTATTCTGAGTGGGAGCACCCAGATAAACAGTTTTTCCCTCTAAAAAAGTTTTCAATACTTTATCCTATGGAGGAAGAGTTCTATTAGAAATGGGGAATTCCAGCAATTGACACTGCTATATCCTCTGTAAACAAAAACCTGACTTGTCCAGTAGACAATGCTCATATGCTAAAGGATCCAATAGATAAGAAGTTGGAATTCCTTTTTAAAAACTATATTTCGCTGGCAGGTTCAGTTGTTCAGCCTGCGATGGCAGCGATTGGAGTATCTCAGTCCTTAAAGGACCAGTTTATAGAGGTACTCAAGGTTATTCCTGATCAGCAGGCCCAGGATTTGGCTGGTATATCAGAAGCGTTGTGTTTTACAGTAGATGCTATGAAAGAATCTATTTTCCAGGCCTCACGGCTCATGCTAGGGCTGGTACATGTGCGTAGGATCCTATGGTTGAAAAATTGGTCAGCCGAAGTGCCATGCAAAATCTCTTGGCCAGTTTCCCATTTCATGGTGAACGGTTATTTGGAGACGATCTGGATAAGTATATCTAAAGAATTTCTAATGGGAAAAGTTCCCTTTTACTGGTTAAGAAGAAGTTTAAGCATTTTTCTTTTAAACGTGCTTCTTCTCCAGTGCCAGGGGCATCAGCCTCCAGGCAGTCATGACGGCCTCCACCGTCGGGTTCAAGAGGTAAACCTCAGGGTCAGTCCCAGGGCCAAAAGAGAACCTGGGGGAGGAAACCCACAAAACAAAATACTAAAGCCTCCTTATGAAGGGGCGCCTCACTCGAGTGGGGGGAAGACTTTTACAGTTTTCAAGGATCTTGCAGGAACAATGTCAAGACAGATGGGTGGCTTCCTGTCAGGGCTGGGTTCAGCCCTTCCTTCTCTGAGCTGGCCGCTCAGCTGTCGGCTAATTGCCAGCTCCTTTCTCTCCACAGTGACTCAGCTGTTGATGATCTGCTCGTCAGTCCTAGCTACTTAAAGCCGTCCAGCTCACTCCATCTCTGCCTTCGCCTTTGGTCACATCTCAGAGACTTTCTCCTGCGTTCCTGTTGAAGACTTGCTCGGCTGACGTCCCTTCTGGCTCCTGATCTTGCTTGCTGTACTAATACGTTGATCTCTGGCTCTCTGAAATTGGCATTGGCTGACTAGCCGATCTGGTTACTGAACTCTGGCTATGTATTGACTATGCTTACTCTGTTTACCTTTTTATTATTATTAAACAAGTGTGATTAACTGTATTTCTGTATCGGTCTGATTCATGGTTTCTGACAGTAGATGAAGGCCATGAATTCAGAATATGCAGTCAGTCCACTTGTTGGTAATATGTTTTCCAGATTGGATGACCAGGATCACTGCATGGATCAGTTTGCCTTGGCGTTACAAACGCTCCTGAGTCGCACGGCTCAACTGGAATCTTCCACTATGGCTGCTCCGGTACAACCTGTGTTGCAGGCCGTCACTGCTGCTGCTCCAGTCTCTGTGCAGGCACCCGTCTCGAGTATTACCTCTATAAGAGGCATGTCTGGTTCCGCTCCGCTTCCCCAGCGATTTGGGGGCAATCCAGTTCAATGCAGAGGGTTTCTCAACCAGGTTGAGATATACTTTGAGATGCTGCCCCATGTGTTTCCCACGGACAGAAGCAAAGTAGGTTTTGTGATATCTTTGCTTTCTGAGAGAGCCTTGGCCTGGGCAAACCCTCTATTCTGAGTTACCCAGAATTTGTGGCTTCCTTCAAAAGGGTATTTGACGTTCACCGAACGCTCCGCTTCTGCTGCCAAGAGCCTCATGTCCATCAAACAGAGTATGAGAACTGTTGCCGATTACGCCATTGAATTCCGTACTCTGGCAGCAGATGTTGCTTGGAACGATGAGGCCCTCGTGGCTGCCTTCTCTCATGGTCTCTCGGATAACATCAAGGATGAGATAGCAGCCCAAGATATAGCCACTGAGCTGGAGAGGTTGATCACATTTGCCATCCTCATTGACTCCAGACTCTGAGAAAGACTCTCTGTTAAGGAGCGCTGGCGCAAGCCTCCTGTACATTTGTCTCCGAGCTTTGCAGTCCCACCCTTGCCTTCCTCACCTCCCATGCCTCCTGGTACCGAGTCGGTCTGTGAAGATGAACCCATGCACTTGGGCTTCACGCATCTCTCTGCGAATGAGAGAGCCCTTAGGAGGAGGGAGAGATTGTGCCTTTATTGTAGAAAGGCTGGTCACTTTTTGAAGTCTTGTCCTACCCATCCAGGGAACACCCGAACCTCGAGGTCCTGTCATGGACAGACCTTAGGTGGCGTTGTTTCATCTCCAGTTACCTAGAAAGATAAGCCCCTGGTTTCGGTTACCCTGTCCTGGAGAGTCATCCGTCGAGATACAGGCTCTAATCGACTCTGGGGCTGCAGGCCTGTTTATTGATGCTGCCTTTGTATCGAAGCACTCAATTCCGCTGCAGCTGACACTCCACTTGCCATTGAGGCTCATGACGGGAGACCTCTACAGCCTGCCCATGTGATTCATGAGACTGTTACGTTGTCCATGGCCATAGGGGCCCTTCACCATGAGATAATCCAATTCCAAGTTATTTCCTCCACTTCCAAGATGGAGTCGGTTCTGGTTCCTGTGATTCCTCCTGATCGTATTCTGGCTACTGTTCCCACCAGTTTTACTTCTCCTTTGGGAGACAAAATTCTTGCTGCTCAGGTCGATGCTCCTCCTGAGAAACCTTGTGACCGCTGCTTTGTTCCTGAGAGTCTCCGTACTGCTGTGCTCCAGACTTACCATTCTCCCAAGGCTGCTGGCCACCCTGGGAAGAATCAACTCTTTTGGGCCATTTCCCAACAATTCTGGTGGCCTAGTCTACGTGCTGATGTAACCGCTTTCGTAGCTGCCTGTTCCGTGTGTGCTCAGAGTAAGACTCCACGACACCTTCCAGTGTGCCTCCTACAACCCATACCCAATGGAGAGAGGCCCTGGACCCACCTGTCTATAGATTTCATTGTGGAGTTACCCAACTCCCAGGGCAACACAGTTATTCTTATGGTGGTTGACCAGTTCTCAAAAATGTTGCATTGTATTCCACTCAAGAAGTTGCTTACTTCTAAGGAACTGGCTTCTATTTTTGCTTGGAAGATCTTCCGCTTACATAGGCTACCCAAGGTGAATGTCTCAGACAGGGGTAGTCAGTTTGTGTCCCGGTTCTGGCGAGCCTTTTGTGCACAGTTGGGTATTCAGCTTGCTTTCTCCTCTGTGTATGACCCGCAGTCTAATGGGGCCGCAGAACAAGCCAATCAGTCCTTGGAGCAATTCCTACGTTGCTATATTTCTGACTATCATAACAACTGGTCAGACCTCTTACCATGGGCGGAGTTTGCTCACAATAGTGCCTTTAATTCAGCTTCCCGTTTGTCCCTGTTTATGGCGAACTATGGTTTCCAACCTTCCATGTTGCCTGCCTCATTTGTTCAGCAGAGTATTCCTGCATTAGAGGAGCATCTCCGTGGCCTTCGTTCCACTTGGGCACAAGTCCAGGAGGCTTTGCGACATGCTAAAGAAAGGTAAAGACACCATGCTGACCGCAGACGCCTGCCTGCGCCTTCCTACCAGGTTGGGGACAGAGTCTGGCTGTCGTCTCGCAACCTCCGACTTCGTGTTCCTTCTTTGAAGTTCGCGCCTCGGTTTAGTGGGCCTTTCTGTATCCTTCGCAGGATTAACCCAGTGGCTTACGCGTTGGACCTTCTTCCTAGTATGCGCATCTCGAATGTGTTTCATGTCTCCTTATTAAAAACCTTTAGTCTGCAACCGCTTTACCACCTCGGTGCCACATTCTCACTCTATATAGGTTGAGAACCATGAGGAGTATGAAGTACAATCCATACAGTACCTGGTGCAATGGAAGGAACGCTCTTGGGTCTCATCCTCGGACGTAATGCCCCTGTCCTTCTCCGTAATTTCCATGGACGTTTTCCCCCCAAGCCTGGTGGTCCTCTGAGGGGGAGGGGTCGTTGAGGAGGGGGTACTGTCAGGGCTGGGTTCAGCCCTTCCTTCTCTGAGCTGGCCGCTCAGCTGTCTATTTGCTATTTGCCAGCTCCTTTCTCCCCACAGTGACTCAGCTGTTGATGATCTGCTCATCAGTCCTGGCTACTTAAAGCTGTCCAGCTCACTTCATCTCGACCTTCAACTTTGGTCACATCTCAGAAACTTTCTCCTGCGTTCCTGTTGAAGACTTGCTCGGCTGACGTACCCTTCTGGCTCCTGATCCTGCTTGTTGTACTACTACGTTGATCTCTGGTTCTCTGACATTGGCGGACTACCCAATCTGGTTACTGAACTCTGGCTATGTATTGACTACGCTTACTCTGTTTACCTTTTTATTATTATTAAACAAGTGTGATTAACTGTACTTCTGTCTCGGTCTGATTCATGGTTTCTGACACTTCCTCAATTTCTCTAGGTTACAAGCTAGAGTTCAGAGAATTCCCGTCTCCTCGTTTTCTCCGATCAAACGTTCCCAGAAATCCAGTGAAAAAGAAGTCAATCTTTCTAGCTTTGGATCATCTCTTGTCTCAAAGAGTGATATCATGGTCCCTTCGGGAGAGCAAGGTTTAGGCTTTTATTCAAACCTTTTCACGGTTCTAAAACCAAACGGGGATGTCAGACCCATTTTAGATATCAAAGATCTAAATCAGTTTTTGAATATCCATTCCTTTCACATGGAGTCAATCCGATCAGTAGTCTCCATCCTACAAGGGGGAGAATTTCTGGCGTCAATCGACATCAAGGATGCTTATCTCCATGTGCCAATTTTCCCCGCTCACCAGAAATTTCTACGCTTCGAGGTAGAAAATCTCCATTTTCAGTTTGTAGCTCTGCCTTTCGTTCTAGCTACTGCATCTCAAGTGTTTACAAAGGTCCTGGCTCCTCCTTTAGCCAGGTTAAGGGCTCAAGGTATAACGATACTAGCCTACTTAGACGATCTACTCTTGATAGATCAGTTGGTAAAACGCTTAAACCATAGTTTGGTCAGTCAGCTACCTAGAATACCTAGGTTGGATTCTCAACCTAGAGAAATCCTCCTTAAAACCATCAAGGAGATTGCAGTACTTGGGGCTGATCATAGATACAGTTCAGAAGAAGGTGTTTTTGCCCCAGGAAAGGATCGTTCCATAAAGGAACTAATTCAGTTTTCTTCAAAACAAAGAAGAATCCTTCTATTTGACTTTGCATGAAGTTATTGGGGAAGATGGTGGCTTCTTTCGAGGCCGTTCCCTATGCGCAGTTTCATTCAAGACTGCTGCAAAACAGTATTCTGTCAACTTGGAACAAGAAGGTCCAAGCTCTGGACTTCCCAATGCGTTTATCCCCCGAAGCGCGTCAGAACCTCAATTGGTGGTTGATATCCAGGAATCTTCAAAAAGGAAAATCCTTTCTACCAGTCACCTGGAAGGTGATAACAACAGATGCCAACCTTCTGGGCTGGGGAGCAGTCCTGGAAGAAGCGTCTGTCCAAGGAAAATGGTCCAAATCAGAGAGGACATTGCCCATCAAGATTCGGGCAGTACGCCTGGCCCTAGAGGCCTGGACACTCAGATTATGCAATTGTCCTGTCAGGATCCTATCCGACAATGCCACAGCAGTGGCCTATATCAATCACCAAGGGGGCACGAGAAGTCGTGCAGCCCAGAGAGAGGTGAATCATATTCTATCTTGGGCAGAAAACAACATTCCTTGCCTATCAGCAATTTTCATTCCAGGAATAGAGAATTGGCAGGCAGACTACTTGAGTCGCCAACAATTGGTTCCAGGAGAATGGTCCCTTCACCCCGACATCTTTCTGTCAATATGTCAAAGATTATTATTATTATTATACAGGATTTATATAGCGCCAACAGGACCCTACCATTGTGGCCAGACCTTGTCTCACAAGGTCCGGTATTCTATTCTTCCTTACAAACGATAAATTTAATGGTTTGTCTATTGAGACCCACATTCTGAGAGACCGTGGGCTGTCAGCTTCAGTTGTTTTTACTTTGGTTAATGCTAGGAAGCCGGCCTTCAGAGTCATATATTATAGAGTCTGGAAGGCACATGTCTCCTGGTGTGAATACAGGGATTGGCACCCCAGGAAATATGTCATAGTTAGGATCCTTGAATTCCTACAGGTGGGATTAGAAATGAAGCTGGCCGTGAGTACTATCAAAGGCCAGGTGTCAGCCTTATCTGTATTTTTTCAATGACCACTTGCTTCCAACTCTTTGGTTCGTAGCTTTATGCAGGGGGTAACTCGGATTAATCCTCCACTTAGGCCACCCCTGAACCCTTGGGACTTAAATTTAGTCCTGTCTGCATTACAAAAACAGCCTTTTGAGCCAATACGAGATATTCCCTTAGTCCTCTTGACAAGGAAATTAATTTTCTTGGTTGCCATGTCTTCTGCAAGAAGAGTATCAGAGTTGGCTGCTCTTTCTTATAAAGAGCCATATTTGATTTTTCATAAGGATAAGCTTGTATTGTGGCCTCCTCCTAAATTCCTACCAAAGGTAGTGTCAGGTTTTCATTTAAACCAGGATATTGTTCTGCCTTCATTTTTTCCAGAAACTCGTTCTATGCAAGAGAAGTCACTACATTAGATTCGTAAAACGGATGTTTTGTTTGTGTTGGCAGACGGTCCTAAAAGAGGACACGCAGCGTTGAAATCTACTATTTCTAAATGGATTCGTCAAGTGATTGTTCAAGCTTATGATTTAAAGAAGAAAATTCCTCCTTTTCATATTAAAGCGCACTCCACCAGGGCTGTTAGTGCTTCTTGGGCAGTGCATCACCAAGCCTCCATGGCTCAGATCTGCAAGGCTGCAACTTGGTCTTCAGTCAATACATTTACCAGATTTTATCAAGTAGATGTAAAAGGTCATGAGGATATCGCCTTTGGGCGCAGTGTACTGCAGGCTGCAGTATAAGTCCTCTTGTCTCTTGGTGCCCTACTTTTGTTGTGTCTCTCTCCCTTCAGTTGACATTGCTATGGGACCACCCACATAGTAACTTCTATGGCTCTGTGTCCCGTGATGTACGATAAGAAAATAGGATTTTTATAACTGCTTACCTGTAAAATCCTTTTCATTGAAGTACATCACGGGACACAGAGGTCCCTCCCTTCTTTGGTATACACGTGTATTGCTTTGCTACAAAACTGAGGTACTCCCAGTAGTGGGAGGGGTTATATAGGGAGTGAACTTTTTGTCTCAGGGCGTGCCAGTGTCCATCACCTGAAGGTGGCCTATAACCCACATAGTAACTACTATGGCTCTCTGTCCTGTGGTGTACTTCAAAGAAAAGGATTTTACAGGTAAGCTGTTAGAAAAATCCTATTTTCTCTGATTGAAAATGGGGTTAGAGCAACCTTTCTTTCTTTCTTTTTTTTTTTTTGATAAGAAATAGAGCTGTTCTACAATATGCCCACACCCTCGCAACTACGAACCTCATTCAGTTGGCAGGGTGGATAATAGTCTCAAAGACTAATGCCGGCCATACACGGTTCGAATTTCGTAAGAATTTTCTTTCGAAAATCGTATGAAAGAATTTTCGTATGAATTTCGCACCATTAGTGGGCTGCAACAACGACCGATTTTCGTGCGGCAATCAAATTTGAGGAATCGGACATGTTGGAAATTTTTAGAAAAACAAACGATTTTCTAATCAATGATGGGAGAATCGTGCGAGAAATGTAATAAGAAAAGAAAATTTACGGAGAGAAAAGAAGATTCCCGGCCAAGAAAATTCTTTTCTGTAGCAACATGCGGTGAAATTGAAGGCTTGGTCGGCCGAATTTCGAAAATCAATGGTGGCATCATTGGATCACAAAAAAAAAGAACTTTCTGATTTTGAAAGAAAATTCGTTCGAAATTCGACCGTGTATGGCCTGCTTAATATGTTAACGTAAACATCTTCTCCTACAGGTGGTGAACGGTCGAGATGATTCACGGAAGTAAATACTGGGTAACATCTAAACACTATCCAGACACATCACCTATAGGTGATACCCTGCCTTATCTTTAATGCATCACAAACCCTACTCCATATGATCCCACATAATACCGTTCCAGATACCTGGACTTACTTCTTTCTAACAATGTGACCCTGGTACACGCCTGTGAGTCATCTGCGACACATATTATATATAGGACAGAGATAAATAAGATAGTAATTGATCTTCATCCCCTAACGGGAATGTACACGAGGCCTAACTCACAAAATTCTACATGTGACCTAGGGAAACCCACATCTGTGTTATTAGCCTTTAGTGAGTGACACATTACCAAGGATAAGACCTGTAAGACCTAGTGGCAGAACACAGCTCAGATCCCATAAAAGACTGCAACAAAGGTAACATGATATATATGGTCGCAACTACCACTAACTGCACCAAAGGGCACACTAATATCATAAAGAATACTACCAAACCCCAATTGGCTACTACATCCCTCCTGGTTTTATTTAGCTCTCCCACTCTCCTCCACATGGTACCTCTCAGTTTGTTATTTGTTAATTGAAAGGTACATGACGACACAGTTACGAAGTTCCAGAGATCACTCTTATTTTTGCTCCCCCCCAAAAAAATTTGTGTTCTATACAGTTGCGTGACATCTTTGTAGATAACTGTTCTCAGCCGGTAATATAGTAATATACGTAGGCAAACTTAACTATCTTCCTACCTGAACATTTTTTAGCTCCTATCCCTTATGCAAAGTCTCCACTTAAGCGACTAACCTAATCCTCTGTCTGGAGAGATCACTCACTGACTTTCCACTTTTCCCAGACCGCCTCCCACACAGCGATGAAACCGATATCTTATAACTAGTACCTTCTCTTTCAGCATACACCACAGCATACACCATACTGCGCAAACCACGTTGAAAACCCAGACAAGTGAGCTGGTTCTCACTTGTCGCCGGTAATAACTGCTACCGGTACAGTTCCCTCTTCCCACCTACCTAATCTCTCGCTTCTACCACACCTCCAAGTCCTTCCCCTACCCCCATCCATTCTCCTCTGACGACACAAAGGCCAATTCACAGCATAGAAAGGCACCCCACCTTTGACATTACCTTGACCTAGTGAGTGGAACAGTCCCACGAATATAGCATCCTCCCAACAACAGGACCACAAGCGCCACCTAAAAATCATCTCTCTCAATGCCCGCCACCTCAACATACCAGAAAAACGATTAAGCTTATTCTTAAGTATGCAAAAGCGCAAAGCAGACATAATTTTTCTACAAGAGACACACTTTATGAATGAATGAATGAATGAATGAAAAATTTATAGAGCGCTGCAAATGCGAACTGAATCGCCTCAAGGCGCTAATGCGTTGGTGTTGTCAGCTTCTAGAAGAGGAAGGTCTTGAGTTTTTTCCTGAAAGCCAGATGGTTTTCTTCCATGCGGATGTGTGGCGGAAGTGCGTTCCATAGTCGAGGACCTTGGACTGCGAACCTTCGTTCTCCCTTTGCTTTGTAGCGGTATTTGGGAATGAGAAGGAGGTTTTGGTTAGATGATCGAAGATTGCGATTGGGTGTGTAGTGTTTTATTTTCTCTCGAAGGTATTGAGGTGCGTTTCCTTGTATGCAAGAAAAGGTGATGTCCCCAAAATGACTAATTCCTGCTACCCCACAGTTATGCATGCTACCAACTTAGCCTCTAAATCTAAGGTAGTATCATGGCCAAAAACTGTCCCTTCCACACCTTAGATTAACTGTCAGACAAGGAAGGTAGATACCTCTTTCTAAAAGGCAAAATAAGATGGAGACCGTTCACATTTATGCTCTAAATTCACACCAAGTAACCTTCTTTCATAAAATTACCCACCAGCTTGCTTCATTTAGAGAGAGCAACCTGATACTAGGGCCGATACTAAAGGGACTGCCCTCTTTCCCCAAACCCAGGCCTCAACAAGGCCTCAAGGTCGATCATCCTGTCTCTCCACAGGAAAACAGCAGTTAGAAGCTTCCAAAGTTTCCTCTTTGCCTAAACTTTTTGGAATGACTATTAAGCTTATCATGCACAGACCCCCTTGCATCTGTACCCTGCCCCTCGACCTCCAAGCAGGTAAAAACTTTGCCCCCTGCCCCAAAACTAACATAGCTGACCCTTCCCTGTCCCCGTTCCTCCCTTAGTCATGTTAACCCTTCATCCATTCTTTCTTCCTGAGGTCTCACTTTCATTTTAGCAGTTTGGCTGCCATACACAGCTCTAAATTCTGTTGCTCCAGTCTTGATAGATCCCCCCCCCCCCCCCCCCCCATAGTATATCTCTTCAGCGATAAAAGAAGACTGAAAAACTGATTAACCAGGGAGGGAGAGACAACCTACTGCAAGTAGCTGGTACAAAATCCTCCCTTACCAGCACCCCCTCCTAGGAACCAATAGTATTTAAGAGCAGGTGCTCTTTAGCATCATGCACCAGTGCTGAAGAGGAAGGGATCACCCATGCATTAATATCTCCCACTCTGTGTATTCCTTTCTAGTAACAGTGTAATATGTTGTTGAATGTATTACAGGTCACTGTGTGCTAATTAGTTATGCAATATGTGTTTTTATACATCATTCATTCAGGCTTATATAGAACTTTCATACAAAGAGTAATCATGTTTAATAAAGGCCACAGTATTAAAAATATACCATCCTGACTTGAAAGGAAAAGTATTTTTATACCACCCTGAGAAATGGGGCTATATTATATGAAAAATATCAATTTGTTGCCCGATTTTCCTGTAGGCACTGCATTTTTCTGAGTACATTAACCATTCATCCCCCACCTGAGTCACTGATTTAGAACAAGTACACAGATAAAAAAAAGTCAGAGTGAAGTCAGAACTATTGATCTGCATATTTGTTTTGGTTAAGTGACTTTAAAAGTACTGGGGTCTTTTGTATTAATATAGTCGCCATGCAACTTATGCCCTGTACACACGATAGGATTTTCCGACAACAATATCCATGTTTTTCCGACGGCTCAAACTTGTCTTGCATACACATGGTCACACAAATCTTGTCGGAAATTCCGAACGTCAAGAACGCGGTGACGTACAACACGTACGACGAGCCGAGAAAAATGAAGTTCAATAGCCAGTGCGGCTCTTCTGCTTGATTCTGAGCATGCATGGAACTTTGTGCGTCAGAATTGTGTACACACAATCGTAATTTCCGACAACGGATTTTGTTGTCGGAAAATTTGAGAACCAGCAATTTTGTGTGACGGAAATTCCAATGGAAAATGTCCGATGGAGCCTACACATGGTCGGAATTTCCGACAACAAGCTCCGATAGAACATTTTCTGTCGGAAAATCCTATCGTGTGTACGCTGCATTAGAGTTTTTGCAAAGAAAGGTCAGCAATAGCTGCCTCAATTTTCTCGTGGTCACATTTCCTTTAAGGCCACACATTTCCTGGCTCTGGGTAAACTTAAGCATCCCTCAGCCATTCCTCATATATTCTTTCCCCTGCTCCCACCATTCAGCATTTTTTTAAAATACTATATCAGATGGAAAACAGGAAAAGCTAATTATGATTAACTAAGGGATAATTAGAGGGTCCTAATAAAACTGAAATTATGTGCACGGAACAATAATCTTGATTTGCACATAACCTTTGAAACGGAGAATCACTGTAGTAGACCGGGTCCTATGCTAGTAGCTGCCCTGCTGCATAGTAAAAATTGGGCATGGGTGCCATTCACAGATTGCCTTGCATTCTTCTCAGTGAATGCAAAGCGTTCTCTGTTTATATGAGATGAAGAACTGGGGTAGTGATGTCTAGATCTCCATCTTTTTCAATTAGGGAACACCTTACATTTATTCTGTAAAATCAAGGCATTGTGTGAATGGCACTCATGCCTAGCGAGTGACTCCCTGTGGTTACTGTGCAGTGGGGCACGTGACCCAGGAAAACTGCGGTGGTCAATGTAGTAGTGGCAATTAACTACAGTGACTTTCCGCTTCCACAGTGATTTGACAAACATATGTATATTTACATGGTTAAAGCTGGATCGGTGTAAATAAAATCTATACCTGAAATTCAGCTTTAAGCTTTGCAGATAGTATTTGCAGATGTCATTCATATAAGCTGAAAATCAGAATACATTGTAACAATATTATTATAACATATTTATGGATGAAGCTTGCAACTGTTGTTTTTAGGTTTCACTCATACAGGAGCTGTCAGCTGAGCAAGACCTGGCTGTCAAACTGACAGCCAAGCTTTGCAGATTTTTTTTGGGCAGTTGCTTAACTGGTGTAATCTTCCACCACTGCATTGCCTTGGGGCAGCCATGGTGGGGGATATTCATTTTTGCTTCTTGTCCCCGGAGACAGGTGAACAAGAAGGGGACACAGATAGCAATTTTAACCTGGCAAAGACTCTAAACTTTCCCCATTCTAGCCAAAAAAAAATTTTTTGACTGGAATTTATCTTTAATGGGCGTCCTGGCTGTGGCTATACCAAGCATTTTTAGGCTTCTTACAGCATTTAGAAAGCTCCGGGATGCTATCAATGTAAGTTCTAGCAGGGTCCTCTTCCTGTATGATTACTCCCTTGCACTGGGCTGTCCTAAATGATGGAGAGAGCCTCACTGACATAAATAACATCAGCACTGTTCTCTACATCATTATACTGCGATGAGTGCAGGGTCCCACCTTGATGCTCCCGGGAAGCAGGGGGGGGGGGGGGCATGAAACCCTGCACTCAGGAATTGGGTTGAAAGGTGCTTGGCATTATTCAAGCCAGAAAATGAATGGTGCTGGATCAGTGAGATGAGAGGACATGACTATTGCAGGGCTGGGCTGTCAATTTTTACCAGCAGTGATTGTTTATTAAAAAATTGAGCTTTTGAAATGTCTATTTAATCTTGCCAAATGTCTTCTAAACATGATGCAAAAATAAAACACACGTACACATACATACACATGCATGTTAATATTGTGCTTTGTTGTGGCCCTGGGTGCCCAAGCTGCCTTTTGGGTTAATCAGACCCAGAGACTAGAGTATAGAGGTGAATTAAAGTTTACCCACTGCGCCTGCTATAAATTACACCTCTTATTTTGCCTCCTACAGGGAATGCACAGGTTTGCTTTACATTGCTTTTCATGGCTTTTTAGTTGTCGTGTAAAAATCATTTATGTATTGTACTGAAAATTACTGGAAATATAAATCAATTAGTATGTGTTTTTTCCCTAGAATCGTTATTTCTAGTTAATTCAGTTTTTTTTGTAGTTTTCCTGTGCTGTTACAAACAAGTAATTATGTAACACTATGTAGAAATGTGACATGCCTTTTCCTCTGTAAATTAGGTGTTGTTAGCAAGACAATTTTAATTACAATTTCTAACCAGTATTTTTCTATGTTAAGCCAACAAATTTTATCAAACAAACATATTGCTTAAAGTGGTTGTAAACCCTTTACAACCACTTTTTACTACAGGCAAGCCTATAATTAGGCTTACCTATAGCTACACTGGATATCTCCTAGACCTGACGGTTTAGGAGATATCCCCTGTATTTGCATGTGCCGACGTCATCGGCACATGCGCACTTAAGCAAACTGAAGCAATGGCACGGACTGTGCTATTACCGGCGCCTCCCGCGCGCATGCGTGGGAGTGACGTCCCTGCAGCTCCGGCCAATCAGAGCGCCCGGAAGTAACCCCCAGGAGCGATGTCGGCCGCCGGTGAAAGAGGACTGCTGTGGGGGGCTTCGATCTCAGGTAAGTAATTCATAATGGGCTAGTATGCTATGCATACTAGCTCATTATGCCTTTGTCTTGCAGGTTTTTTTTGGGGGGGGTTTAGGGTTTACAACCACTTTAAGACATTTATAGAACTGGTACATCCTGAATACTAGATGCTTTCTTCCACTAAAGTACCTGTTTAAGGTATGTGTGCCCTCCGCGTGCTCCGTGACCATGACCGCGGGTCCCGCGGACTCGATGTCCGCTAGGTGCTCGCGTGATCGTGTCACGGAGCGGAAGAACGGGGAGATGCCTTTGTAAACAAGGCATTTCCCTGTTCTGCCTAGTGACATGACAGAGACCACTGCTCCCTGTCATCGGAAGCAGTGATCGCTGTCATGTGAGTAGTAGCCCATCCCCCCACAGTTAGAATCACTCCCTAGGACACACTTAACCCCTTGATCGCCCCCTAGTGTTTAACCCCTTCCCTGCCAGTGTCATTTACACAGTAATCAGTGAATTTTTATAGCACTGATCGCTGTATAAATGACAATGGTCCCAAAATAGTGTCAAAAGTGTCTGATGTGTCTGCCATAATGTCACAGTCATGATAAAAATCGCAGATTGCCGCCATTACTAACAAAAAAAAATTATAATAAAAATGCCATAAAACTATCCCCTATTTTGTAGACGCTACAACTTTTGCGCAAACCAATTAATATACGCTTATTGCAATTTTTTTTTTTTTTTTTACCAAAAATATGTAGAAGAATAGATATCGGCCTAAACTGAGGAAAAAAATTAGTTTTTTCTAGATTTTTTGGAGGATATTTATTATAGCAAAAAGTAAAAAATATTGCTTTTTTTCAAAATTGTCGCTCTTATTTTGTTTATAGCGCAAAAAATAAAAACCGCAGAGGTGATCAAATACCACCAAAAGAAAGCTCTATTTGTGGGGAAAAAGGACATAAATTTTGTTTGGTTGCAACATCGCACGTCAGTTAAAGCGACGCAGTGCCGAATCGCAAAAAGTGCTCTGGTCAGGAAGGGGGTAAATTCTTCTGGGGCTGAAGTGGTTAATGTCCTTTTAAGAATTATGAGGTTCTTTCACTTTCCAATCAACAAGCTGGGGGTGTGTCTTTGACCAAGCTTCTCTTTAGCCTAGTACACATGGGCGGAATGTTGGCAGGCATTGAACGGTTCAAAAGAAACCAGCCGACATTCGGCTTGTGTGTATGGTAGCCGGTCCGACAGAAGCCGGCCAAACGAGAAGGCTAATGACTGAAAAAGGTCTGCCGACCAGCTCCCAATCAACGCACTCAGCCAATTTTTGAGAGCTAGGTATAAGAAGTGAAAAATGCTGCGCTAAACTAAAAAGATAAAAAATGTAAAAAAAAAAACAACAAAAGCAGCTGACACACAGACAAACCAAGTCCACTAGAAATTCAAAAATTCAAAATTCACTTTCTGGTGTCTACTGTTACCCTCTTACTGGAGAAGATACACTTTCACTATTTGTCATATGGACTCTCATTATCTGCTGTTCCATATTTCACTATAGACATTTTGATCACAAAATTTTTTCACATTTAATGTTGATTTACTTTTTATTTTTTATTTTCACATGTTTATGGAGTACATGTTACATATTTCTAGCGCTGCACTTTATATATTTTCAATGTTTGAGAGCGCTGACCTTAGTGTTCTGGCGGGGGGCCACCCCCCTGTCAGAACACAATAGAACAGCAGGGGAGATCGCTGTACTAACATCGGATTGTTAGTACATCTGCCCCGACCTGAGCTGTCAGTTTTTTATCATTCAACCCACTGGGTTTAACCAAAAAAAAAACTAGTTCTGTGTAATAGGCTTTACTTGACTGCACTGGAGAAACATAGAGATCAGGAAACTGACTAAGTTGTCTGGCAGAGGTGTGTAGCGGTACCCCCTTAGGGGTAAGTGAGTGATGTGGCCCACCTGTCACCCTGCCCAGCCCTGCATTCACTTCCAGACACTCCAAAACAATGAAAAGTCCATCAGTTTTGTTTTTGTATTTTATTGAGGGATTAAACTTGGATGGGGTTAAGGGGATGCCCAGAGAAAGATTCTTGCATGGCTTCGGACAATTTAGATACTCTCCTCCTGCACAACACTTGCTGCAGACTATCACTCCTTCTCCCTCCAGCACAATTCTTCAGGAAACAGCTAGCACAGGGTTAGGCCTGACACTGGTCTCAGCCAGGCCTTAGCAGAAGTGCCTTATTACAGGCAGGGACCGTGGGGCCCTATGGTGTAGAAAAAGAAAGTTTTGGTGCTAGCTGCCCTCTTTGGTGGACTACTGATCCCAGTCAGCCCTTTGCAGACCCTGACAGCCCTCCTGTCAGCAGCGGCCTGACTTCAATGCCAGTAACATCACAGGTCTCCCCCACTGGCTCTACAGCCATCTCAGACTGCACACTCCCAGTCCGCTCCGGCATGCCTCTCCCAGACTGCCTGTCACTCACCAACACCTGGTGGATCCCTCCTGGAGACTTGCCCGGCAGTAATCCCTGCTGTCCTCTCCTGCTCAGGACACCCCTTGGGTTGTTTGGGGTTCCTGTACAGCTTTGAGCCCCTGGCCCAAGGTCACCCCCCCAGACTGGGGGGCTTACTCAAAGGCCCTGACAGCCTAACATCCATCTCCAGTTCTCCGTCACTCGAATAACTCCTCCTCAGCTGGGCTGACTCTAGGTATTTAAGGAGGTCTGCCGCTGCCAATCCAGGTTGGGGAATGGTCAGGACTCCTTAGAACAGCCCAGACAGCTCCACCTTTCTTCCACTCCTTCCTTCCAGAAGCCTCTAGAAACAGAAGGGAGGTAACCAAAAGATGAAGCTAGCTGTGAGTCACCAGCCTACTCTAGGTCACTCCCAGACCCACAGAGCAAAACAAACAGGCCTGCCTGAATTTCTCTAGCACCTACCTAAGGTAGAGGGTGCTACAGGTGCCTGGTACATAAGACTGGCTTTTAAAAAAATACATCGGCAGGTAAGACAGTTAACATATACCGTATGTATTTCAAATATGAGCCTGATGATTGGACAGCGGTAGCATCAAAACACTAGTCCTTGCCTGCTCTGCTCTCTTCAGTAAAAGGAGCATGGGCATGCAGCAGAGCCTGAATGTTCCCAGGTCTGTCCCTACCTCTCTTTATCCTTTAGATAGCCTGTCAGCACCATCCTGTCCAATACCCCTTGATTTTAAAAATCTAAAGAGCTGAACAGTGCCTGCATCCAATCAGATGTAAGCACTGTTTAGGTATTTTGACAACCATTCATGATGACTGCTGTCAGAATACAAAGCCTGCAGCGATAGATTCGTCCATCCGTGTTACATTTTCACCAATCTTTTGGCCCAATATAGATGTGACTTTTATTTCAAACATCTAAAAAAAATTGTGGGCATCCTTATGTAGGAAGGTGCCTACTAGCATCCACTTTCCAACATGCACACCACATTTTGATCAGCCTAAACAAAAAGAAATCAAACATACTGATATCACTATTTCATGGTCCTTTTTATTGGTAATTCCATCAAAAATATTTCATAACTGAAAATAAATGATTCATCCCCCAACAATGCCTTCCTTTAAAAAAATAACTAACAATAAAAAACCCTGAAGAATCCATGTCAAGGTTACTACTATGGACGTATCGTGCCAATCTACGATAATAGAGAGTGTTATAATTATAATATCTCACAAAAGTGAGTACACCCCTCACGTTTTTCATTGTTGCAATGTTGTCACATTAATAGTCAAACATGAAAAGCAGATACGTACACAGTTTCCATAACCCACATACAGTATCTCACAAAAGTGAGTACACCCCTCACATTTTTGTAAATATTTTATTATATCATTTCATGTGACAACACTGAAGAAATGACACTTTGCTACAGTGTAAAGTAGTTTGTGTACAGCTTGTATAACAGTGCCAATTTGCTCTCCCCTCAAAATAACTCAACACACAGCCATTAATGTCTAAACCGTTGGCAACAAAAGTGAGTACACCCCTAAGTGAAAATGTCCAGATTGGGCCCAAAGTGTCAATGTTTTGTGTAGCCACCATTATATTCCAGCACTGCCTTCACCCTCTTGGGCATGGAGCTCACCAGAGCTTCACAGGTTGCCACTGGAGTCCTCTTCCATGCCTCCATAATGACATAACCAAGCTGGTCGATGTTAGAGACCTTGCGCTCCTCCACCTCCCATTTGAGGATGCCCCTCAGATGCTCAATAGGGTTTAGGTCTGGAGACATGCTTGGCCAGTTCATCACCTTTATCCTCAGCTTCTTTAGCAAGGCAGTGGTCGTCTTGTGTTTGGAGTCGTTATCATGTTGGAATACTGCCCTGCAGCCCATGCTCGGCTTCATTATGTCACAGTACATGTTGGCATTCATAATTCCTTCAATGAACTGTAGCTCCCCAGTGCCGGCAGCACTCATACAGCCCCAGACCATGACACTCCCACCACAATGCTTGACTGTAGGAAAGACACACTTGTCTTTGTACTCCTCACCTGGTTGCCGCCACACATGCTTGACACCATCTGAACCAAATAAGTTTATCTCATCAGACCACGGGACATGGTTCCAGTAATCCATGTCCTTAGTCTGCTTATCTTCAAGCAAACTGTTTGAGGACTTTCTTGTGCATCATCTTTCGAAGAGGCTTTCTTCTGGGACGACAGCCATGCAGACCAATTTGATGCAGTGTGCGGTGTATGGTCTGAGCACTGACAGGCTGACTCCCCACCCCTTCAACCTCTGCATCAATGCTGGCAGCACTCATACGTCTATTTCCCAAAGAACACCTATGGATATGACGCTGAGCACGTGCACTCAACTTTTTTAGTCGATCATGGCGAGGCCTGTTCTGAGTGGAACCTGTCCTGTTAAACTGCTGTATGGTCTTGGCCACCCTGCTGCAGCTCAGTTTGAGGATCATGATAATCTTTTATAGCCTAGGCAATCTTTATATAGAGCAACAATTCTTTTTTTCAGATCCTTAGAGAGTTCTTTGCCATGAGGTGCCATGTTGAACTTCCAGTGACCAGTATGAGAGCGATAACACCAAATTTGACACACCTGCTCCCCATTCAGACCTGAGACCTTGTAACACTAACGAGTCACATGACACCGGGGAGGAAAATGGCTAATTGGGCTCAATTTGGACATTTTTACTTAGGGGTGTACTCACTTTTGTTGCCAGCCGTTTAGACATTAATGGCTGTGTGTTGAGTTATTTTGAGGGGACCGCAAATATACACTGCTGTATACTCACTACTTTGCATTGTAGCAAAGTGTCGTTTCTTCAGTGTTGTCACATGAAAAGATATACCGTATTTATCGGCGTATAACACGCACCGGCGTATAACACGCACCCCAATTTAGGAGGGAATTTTAAGGAAAAAAAACTTTTAGGAGGGAAGTTGAAGGGAAAAAAACTTACATTTAAATGCCCATCATTGCAGCCTTCTCAGTGCAGCCTTGTCAGTGCAGCCATGTCAGTGCAGCCTCGTCAGTGCAGCCATGTCAGTGCAGCCATGTCAGTGCAGCCTTCCCTAGTGCAGCCTTCCCCAGTGCAGCCTTCCCCAGTGCAGCCTCCCCCAGTGCAGCCTCGCCCAGTGCAGCCTTGCCCAGTGCAGCCTTCGATCCCCTGTCTTCAAAATCGCCGACCGCGATTTGAAAATGGCGCCGCCGGCGCCGAAATACACAGAGCCAGTCCTCGGCTCTTTCCGGCGGCTCTCGTTCACTTTCGGCTCCACTCGTAGTCCCGAGCGGAGCTATCCGAACCTAGCCGAGTAGGTTCGGATAGCTCCGCTCGGGACTACGAGTGGAGCCGAAAATGAACGAGAGCCGCCGGAAAGAGCCGAGGACCGGCTCTGTGTATTTCGGCGCCGGCGGCGCCATTTTCAAATCGCGGTCAGCGATTTTTGAGTTGTGCAGCTCAGGGGATCGGCGTATAACACGCACCTGCGACTTTCCCCTGATTTTAAGGGGAAAAAAGTGCGTGTTATACGCCGATAAATACGGTAATAAAATATTTACAAAAATGTGAGGGGTGTACTCACTTTTGTGAGATACTGTATGTGGGTTATGGAAATTGTGTACGTATCTGCTTTTTACGTTTGACTATTAATGTGACATCATTGCAACAATGAAAAAGATATTTTAATCCCATTAAAGTGGACCTGTGTTTTGTTCATAAAAGGCAGTGCGTCAGATTCGCTTTAATTTTGCCCTTCTTATGAATATACACTTACCTTTCTTTCACCTTCCCCTTTTTCAAGCCCTGTGCAGTGAGTATGCCCCCCTCCTGTTTCCTGTGCAGACTCACTGGTTCTTTAATGTGTTAGATGGCCTCCCTGACCAATAGGGAAGATATGTGTTCAGGGAATAATAGACCAAGCATAACTTCTACAGGTGAAGTCAACCACCTACATCTCTGGATTTGATCATTCAGACATGCAGTTTAGGTTAGGGCTTTCCAGAGTTAATGGCTTAGAGTTAAAACAGGTAATGAGAAGACAACATATCGCCTCCTCACTGCAGATTTCTTTTTAGCAGTGTTGATTTTGACATTACATTTCGATTTAGATTTAGTAGAGAAAGCTGGATCTCAAATTTTCTGACAACAAAATCCGTTGTCAGAAAGTGTGATCGTGTGTACACAATTCCGACGCACAAAATTCCACGCATGCTCGGAATCAAGCAGAAAAGCTGCACTGGCTATTGAACTTCCTTTTTCTAGTCCCGTCGTCAGTGGGACTAGAAAAAGGAAGTTCAATAGCCAGTGCGATCGTGTGTTTTTCGCGCCGTGTTTTCGTCCTGTGTTGTACATCAGCGCGTTCTTGCCGATCGGAATTTCAGAAAACATTTGTGTGACCGTGTGTATGCAAGACAAGTTCCAGCCAACATCCGTCGGAAATAAATCAATGGTTTGGTTGTCGGAAATTCCATAGTTACATAGTTACATAGTAGGTGAGGTTGAAAAAAGACACATCAAGTCCAACCTATGTGTGTGATTATGTGTCAGTATTACATTATATATCCCTGTATGTTTCGGTCATTCAGGTGCTTATCTAATAGTTTCCTGAAGCTATCAATGCTCCCCGCTGAGACCACCGCCTGTGGAAGGGAATTCCACATCCTTGCCGCTCTTTCAGTAAAGAACCCTCTACGTAGTTTAAGGTTAAACCTCTTTTCTTCTAATTTTAATGAGTGGCCACGAGTCTTGTTAAACTCTCTTCTGCAAAAAAGTTTTATCCCTATTGTGGGGTCACCAGTACGGTATTTGTAAATTGAAATCATATCCCCTCTCAAGCGTCTCTTCTCCAGAGAGAATAAGTTCAGTGCTCGCAACCTTTCCTCATAACTAAGATCCTCCAGACCCTTTATTAGCTTAGTTGCCCTTCTTTGTACTCGCTCCATTTCCAGTACATCCTTCCTGAGGACTCGTGCCCAGAACTGGACAGCATACTCCAGGTGCGGCCGGACCAGAGCCTTGTAGAGCGGGAGAATTATCGTTTTATCTCTGGAGTTGATCCCCCTTTTAATGCATGCCAATATTTTGTTTGCTTTGTTAGCAGCAGCTTGGCATTGCATGCCATTGCTGAGCCTATCATCTACTAGGTCCCACAGGTCCTTTTAGATCCTAGATTCCCCCAGAGGTTCTCCCCCCAGTGTATAGATTGCATTCATATTTTTGCCACCCAAATGCATTATTTTACAATTTTCTACATTGAACCTCATTTGCCATGTAGTCGCCCACCCCATTAATTTGTTCAGGTCTTTTTGCAAGGTTTCCACATCCTGCGGAGAAGTTATTGCCCTGCTTAGCTTAGTATCGTCTGCAAATATAGAGATTGAACTGTTTATCCCATCCTCCAGATCGTTTATGAACAAATTAAATAGGATTGGTCCCAGCACAGAACCCTGGGGAACCCCACTACCAACCCCTGACCATTCTGAGTACTCCCCATTTATCACCACCCTCTGAACTCACCCTTGTAGCCAGTTTTCAATCCATGTACTCACCCTATGGTCCATGCCAACGGACCTTATTTTGTACAGTAAACGTTTATGGGGAACTGTGTCAGATGCTTTTGAAAAATCCAGATACACCACGTCTACGGGCCTTCCTTTATCTAGATGGCAACTCACCTCCTCATAGAAGGTTAGTAGATTGGTTTGGCAAGGACGATTCTTCATGAATCCATGCTGATTACTGCTAATGATACTGTTCTTATTACTAAAATCTTGTATATAGTCCCTTATCATCCCCTCCAAGAGTTTACATACTATTGATGTTAACCTAACTGGTCTGAAATTCCCAGGGATGTATTTTGGGCCCTTTTTAAATATTGGTGCTACATTGGCTTTTCTCCAATAAGCTGGTACCATTCCAGTCAGTAGACTATCTGTAAAAATTAGGAACAACGGTCTGGCAATCACTTGACTGAGTTCCCTAAGTACCCTCGGATGCAAGCCATCTGGTCCCGGTGATTTATTAATGTTAAGTTTCTCAAGTCTAATTTTAATTCTGTCCTCTGTTAACCATGGAGGTGCTTCCTGTGTTGTGTCATGAGGATAAACACTGCAGTTTTGGTTACTGAAGCCCCCTGATTCACTCGTGAAGACTGAAGAGAAGAATAAATTCAATACCTTCGCCATCTCCCCATCCTTTGTAACCAGATGTCCTTCCTCATTCTTTATGGGGCCAATATGGTCTGTCCTCCCTTTTTTACTGTTTACATACTTAAAGAATTTCTTGGGAATTTTTTTGCTCTCCTCCGCTATGTGTCTTTCATATTCTATCTTAGGTGTCCTAATTGCACCCTTACATTTCTTGTTGCATTCTTTATAAAGTCCTTGTATTTTTTTGAAGGCCTTCTCCTTTGCTTTTATATGCATTTTTACATTGGAGTTAAGCCATCCAGGACTTTTCTTCGCTCTTTTAAATTTATTACCCAATGGGATACATGGGCTAATGCCCTTATTTAATATGCTCTTAAAGCAAACCCATCTCTCCTCCGTATCCTTTGTTCCTAATATTTTATCCCAATTTATGCCTTTTAGCCTTTTATTCCGATCGTCTGTACGCAGCATTAGTGTGTACCAGGCTTTAGTTGTCAAAAGTATTTTCCTCAACGAAATTAACACTGCTTTTCAGAAGGGCGGCAAGGGCTGCTGCACATAAGATCAAGTCCTTAGTGAGATGGAGCTCTGGACTTGATGGAGGTTCTGAATGAGATGATTCTTAATCAGATGATTGCTGACCTGTGGCAGATTTCTATTACTGATGGGACTTCTGGATACCTGGAGAGTCCATTTATACTGTATAAAATTAAAGAATGAGAGCTTTAAGCCATAGGATTCGTTCCAGGATAATTTTGTTTGTAACAATAAAAGCAGCTATCGAGAGTTGACAGGCAATTCATTTCAAGGGTTATACACAAGTCTTCCTTCAGCAGGGTTTAGACTTAATTCTTAGAAAGCTGTAGCCAAAATTTGGCTCAGCCAGGATGTCGGACTGGACCGACCCTATGATTAGGAGCTGTCATCCTTTCACTTTTTTCATGATATGCTTACTTTAAGTCGTCTAGGGTGGTAACTGTTTGCTTTAAAGTGAAGCTGTGGCCAGGCTACCAACATTCAAATATTTACATATTTTTAACAAACAGTAATTGATCTTTAATTTAAGCCTTCAGCGACCTCTGTAGCTGATGGAGAATCTCCTGGGATAGAGACTTTAAAGTAATGTATTTAGCTGTAGTTATTATTGTACAGGATTTATATAGCGCCAACAGTTTGGGCAGAATTTACATCGGACATTCTCCTACATTCTTACGTAGGTGTAACAGCTAGGAACCCTTTTCCACACATGCTGGACCTGCCTGGTGGTCTAGCAGTTTTGGTCAGGTGTATTCTGTATCTTGACTAGGGATGAGCTTCGTGTTCGAGTCAAACCCATGCATAGTTGCCAACAGTCCCGATTTTCCCGGGACAATCCCGATTTTGGGACCCTCGTCCCGATTGGAGGCTGTCCCGAATCGGGATTTTCCATAAGGAAAATCAGGAATTTGTTTTTTTTATTTTTGGAGCAGCTGGCTCCAGCAAAATGGCGGCCGGCGCCGCCGCTCGATCTTCCCCCTAGTGTTGAGTAAGTGCAGAGAGGAAGGGGGTTCGATCCGTGCAGCCAATGGGCTTCTTTAGCTGCACGGCCCCTCCCCTCTTCACTGATGCAGAAGACACGGCGCCGCGGTCGCCGTGTCTTGCCAAAAAGTTCCCCAGCCCCGTACTGCGGAATCGCTGCTCCTGCACAGTACAGGGGGTCCTTACATGCTGAGGGGAACTTTCTCGGCAGAACACCGGCCGCTCCTGCACTGAGCGGGGGGGGCTGCACTGAGGGGGGCTGCATTGAGGGGGGTCTGCACTTATAGAGGGGGGGTCTGCACTAATAGAGTGGGGTTGCACTGAGGGGGGGCTGCACTGAGGGGGAGCTGCACTAATTGAGGGGGGTCTGCACTAATTGAGGGGGGTCTGCACTAATTGAGGGGGGTCTGCACTAATAGAGGGGGGCTGCACTGAGGGGGGGCTGCATTAATAGAGGGGGGGCTGCACTAATAGAGGGGGGTCTGCACTAATAGAGGGGGGCTGCACTGAGGGGGGCTGCACTAATTGAGGGGGGCTACACTGAGGGGGGGTCTGCACTAATAGGGGGCTGCACTGAGGGGGGGCTGCACTAATTGAGGGGGGCTGCACTAATTGAGGGGGGCTGCACTAATTGAAGGGGGGCTGCACTAATAGAGGGGGGTCTGCACTAATAGAGGGGGGCTGCACTAATAGAGGGGGGCTGCACTGAGGGGGGTCTGCACTAATAGAGGGGGGCTGCACTGAGGGGGGTCTGCACTAATAGAGGGGGGTCTGTACTGATGGAGGGGGTCTGCACTGATGGAGGGGGTCTGCACTGAGGGGGTCTGCACTGATGGAGGGGGTCTGCACTGAGGGGGTCTGCACTGATGAAGGGGGGTCTGCACTGAGGGGGTCTATACAGACTTTGCCGGGGCACCTGATGCAAGGACAGACTCTGCCGGGGGCACCTGATGCAAGGACAGACTCTGCTGGTGGCAGGCGACGTGGCAGGTGACACGCTCAGGGATCCCACTGATTCGGCATTATGGTGAGTTGAATGATTTAATTTTATATTACAATGTAATAATAGAAATAATGCGCTTCAATCATCCTGACACCATAACAACCATGGTGCCGGGATGATTGAAGCGTTAACACCAGGTGTTTGGAATATCTTTATCTGCTGATTGTTAAAATTTCTAGAATACACATATTTCTATTGTGTAGGATCTGGGGCTGCTGTCCCGTCCTTCTCCCCCTTTTCCTCTCCATCCCTCATTCATCTCAGACTCTAACCACACCCCCTTGAGCCATGCCCATTTAAGCCACGCCCACTTTTCACGTAAGCCACACCCATTTTTCGCCGTGGCGCGCTTCGCACGCCGCACTTGTAGGTTTATTGCTAAGCCACGCCTACAAACGAATGCCCCGCCCACGAATTATTGTACGGCTCCACCTACAGCCAAAAAAGTGTCCCACATATTTTTTTTGCAATGTTGGCAACTATGCCCAGTTATTATTGTACAGGATTTATATAGCGCCAACAGTTTGGGCAGAATTTACATCGGACATTCTCCTACATTCTTACGTAGGTGTAACAGCTAGGAACCCTTTTCCACACATGCTGGACCTGCCTGGTGGTCTAGCAGTTTTGGTCAGGTGTATTCTGTATCTTGACTAGGGATGAGCTTCGTGTTCGAGTCGAACCCATGCATAGTTGCCAACAGTCCCGATTTTCCCGGGACAATCCCGATTTTGGGACCCTCGTCCCGATTGGAGGCTGTCCCGAATCGGGATTTTTCATAAGGAAAATCAGGAATTTGTTTTTTTTATTTTTGGAGCAGCTGGCTCCAGCAAAATGGCGGCCGGCGCCGCCGCTCGATCTTCCCCCTAGTGTTGAGTAAGTGCAGAGAGGAAGGGGGTTCGATCCGTGCAGCCAATGGGCTTCTTTAGCTGCACGGCCCCTCCCCTCTTCACTGATGCAGAAGACACGGCGCCGCGGTCGCCGTGTCTTGCCAAAAAGTTCCCCAGCCCCGTACTGCGCAATCGCTGCTCCTGCACAGTACAGGGGGTCCTTACATGCTGAGGGGAACTTTCTCGGCAGAACACCGGCCGCTCCTGCACTGAGCGGGGGGGCTGCACTGAGGGGGGCTGCATTGAGGGGGGTCTGCACTTATAGAGGGGGGGTCTGCACTAATAGAGTGGGGTTGCACTGAGGGGGGGCTGCACTGAGGGGGAGCTGCACTAATTGAGGGGGGTCTGCACTAATTGAGGGGGGTCTGCATTAATTGAGGGGGGTCTGCACTAATAGAGGGGGGGCTGCACTGAGGGGGGTCTGCATTAATAGAGGGGGGCTGCACTAATAGAGGGGGGTCTGCACTAATAGAGGGGGGCTGCACTGAGGGGGGCTGCACTAATTGAGGGGGGGTCTGCACTAATAGAGGGGGGCTGCACTGAGGGGGGGTCTGCACTAATAGGGGGGCTGCACTGAGGGGGGTCTGCACTAATAGAGGGGGGCTGCACTGAGGGGGGTCTGCACTAATAGAGGGGGCTGCACTAATTGAGGGGGGCTGCACTAATTGAAGGGGGGCTGCACTAATAGAGGGGGGTCTGCACTAATAGAGGGGGGCTGCACTAATAGAGGGGGGTCTGCACTAATAGAGGGGGGCTGCACTGAGGGGGGTCTGCACTAATAGAGGGGGGTCTGCACTGATGGAGGGGGTCTGCACTGATGGAGGGGGTCTGCACTGAGGGGGTCTGCACTGATGGAGGGGGTCTGCACTGAGGAGGTCTGCACTGATGAAGGGGGGTCTGCACTGAGGGGGTCTATACAGACTTTGCCGGGGCACCTGATGCAAGGACAGACTCTGCCGGGGGCACCTGATGCAAGGACAGACTCTGCTGGTGGCAGGCGACGTGGCAGGTGACACGCTCAGGGATCCCACTGATTCGGCATTATGGTGAGTTGAATGATTTAATTTTATATTACAATGTAATAATAGAAATAATGCGCTTCAATCATCCTGACACCATAACAACCATGGTGCCGGGATGATTGAAGCGTTAACACCAGGTGTTTGGAATATCTTGTAGGTTTATTGCTAAGCCACGCCTACAAACGAATGCCCCACCCACGAATTATTGTACGGCTCCACCTACAGGCAAAAAAGTGTCCCACATATTTTTTTTGCAATGTTGGCAACTATGCCCATGTTCGACTCGAACATCGGGTGTTCGGTCGTTCTCCGAATTACGAACGATATGGGCCGTTCGCGCCAAATTCGAGTGGCACGTCACGCCCCATAATTCACTGCATCATCGCAGTGCATTGCTGGCTGATGAACGAATGTGTGTCACCGGCGCAAGCAATTAAATAATTAAGAGATGAGTTGCTGCAATCAAAAAACTACATCACTGGGTGAAAAAATAAAAATATGTATATGTGTTGAATGCACTACTCTAAAACACACCACTCTGTTATGTTCCAAACTTACACAATCATTATGCCCCCCAAAATTCTATACTACATACAGTAGTGCCCCTATTTCTCACCCTATTGGGTGTATTTTACATAAATTATAACATAAATATATACAAAAATTGGTGCGTGACATTTATAACCAGACTAAATTGTCCAAATTCGGGGGCGTGGCCAGCGCGGCATGTGAGCAGACGTCTAGTCACAGAGCTCCCGCAGTGATCCTGATTTGATCCGGTTACCGGCACTCTATTACCCCCGTTTTCGGCTAGATCGAACGGGGAGAACCCCCTGCACATTCCGCGCCCGCTCCGGTGTACCAGAAGGGCATGATGACCCGTGGACAGAGAGGAGAAGGCTCCAGGATGGATCCTCAACATGGCGCCGCTCCGCCGTCCACACAGAAACGTGACAAGCTGAAGGAGGGACAGCACAAGCAGCTGAGAGGCTCTAAGGATGGCTCCGCTGATCACCCTAAGGACATGAGGTACTATGCTCAAAAACTGTCTGAAAAATCAGGCCTAGATGCAGCACACTCACTAAATGAATGCCCTGACTTTAATAGCACTGAGGAGGAAGAATGTATGGAAGCACAGGGAGCAGGGGCCATGTTGATACAGGGAGAGGATAGTGAGGCTATAACTGATGAGCCTGAAGAACATGAGGAGGAGGAGGGGGGTGCACAGCCCACACTGGCAGACATTTTAAAAGCAGTTAACAAATGTACAGCCTCTGTAAACAATCTACAAGTACGATTTGGCGGCCTCAAGGAGGAGGTTAGTCTCATCAGACAAGATATTCAGAAAATTCGAGAGCGTACCACTGCTGCAGAAAGCAGAATAAGTGAGCTGGAGGATAAACTACCTACACTGATCAGAGACTCCCAATCCACCACACGTCTAGCAAGAGCTACGGATACCCGTGCTGAGGATTTTGAAAATCGCCTCAGGCGCAATAACGTGCGCATAGTTGGCTTACCGGAAAAGGTGGAGGGCCGTGACCCCACGCAATTCATAGAACAATGGATGGTTGAAATATTCGGCAGGGAGGCTTTCACTCACTTGTATGCGGTGGAAAGAGCTCACAGAATACCTGCCAGACCTCTCCCGCCAGGAAATCCCCCCCGCCCAATACTGGCCCGTCTCCTGAATTATAGAGACAGGGAAATTATCCTGAAACTAGCCAGAGAAAAGAGGAATGTCCAGTACAATGGCACGCGGATTTCATTCTACCCAGACTTCTCGGCTGCAGTCCAGAAGAACCGCGCGCGGTTCTCGGAAATTAAAAAACGCCTGCAGAGAGTACAAGCCTCTTATGCAATGTTATATCCTGCAAAACTCAAAGTTACATTGAGAGGCAGAGCATATTTCTTTGAACACCCGGCGGAGGCTGCGGATTGGCTAGATGCTAATGAAAATGAGCTTCGTCAGGATAGGAGACCGGAAGCGGAGATAGACTGACATCCCTAACAAAGGCCCAGGGATCTATCCCTTTCTTTTCCCCTCGGAGGAGGGTTGTGCCGGAAACATATATTGATTCATTCTCCACAAAAATGCGAGTTCGATGACAAGATGGATCATGGCATTGTACTTCCCAGCAAGTACCAGAAAATATGTCATTGTTGTTTGGAGGGACCGGTTGTCCCACACAGTTTCGGTATATCAGTTGACACACCGGTGTCGTGGATTACAAAAAAAAGTTGCCTTTCAATACGACAAATGCATATTGATGGATAATCCAGGTCAGAAGAGGCACTTTTGTTCGACTTATGCACCGTTGTGCGTTTTACGATACTTCTACACACAAGTTTGTTCCAGAGCAATCGAGGTATTACGGTCCTTGGATAGAGCGGTAACTTTCTTTTTCTTGCATTGGCAGTCTCGTCACTTCTTGGCCCCTACTGGGTACTGCGTGATGGTCCTCCCCCCCCCCGTGGGTGGGAATCAGGGGGGCTCTATGTTGCTTTACCCTGTTATTTTCCAACTAGACACCCAACAATGACGACAGTAACTGTCCTTTCTTGGAACATTCGGGGTTTGCAGGACCCCCTAAAGCGGACGATGGTATCATCCTTATTGAGGAAACGTCTCCCGGCTATATGTGCTTTACAAGAGACCCACCTCACTGCTGATTCTCTGTCATGCATTAATTTTAGATGGGTGGGTAAGGCATATCACTCCACTCACACCTCTTATTCTCGGGGTGTGAGTGTACTGGTACCTGGCTCCATAGATTTTGTGGAGTTAGATTCTGAGTTGGATGATGAGGGGAGATATGTATTTTTATGTTGTAAATTGTTTTCCTTTAAATGTATACTGGCATTTGTATATGTACCCCCGCCGTACAATAATCTAGTGTTAAGGTCCCTGGTGACGTTCCAAATGAGGTATCCGGAGACACCACTGTATGTCTTCGGGGACTTCAACAATTATACAGACGCAGTACTGGATAAGCACCCGCCTATGGTGGGGGGGAGGGGAGTACACCGCACGGCTCTGGGGAAATTTATTGAGGAGGTGGGATGGAGGGACCCATGGAGAGCCAAAAACCCGGGGGTAAAACAGTTTTCCTGTTTCTCAAAGAGTTATGCATCACTATCAAGGATAGATTTATGCCTCTGCTCTAGTGCAGCTGAACGACACATCTCTGAGGTGACTTATGCTCTTAGGAGTGTGTCGGATCACTCCCCATTGATAGCAACCCTAGAGGTGCGCCCCCCTTCCACGATGGCAAAAGCCCCATGGAAAATGAACGCTTTTTGGCTGAGTCTCTTCCCTTCCCATGAGCAGATAGAATCTCATATAATAGATTTTTGGCGCCTACATGAGGCTGACGACCAATGGCTTGTGAATTGGGAAGCCTTTAAGGCTGTCCTGAGAGGCCTATTTATAACTGAAATTCAAGCTGTTAAGAGAAAGACACATGCTCAGAGGGAGGGAATTGAAAACATGGCAAAAGAA
This sequence comes from Aquarana catesbeiana, assembly GCF_042186555.1. Taxonomy (NCBI): domain Eukaryota; kingdom Metazoa; phylum Chordata; class Amphibia; order Anura; family Ranidae; genus Aquarana; species Aquarana catesbeiana. The sequence continues at coordinate 195,399,335 of NC_133335.1, forward strand.
CTGGAGAGCAAATTTATCACAGATCCAACCCAAAGTAACAAAGAGGCGTGGCTCTCTGCGCAAGATGCGTTGTATAAAATCACGACATCTACAGCAGAGAGAAAGAGATTTTTCCATAAAGCAGCATATTACGAGGAGGGGGAGCACACTGGACGCCTGTTAGCAACCATTGCTCATGCCCATCAAACTTCCCCCTCAATTGGGGCCCTACGTACACATCTTGGTGGGCTGACCAATGCCCCGGACCAAATCTTAGCAGAACTAGTGGAATTTTATTCCTCCCTCTATGAGTCTAAACAAACATATACCCTAGACTCCTTAACCGAATATCTAGATAATATTCAGCTCCCCTGTTTACAAATGGCAGCTAGGGGGGAACTTGACGCCCCTTTGACTGTTGAGGAACTGCAGTTGGCGACCAGTTTGTTCCCCAATTCCAAGGCCCCGGGTGACGATGGACTCCCCATCGAAGTATACAAACAATATGGCGAGCTTATACTTCCACGTCTATTGAAGGTATTTAATGCAGCGAAGCAGAGTGGCAGCCTCCCTCAATCAATGACTAGAGCAAATATAGTTTTGATACTAAAACCCAATAAAGACCCTCTCGACCCGGGGTCATACCGCCCTATATCTCTTTTACAAACTGATGTAAAGATATTAGCCAAAGCATTAGCAATCCGCATGAATAAAGTCATATCCAGTATAATCCACTCGGATCAGTCCGGATTTATGCCCCAAAAGTCGACCGCGATAAATCTCCGCAGACTTTTCCTCAATATCCAATCCCAGGCGAACAATAGGGGAGATAGAGCGTTGCTGTCACTGGACGCCCACAAGGCGTTTGATAGCGTCGAATGGGACTATCTATGGGCAGTGATGCGAAAATTTGGAATTGGGGAAGACTTTATCAAGTGGGTGCAGTTACTCTACTCGTCTCCTATAGCGGCCATTAGAGAGGGAGGAAGGATTTCATCACCCTTTAAACTATACAGGGGTACGAGGCAGGGGTGCCCCCTGTCTCCGCTCCTGTTTGCTATGGCTATAGAGCCCTTAGCGGCTACGGTACGCGCTAATCCCTTGATACAGGGTTTTAGATACGGAGACATTCAGGAGAAGGTAATTATGTACGCAGATGACACCATGCTGCTACTGGGTGATACATCTACCTCACTGACAGAGGCAATGAGAGTGATTAAACAGTTCGGGAAATACTCAGGTTTAGTTATTAACTGGACCAAGTCCTCTCTGCTGCTTCTAGACCGGGACCCGCCCCCAACCCAACAAAATATGCAGGACATACCAGTCTCGACATCCTTCAAATATCTGGGTATACAGATTACAGCCCATATATTAGACTATGTGAATCTTAATCTAACCCCATTGATCAATAGATGTCGGGATCGGGTCAAAGTGTGGAGTAAATTAAAGCTGTCCCAAGTAGGCAGAATAAACTTAATAAAGATGATTCTTATGCCACAACTACTATATGTGCTCCACAATTCTCCAATGGTTATTACTCTGAAAAAGTTTAGAATCATCAACTCCCTCTTCCGTTCATTTATATGGCTTTCAAAGCCTCCTAGAATTAAACTAGAACAGCTACAACGTCCTAAAGAAAATGGAGGTTTAGCATTGCCTAACCCCTGGGTGTATTATTTAGCCTCCCAGCTACAGCACATTGCTAGAGCCATAGGCCCCGGGGAGGACCTGGAGATGAACCTGAGAGACCCTTCGGCCCACATACTCCGGTTCACTTCCAGGAGAGAGGTTGCGGATGGATTAGAGGCCTTACAATATAACAAATCTAATAAACTTTTCCCAACTTATGCACTTATGCAGAAAATCTGGAACAAGGTCAGGATGCTACAAGGGGTGGAGGGCTTTACCAGGTATAGCCCCATCTGGGAAAACAATCACTATTCAGAAATAGCTAAAATACCCTACGGACCCAAATGGCAACAATATGGGGTGTCCCACATGGTACACATAATTGGAGACGGTAAATTGAGACCCTTCTCGGAGCTCAGGGAGGCCTTTCAATTGCCGGGCTCTATGCTCTTCTATTACAGACAACTTAAACATGCAATAGATGCACAAAGGGGCCCCGATATTTGGAACCTGCAACCCACTCCTATTTTCAACCACCTACTTGCCATAACCACTTATAGAGGTTTTATATCTGACTGCTATACCATGCTTCTGAACCTTTTCCTAGGGGATGCGCCTCTGAGGGTCGTGTCCCACTGGGAACAGGATGTTGGCTCCTTTGAGGAGGAACAGTGGGAGGAAGCCCTGCTGGCGGTTTCCACGTGTTCATTAAATGCTGCTCAAAAGCTCTCACAGCTCTATATTATTTCCAGAGTGCATTATACACCGGCTAGACTGGCCCGTATGGATTTGGGCACTGATCCCACCTGCACCAGATGCTCCAGAGACCATGGAGACCTCATACACCTCCTGTGGAGATGCCCAAAATTGCACCTCTATTGGAACGAGGTCATTAACACCATTAATAGAGTTTTCCAAATAGTGATACCTTTGGATCCAAAGCCATGTCTGCTGGGGATTGTGGATGATCTACTGACTGAGGATATCCTTAGACAGGCTATCAGAAGAGCTTTGTTTCAGGCCCGCCTACTTATCCTCAGGCACTGGAGGTCCACGTGTCCTCCCACGGTACAAGAATGGATTACACAAATGGGGGCCACAATTCGTATGGAAAAAATTATTTACCAGCATAGGGGAGCGACACAAAAATATGAGAAACTATGGGCTCCATGGTTGGATACACCAGGTCTAGCGCCAATAGATTTGATTTATGATCGCTTATTCTAAAAGCGGCCCTCATTAACCTCAATTCCTATGGGAAATATGTTACGCACTATATAATTAGCCAGTATGCTAAGAGGTAATAAGCAAATGACCCATTGGAGGAGTGTGGATAGCTCATGGAAGGTTTTTTCTGATGAGAGGATGTGTTTTCTCCTTTCTCCTTTTTGTTTTCTCTTTGGCTGCTGCAATGGAGTATGTACCCCCTTCTTTCTGTACTTATTTTTATATATTGTTTTTGCTCCTTATCCTAATACATATGTAAGATGTGACTTCTGCCATGTAAACCGATGTATGTGCTCTGGAACTGTATACACTTATTCAATCTTAATAAAACTTTTTGTTTGAGAAAAAAAAAAAAATTGTCCAAATTCATGTGCAAAGTGCAATGTGTAATAGTTACCAAGATCTCTGTAGTATATATTATCCGTGACTCTTCGTGACCCCTTCACCACTTTAGTGCCAAGAACACCACCACCTGGATCGGCCACATTAACCAGATGCCGGTTAAACTGCGCCTTTGGTTCATTTATTAGGGATAACCACTCCACATACTTCGTATTGTTGCTGACCCCAATGCGCTATATGTAGACCATGTCCTCCTCATGAGAAACAGACAATGATCATTGCGCAATGTGTAAAACTATTTTATTAATACTCAGTTTAAAAAGAAGATATTACACTCACATTTCCAGGTGCCCATAAGCCGGCACCAAGCTATTCCAGCGGTTGGTAATGGGTGTAGGGATGGCGCCGTGTGAATCCCGTGCCGGCGTGCGGTTCAAGCCTCGTTTGCAGCTGGCTTGCGCTTCAGCCCTCGCTTTCGCCTAGCAAGGAAGTGACGTGTTGGCGTGATGAAAATCTCCCTGCTATAGCTACCTGCAGCCAGGTGCTTGTGTACGCTCTTTGAAGTATTTCCAGTTACTGTACTATGTACCCTGCACAGTTGCACCTACAGTATAGCTACCTGCAGCCAGGTGCTTGTGTAGGCTCTTTGAAGTATTTCCAGTTACTGTACTGTGTACCCTGAACAGTAGCACCTACGGTATAGCTACCTGCAGCCAGGTGCTTGTGTAGGCTCTTTGAAGTATTTCCAGTTACTGTACTGTGTACCCCGCACAGTTGCGCCTACAGTATAGCTACCTGCAGCCAGGTGCTTGTGTAGGCGCTTGACATATTTCCAGTTACTGTACTGTGTACCCTACACAGTTGCACCTACAGTATAGCTACCTGCAGCCAGGTGCTTGTGTAGGCGCTTGACATATTTCCAGTTACTGTACTGTGTACCCTGCACAGTTGCACCTACAGTATAGCTACCTGAAGCCAGGTGCTTGTGTAGGCTCTTGACATATTTCCAGTTAGTGTACTGTGTATCCTGCACAGTTGCACCTACAGTATAGATACCTGTAGCCAGGTACTTGTATAGGCTCTTGATGTATTTCCAGTTAATGTACTGTGTACCCTGCACAGTTGCACCTACAGTATAGCTACCTGAAGCCAGGTGCTTGTGTAGGCTCTTGACATATTTCCAGTTACTGTACTGTGTACCCTGCACAGTTGCACCTACAGTATAGCTACCTGCAGCCAGGTGCTTGTGTAGGCTCTTGAAGTATTTCCAGTTACTGTACTGTGTACCCCGCACAGTTCCACCTACAGTATAGCTACCTGAAGCCAGGTGCTTGTGTAGGCTCTTGACATATTTCCAGTTAATGTACTGTGTACCCTGCACAGTTGCACCTACAGTATAGTTACCTGAAACCAGGTGCTTGTGTAGGCTCTTGACGTATTTCCAGTTAGTGTACTGTGTATCCTGCACAGTTGCACCTACAGTATAGATACCTGTAGCCAGGTGCTTGTGTAGGCTCTTGACGTATTTCAGTTAGTGTACTGTGTACCCTGCACAGTTGCACCTACAGTATAGCTACCTGAAGCCAGGTGCTTGGGTAAAGGCTCTTGACGTATTTTCAGTTACTGTACTGTGTACCCTGCACAGTTGCACCTACGGTATAGTTACCTGAAGACAAGTGCAGGTGTTCTCATACTAATAATACTACAGGCAGGCAGTTGATTCTGCTAGCTGCAGTATAATCGGTTTATATATATACATCCCAGTTTTGTGCAGCTACATCTCACTGCAGGCCAATAGTATGTCTGGAAGGCCAACAAGGAGAGGCAGACAGTCACAAGCCAATAAAAGAGGGCAAGCAGGCTCTAGAGGCAACAGTGCTGATCATGGACACGGTGCATCCTCATCAGTACGTGGCCGTGGGACACGCTTGGCCTTTTTTTTCGGCAGCTGGCCGTGTTGAGCCGCAACATGCGGAAGACTTGGTCGAGTGGATGACCAATCCGTCCTCATCCTCTCTCACCCAGGCTCAGGGTACGTTGTCTGGCAAAGCAGCTGCCAATGCGGCCTCTTCCCTCGGCTCAATGGCATCAGTCACTCCTTCTCTAGCCCATGTCCTCCTGAGGAGTCCCCCGAACTGTTTGACCACAGTGTTCCAGGAGGATGCCCAGCGTTTTGAAGGCTCCGATGATGGTTCTCAGCTAGAGAAAGGCAGTAACGTGAGCCCAGACAGAGGGGGTGCCCAAGATGGACAGCAATCTGGAAGTCATGTTCCCCCTGCTGCAGCATACTGCCAGGTTTGCTCCAGTGATGAGGAGGGAGGGGATGATGAGGTCACTGACTCCACGTGGGTGCCTGATAGGAGAGAGGAGGAGGAGGCACATCACCAATGAGGCAGAATGCCCTCCAGGGGCCAGCCTAAGGACAGCACACTGACTGCATAACACTGCAGAGCTCCGCATTAGCAGGGCTCTGCTGTCTCTGCGCGTTATTCCAAAAGTTCTTTGGTGTGGGCCTTTTTTGAGACGAGTGCATCAGATCACATCGCTGCTATTTGCAATATATGTCTCAAGCGTATCTCGCGTGGCCAAAACATCACCCGCTTGGGCACCACATGCTTGACCAGACATATGTTGACCTGCCATGCAGTTCATTGGCAAGCGTACCTAAAAGACCCACACCAAAGAACAAAGAGGACCTCTCCTTGCTCCTCATCAGCTTGGATCTCCAACCCCACTATACCTTCAGTCCTCTCTGAGACCTGCGCTGTGAGGAATGAAGGTGTAGAATTAGGTGTGTCACAGCCAAGTACTTGCGAGCAATCTGCTATCAGTACACCGACGTCAGATTGTACCAGGCAAATTTCCCTGCCCCAGCTGCTGCACCGCAGAAAGAAGTTCGCTCCCAGCCATCCACATGCCCAGCAGTTGAATATTAGCTTGGCAAAATTGCTAGCACTTCAACTGCTACCTTTTCAGTTGGTAGACTCTGCCCCCTTCCGTGAGTTTGTGGAATGTGCGGTTCCTCGGTGGCAGGTTCCCAAACGCCACTTTTTCTCACGGAAGGCGATTCTGGCTCTCTACCGGCATGTGGAAGGCAATGTCTTGGCCTCGCTGGACAGGGCGGTCAGCGATAAGGTACATATTACCGCTGACTCATGGTCCAGCAGGCATGGACAGGGACGTTACCTAAGTTTCACGGGGCATTGGGTGACTCTGCTGGCAGCTGGGAAGGATGCAGGACAAGGTGCAGCAGTGTTGGAGGTTGTTCCGCCACCACGCCTCCAAAATGCCACTACTGGTGATCCTCTCTCCTCCAACCCCTCCTCTTCTTCTTCCTCCATGGCCTCTTCCTGTGCTTTGTCCTTGGAACCAGTGGTGCTCCGTAGGCGTTCAAGGGGCTACGCAGGTACGCAGGCCAAAAGATGCCATGCGGTGTTTGAGCTGGTGTGCTTGGGGGACAGGAGCCACACTGGGGCAGAGATTCTGTCAGCTCTGCAGGGGCAGGTTCAGAGGTGGTTGACGCCACACCAACTTAAGACAGGAATGGTGGTTTGCGACAATGGCACCAACCTCCTCTCCACCCTCCGACAGGGACAACTGACCCATGTGCCCTGTTTGGCTCACGTCCTTAACTTGGTGGTGAAGCGGTTCTTGGGCAGGTACCCGGGCTTACAGGATGACCTGAGGCAGGCCAGGAAAGTCTGTGTGCATTTCCGCTGGTCATATAATGCCAGTGGTCGGCTGGCAGACCTCCAAAAGGAATTTAACCTGCCCAAGAACCGCCTAATCTGTGACATGCCCACCAGGTGGAACTCAACGTTGGCCATGCTGCAGCGGCTGCACACGCAGCAGAGGGCCATCAATGAGTACCTGTGCGACTATGGCACCAAGACAGGGTCAGGGGAGGTTGTTTTTTTTTCCCCACGCCAGTGGGCCATGATCAGGGATGCATGCACTGTCCTGTCACCACTTGAGGAGGCCACGAGGATGGTGAGCAGTGACAGTGCATGCATCAGTGACACTGTCCCCTTGTCCACCTGTTGGAGCACACGCTGCGTGGAATAATGGACAGGGCACTTGAGGCAGAACAGAGGCAGAAAGAGAAGGACTTCCTTAGCTCCCAGAAAGAGGAGGAGGATTGTGTCAGCATGGAGGTTGAGCCTGGCACTCAGCATCAGCAGCAGTCTTTAAGGGATCATTTACAGTCCCAAGAAACCCATGGACTTGTACGTGGCTGGGAGGAGGTGGCTGCGGATCATGTCGTCCTTAGTGACCCAGAGGTCTCCGGACCGAATGCCTCAGCAAACCTACGCTTCATGGCCTCCCTGATCCTGCAAAGCCTGCGGTAGGATCCTCGTATTCGTGGTATCAAGGAGAGGGATCGTTACTGGCTGGCAACCCTCCTTGATCCACGTTACAAGAGTAAGGTTGCAGACCTTATCTTGCCGTCGCAGAGGGAGCAGAGGATGAAATGTCTTCGGGAGGCCTTGCAGAAAGGTCTGTGCAACGCGTTCCCAGAGACTGGGAGGTTACAAACTCCTGTTCCTGGACAACGTGTTGCCGAGGCTTCGGTCAGTCAAAGAAGGAGCAGTGGAGAAGGTGGCCGTCTGACCGATGCATTCAGACAATTTTTTTAGTCCATAGCCCCAAGGTATGATCAGTTCCAGCAACCATCACCAGCATCTGTTTTACATGGTACAAGAATACCTAGGGGCAAGATCTGACTTGGACACCTTTCCCACCGAAAATCCTCTGGGTTACTGGGTCTTGAGGATGGATCACTGGCCAGAGCTTGCACAGTATACAATTGAGCTACTGGCCTGTACTGCATCCAGCGTTCTTTCGGAACGCACATTCAGTGCTGCTGGAAGCTTTGTAACCGATCACAGGGTGCGCCTGTCCACCAACTCGGTCGATCGACTGACCTTCATAAAAATTAATCAGTCTTGGATCACCACCAGCTACAAAGCACCTGATGCTGATGTAACCGAATAATTTTTTTTTAAATGTCAGATCCCTTCAAGACTGCCTATGCTGATGCTGAGTGACTATCCTGTTATGCTGAGTGACTATCCTCTTCCTCCTCAATGATCAGGCTGATAGGTTGTAAGAATATTTTTGTTTCTGGGTGCCGCCACCAGTGGCTAAGGCCCAATTTTTCAGCCCCTGTTTAACAGGGGCGTGTAATTACAATTTTTGATGCAATTCTTTGCAGCAGAGCTTGTTCCTGCGCTCCAACTAGAGTATCTGTGAGGGGTTGCAGTGTTGTGGCACCAGCACCAGTGCCTAAGGCCCAATTTTTCAGCTCCTGTTTAACAGGGGCGTGTAATTACAATTTTTGATGCAATTCTTTGCAGCAGGGCTCGTTCGAGCGCTCCAACTAGAGTATCTGTGAGGGGTTGCAGTGTTGTGGCACCAGCACCAGTGCCTAAGGCCCAATTTTTCATCCCCTGTTTAACAGGGGCGTGTAATTACAATTTTTGATGCAATTCTTTGCAGCAGGGCTCATTCGAGCGCTCCAACTAGAGTATCTGTGAGGGGTTGCAGTGTTGTGGCACCAGCACTGCCACCACCAAAGGCCCAATTTTTCTGCCCCGTTCAACAGGTGCATGTAATTAAAATTCTTGATCTAATATTTCACAGCAGGGCCTGTTCCAGCGCCCACCAAGAGTAACTGTGAGGACTTACAGTGTTGTGGCACCAGCACCACCACCAAAGGCCCAATTTTTCTCCCCCTGTTCAACAGGTGCATGTAACTACAATTCTTGATCTAATATTTCACAGCAGGGCCCGTTCCAGTGCCCACCAAGAGTAACTGAGGACTTACAGTGTTGTGACACCAGCAGCATCACCACCACCACCAAAGGCCCAATTTTTCTGACCCTGTTCAACAGGTGCATGTAATTACAATTCTTGATCTAATATTTCACAGCAGGGCCCGTTCCTGCACCCACCAAGAGTAACTGTGAGGGCTTACAGTGTTGTGGCAACACCAACACCTAAGGCCCCAATTTCTGCAGAGTATATAGGGCAGGCCCCTACTTTCAAACATCAACTTACAAACGACTCCTACTTGCAAATGGAAGGAGACAACAGGAAGTGAGATGAAATCTACCCCTAGGAAGGGAAATTCTCTCCTGTAAGAGCTAATATGGGAAAAATGTTTCTCCTTTCCACTGATGCTTTATCACCAACCCTTGTTTCACTAAAAACCCCAGATTTTCTAAAAACATTTGTCATTGTGACAGAAAGTGAGGTGAAATCTTCTGAAGAGGAGCACAGACAGCAAAACAAATGTCACAGGGGTGATAACCCTTCCCTATGTTTTCCAAAAAGCTTAAAAATAGATTTTTTGGCTGGAGCTACACTTTAAAAATGTACCAGTTCAAAATTACAAAGGGATTCTACTTAACAACAAACCTACAGCCCCTGTCTTGTTTGCACCGCCTGTATACATCTGTTCAGAGTATATAAGGCCTGGGGGCCTCATTCCTTTAAAAATGTTATTTTGTGCAGGGACTGTTCTAAGCACGGGAAACACGCGCCACTTTACAGGTATACTATAGACACCCCCCAGGTACGATATTTAAAGGAATATTTCACTTTTTTTTCACTTTAAGCATCATTAAAATCACTGCTCCCGAAATAACGGCCGTTTTTAAAACTTTTTTTTGCATTGATACAAGTCCCCTGGGGCAGGACCCGGGTCCCCAAACCCTTTTTAGGACAATACCATGCAAATTAGCCTTTAAAATTAGCACTTTTGATTTCGAACGTTCGAGTCCCATAGACTTCAATGGGGTTCTAACGTTCGTGCAAATTTTCGGTCCGTTCGCAGGTTCTGGTGCGAACTGAACCAGGGGGGTGTTTGGCTCATCCCTATTCCTGATTCAGAAGTGACAACAATGGACCATGCCTGCACAATGTGTATCAGCATAGTTGCTTGTAGTCTCCACCAGGAGCACTTGTGGCAGGGTGCACAACAGAAGTGCCTGAACAAAGACCATTATAAGAATATCGCCAAATAGTATTTTAATGAAAGCTTCAGATTAAAAAAATATAATTATATTAAGAAAATACAGTGACATGTTAAAGGGCACCTTTTGTTTGTGAATGGGTGATCTACTTTAACATATCCTGCAATTACTGGACTTCAACAGTCCCCCCATGATTGTATCTGTTGCCTCCGTACAAGAATATTCCAATTTGTCCTGCCCACATTTGTGCTAGTTAATGCTGCCTTTTCCAAAGAATGGATGTGTATTTGACAGTAAAAATAATAATCAAACTGCAGACTTAATGAAAATACATAATTTTCTTTTAATACGTGCCAATTTGAAAATGAAAAAAAGCAGAGCGTGAATTTGCAATGCTGGGGCTTATCTCTTAATCTCCTGATAGGTGAGGTTTATTGAATTTTGCATATGTTATTTTTGCTGCCCTTTTAAGGTGTGTATATTAATTTGTGTAGGATACCATATGTAGCAAATATTTATTTTTATTTGGGTATATTTTCCTATGCAGGAAAATACATTCGCAAGTAATATTTTATTAAAGCCGCATACTGCACCTGTTTCTGCCTATGGTCCAATAAGCTTTAGACTTCTGAGAAAAAATGCCACATTTTAATCCCATTCCTATTATTAACTTTGACTTCAAGTTCCATTTCCATTACCCGCCAACCGCTTAATTACCTGCCAGGTGGTGACCCCACAGTGAGGGGAACGTGCAGTCTGGTAAGGGCCTACAAGTTTTTAAACATGAATGTATCTCTGGGCTAGCTTTAGCCCCTAGGTTCTGTTAGGTCTTACAGCTGCCATCTTGGCATGGTTAAATTTCAGCAATGGACAGATACATTTCCACAAGGATCCAGATGAAGTAAGTATGATGTAGGGGTTAATACTGAGTTAGGATCAGTTAGGATAGGTTAACATTGGGGTCAAGAGTTTTAAGGGTGGAAAATGCATGTAACTTTTTTTTTTTTTTTTTTATGGATTGACACCCCTGTTAAGTTTTCATTGCTGTCCGTGTGCCCACTTAGAATATTCACCTATTTTTCTTGGAAATTGCTGTCGCTAGCACAAAGAGTGATGGGATATCCAGACCTTTATAGTAGTCACCATAGGCGAGAAGAACTTTTTCCAATTGGGATCACTGTTCCAATAAAAGAAATTCTAAAAGGAGAGTTTCCCTCACATTGAAGAGATTCCCTTGCATTTCCTATTGTGTCACTATTAAAGGAAGTAAAAGAAATCTCCCTAGTGAGGAAATAAAAACACTTGGAATGCAATTAATCTGTTTTCTTGAAGTGACTGTAAAAGAATAAAAAAAACCCCAAAAAAACAAATGATCCTCCTCTTCTGGGGCCCCTGGCTCCTCCACACTGCCGAGTGCCCCTACAGCAAGCCGCTAGCTATGGGGGCAGTCATGCGAGTTAGATTCCGCAGCTCCCTCCATGGATTGTGAGGAGAGAGAGAGCCGCTGCTCTCGGGCACAGCGTTGAATCAAGATCAGGTTCAGGTAAGTAAGGGGGGGCTGCATTCAGAAGGTTTTTTTACCTTGATGCATAGAATGCATTAATGTAAAAAAAAAAAAAAATTGCCAATTGATTCATTTTGACAATAACATTAAAATGACTCCATAAGTGGCTATTTTAGGTTTAAACACTGATAATATCAAATAAAAAGGGTGACCTTTGAGCCTTCCTAGGTATAAACTAATTACAGTATACCTAGATATTGGAGCCAAACTGAAGCCACTAGCTTGACTGCATATCTCCTTATAGCTCTGAAAATATCTATATTTAAACCAGGTCTTACAAAGTATTGATTCATTTTGATGTTTTAATAGCCACAAAACAAACTATGGCAAAACAAGGCTTTGTAGCTCACTTCATTTAGCTTAAAGGGGTTATAAACCCTCGTTTTTTGTTTTTTTAAAAAAAAAACAAACATGTCATACTTACCTCCACTGTGCAGTTCTTTTGCACAGAGTGGCCCCGATCATCCTCTTCTGGGGTCTCTCAGCGGCACTGGTAGCTCCTCCCTGCATCGAGTGTCCACGTTGGAGAATGCAGGACTCGGCCCCGCCCCCCGGCGCCCCGTCATTGGATTTGATTGACAGCAGTGGGAGCCAATGGCTGCACTGCTATCAATCTATCCAATTAGGACACGAGACACCAGGTAGAGCTGGTGTGCTCGTTCCTGGCCGGAGAAGGACCGGGGTCAGGTAATGAAATATCCGAGATGAAGCTACGCTACTAAGCTCCAGCGAAACGCGTTGACGTCATCAATGGTGCTGTCACGCTCCATGGTGCTATGGGAGCCAAATAGCCGTGAGGAACAAGACGAACGCCATAGCGCATGCTAAACGGCTTTTAGCCATCTAAGAGATTGGGAATACCGACGACGAATTTATACAACAATAAGCCTGGTAACATATGGTGATCGCCATCGTCGGCTGTGAGAATCCTGCTGCTATTAAATATGGTATGGTGTGATCCCTCGCGCTAAATTGAGTAAGTAGGTTGTGTAGATATTACAATAGTAAACTAGACATATATATGTGCAAAATAATGCAAGTGAGCGGTGATGATGTCTCTTATGGATAGCAGCAAAATCTAAAGTGTTCACTTTCACTCAACATAAATAAAATAAAAAATGATTTCGCGCTATAAAATCTATCACCTCCAAGTAAAGTGCATATAATAATTCCAAATATATAAACGTGCAATATCTAAAAGTGCTCCATAGTGCAATAATTCATCCAAGTGCTATGTGCATCAAATACAAATCGATAAAAATAAATCAAAAGTTCATATTGTGAATCAATATTAAGAGTCTTTGTTGTGCTGTTCCACTGGGGTCATATGATAAGGGTGAAAAAGTGAAAATGATCTTGAGTTTTGTGATCCGGTAGCACCGGGCTCTCTAGACTCTCACCTTAGATAAAGTTGTTAAGGGCATCTAAACCAGGTTCTCTGTTCTTAGTAGTATAGTGGTGTAGAAATGGGACTTCTCTGGTGCTGTAGCGATCCCTCTGCTTAGCAGTACCTGTGAGATGTAGGGACAAAGGGGGTTGCCCACCTGGGCTCCACCAGTCCGGTGGTGTGAACAGGAAGGGGAGAGAGAAAAGATGCCTCCAATGGTGTAGTAAGTTTAAACAAGTGACTATTTATTAAAAAATGAAGTGGTCTCTTACATATAAACAAGTTAAAAACAGCCTTAGAGATAAAAGAGTTGAGGAGCGGCGTTTGAGACGCCTCCTTACTAGTTTCCGGTTTCGTCTGTGCTCTGCTGCTATTAAAGCCTCCTGGATCATGCTACCAAAGAAAGACATCGGACCAGCCCTCTACAACACATATGGGTGGTAATGTATGAACACTCCGAGTAGTCATCAATTGATGTCTTTACATGCCTGCATCTTGAAGCACAGCGCATTAAGCTTAGTCACTTTGCATTATAAAATACTGGAACACCGTGCACAATGCCTTACTGCTTCCAGTGACCAAAATAGGAGGCCATCATTATATACCAGGAGCGGTGACCTGTAATTTAACTTCACAATCGGGAACATTCAATTATCAATACCCTGCAAATCACTATGATGTGGACTTGGCCAATTAAGTGACATTTGTACTCCATGGACTGCCTGAGAATTTGAGGTTGCCCTTACAGTCCCCATCATTGAAGATATTTACAGTCACAATTCTCACGACCAGCCACCCCCTATGAGGTGGTTCTGCCAGCCATTTGTCATCGGTTATCCCTCAACCCGTCCTTCTATCCTCCCTGTTCTCCCAGCTGTATGATGCTCAGCAGCCCGTTATACCAAATTAATTAATTCACCCATTGTATGGTTGTAATCCTGTACTGTAATTACATTGACCAATTGGAATTCCATAGCTGCTGACCACCATACTAAGTCCGGACAGTGTTATGCATTGTTGTGTATTTTGTCTTTACATGTTGTCCTGTCTGTAACATCATCTTTTTGATATGGTTACCTGTCAGTAGTCATAATGTGTTTGCCTTCTTGAATGCCTCTATATGTTTGTTAATTTTACCAATAAACTGCCAATTTTGATATATTTATATTCTGATCCATTTTGTTGCTAGAGTAACCTCTTTTCACTCGATATTCTCTATACTGAGTATCCCCTCCCCCCTTCCCTTTTCCCTCCCTCCTTCCCTTTTCCCTCCCCCTCCTGTTTTTTTAGTATCTGGTTTTGGTTACAGCAACAGCACCACACTAGGTGTTTCGTCAGTAACTGGTCAGTCATGTGACTGACCATTCATTTAGATAGGACTTGCTCTGTGTACCTTCCCTCCCCCATCCCCCACTTTTTAATACTGTACTGTGTACCCTGCACAGTTGCACCTACAGTGTAGCTACCTGCAGCCAGGTGCTTGTGTAGGCTCTTTGAAGTATTTCCAGTTACTGTACTGTGTACCCTGCACAGTTGCACCTACAGTGTAGCTACCTGCAGCCAGGTGCTTGTGTAGGCTCTTTGAAGTATTTCCAGTTACTGTACTGTGTACCCTGCACAGTTGCACCTACAGTATAGCTACCTGCAGCCAGGTGCTTGTGTAGGCTCTTGAAGTATTTCCAGTTACTGTACTGTGTACCCCGCACAGTTGCACCTACAGTATAGCTACCTGCAGCCAGGTGCTTTTGTAGGCTCGTTGAAGTATTTCCAGTTACTCTACTGTGTACCCTGCACAGTTGCACCTACAGTATAGCTACCTGCAGCCAGGTGCTTGTGTAGGCTCTTTGAAGTATTTCCAGTTACTGTACTGTGTACCCCGCACAGTTGCACCTACAGTATAGCTACCTGCAGCCAGGTGCTTATGTAGGCTCTTTGAAGTATTTCCAGTTACTGTACTGTGTACCCCGCACAGTTGCACCTACAGTATAGCTACCTGCAGCCAGGTGCTTGTGTACACTCTTGAAGTATTTCCAGTTACTGTACTGTGTAGCTCACACAGTTGCACCTACAGTATAGCTATCTGAAGCCAGGTGCTTGTGTAGGCTCTTGACATATTTCCAGTTACTGTACTGTGTACCCTGCACAGTTGCACCTACAGTATAGCTACCTGAAGCCAGGTGCTTGTGTAGGCTCTTGACATATTTCCAGTTAGTGTTCTGTGTACCCTGCACAGTTGCACCTACAGTATAGCTACCTGAAGCCAGGTGCTTGTGTAGGCTCTTGACGTATTTCCAGTTACTGTACTGTGTACCCTGCACAGTTGCACCTACAGTATAGCTACCTGAAGACAAGTGCAGGTGTTCTCATACTAATAATACTATAGGCAGGCAGTTGATTCTGCTAGCTGCAGTATAATTGGTATATATATATATATATATATATATATATATATATATATATATATATATACACATCCCAGTTTTGTGCAGCTACATCTCACTGCAGGCTAATAGTATGTCTGAAAGGCCAACAAGGAGAGGCAAACAGTCACAATAAAAGAGGGCAAGCAGGCTCTGCGTCTAGAGGCAACAGTGCTGGTCATGGACACGGTGCATCCTCAGCACGTGGCCGTGGGACACGCTTGGCCTTTTTTTCGGCAGCTGGCCGTGTTGAGTCGCAACATGCGGAAGACTTTATCGAGTGGATGACCAAGCCGTCCTCATTCTTCTCATCCTCTCTCACCCAGGCTCAGGGTATGTTGTCTGGCAAAGCAGCTGCCAATGCGGCCTCTTCCCTCGGCTCAATGGCATCAGTCACTCCTTCCTTACCCCACCATGTCCTCCTGAGGAGTCCCCCGAACTGTTTGACCACAGTGTTGGGTACATGCTCCAGGAGGATGCCCAGAGTTTTGAAGGCTCCGGTGATGGTACTCAGCTAGAGGAAGGCAGTAACGTGAGCCCAGACAGAGGGGGTGCCCAAGAAGGACAGCAATCTGGCAGTCATGTTCCCCCTGCTGCAGCATACTGCCAGGTTTGCTCCAGTGATGAGGAGGGATGGGATGATGAGGTCACTGACTCCTCGTGGGTGCCTGATAGGAGAGAGGAGGAGGAGGATAAGGGCAGCACACTGACTGCATAACACCGCAGAGCTCTGCATTAGCAGGGCTCTGCTGTCTCTGCGCGTTATTCCAAAAGTTCTTTGGTGTGGGCCTTTTTTGAGACGAGTGCATCAGATCGCACCGCTGCTATTTGCAACATATGTCTCAAGCGTATCTCGCGTGGCCAAAACATCACCCGCTTGGGCACCACATGCTTGACCAGACATATGTTGACCTGCCATGCAGTTCATTGGCAAGCGTACCTAAAAGACCCACACCAAAGAACAAAGAGGACCTCTCCTTGCTCCTCATCAGCTGGGATCTCCAACCCCACTATACCTTCAGTCCTCTCTGAGACCTTCACTGAGTGGAATAAAGGTGTAGAATTAGGTGTGTCACAGCCAAGTACTTGCGGGCAATCTGCTATCGGTACACCGACGTCAGATTGTACCAGGCAAATTTCCCTGCCCCAGCTGCTGCGCCGCAGAAAGAAGTTCGCTCCCAGCCATCCACATGCCCAGCGGTTGAATGCTAGCTTGGCAAAAATTGCTAGCACTTCAACTGCTACCTTTTCAGTTGGTAGACTCTGCCCCCTTATGTGAGTTTGTGGAATGTGCGGTTCCTCAGTGGCAGGTTCCCAAATGCCACTTTTTCTCACGGAAGGCGATTCCGGCTCTCTACTGGCATGTGGAAGGCAATGTCTTGGCCTCGCTGGACAGGGCGGTCAGCGGTAAGGTGCATATTACCGCTGACTCATGGTCCAGCAGGCATGGACAGAGACATTACCTAAGTTTCACGGGGCATTGGGTGACTCTGCTGGCAGCTGGGAAGGATGCAGGACAAGGTGCAGCAGTGTTGGAGGTTGTTCCACCACCACGCCTCCAAAATGCCACTACTGGTGATTCTGACACTCCTCTCTCCTCCACCCCCTCCTCTTCTTCTTCCTCCATGGCCTCTTCCTGTGCTTTGTCCTCGGAACCAGCGGTGCTCCGTAGGCGTTCAAGGGGCTACGCAGGTACGCAGGCCAAAAAATGCCATGTGGTGTTTGAGCTGGTGTGCTTGGGGGACAGGAGCTACACTGGGGCAGAGATTCTGTCAGCTCTGCAGGGGCAGGTTCAGAGGTGGTTGACGCCACGCCAACCTAAGACAGGAATGGTGGTTTGCGACAATGGCACCAATCTCCTCTCCGCCTTCCTCCGACATGGACAACTGACCCATGTGCCCTGTTTGGCTCACGTCCTTAACTTGGTGGTGTAGCGGTTCTTGGGCAGGTACCCGGGCTTACAGGATGACCTGAGGCAGGCCAGGAAAGTCTGTGTGCATTTCCGCCGGTCATATAATGCCAGTGCTCGGCTGGCAGACCTCCAAAAGGAATTGAACCTGCCCAAGTGACATGCCCACCAGGTGGAACGCAACGTTGGCCATGCTGCAGCGGCTGCACGCGCAGCAGAGGGCCATCAATGAGTACCTGTGCAACTATGGTACCAGGACAGGGTCAGTGGAGGTTGTTTTTTTTTCCCCACGCCAGTGGCCCATGATCAGGGATGCATTCACTGTCCTGTCACCATTTGAGAGGGCCACGAGTATGGTGAGCAGTGACAGTGCATGCATCAGTGACACTGTCCCCCTTGTCCACCTGTTGGAGCACACGCTGCGTGGAATAATGGACAGGGCACTTAAGGCAGAACAGAGGCAGGAAGAGGAGGACTTCCTTAGCTCCCAGAAAGAGGAGGAGGATTGTGTCAGCATGGAGGTGGAGCCTGGCACTCAGCATCAGCAGCAGTCTTTAAGGGATCATTTACAGTCCCAAGAAACCCATGGACTTGTACGTGGCTGGGAGGAGGTGGCTGCGGACCATGTCGTCCTTAGTGACCCAGAGGACTCCGGACCGAATGCCTCAGCAAACCTACGCTGCATGGCCTCCCTGATCCTGCAAAGCCTGTGGAAGGATCCTCGTATTCGTGGTATCAAGGAGAGGGATCGTTACTGGCTGGCAACCCTCCTTGATCCACGTTACAAGAGTAAGGTTGCAGACCTTATCTTGCCGTCGCAGAGGGAGCAGAGGATGAAACATCTTCGGGAGGCCTTGCAGAAAGGTCTGTGCAACATGTTCCCAGAGACTGGGAGGTTACAAACACCTGTTTCTGGACAACGTGTTGCCGAGGCTTTGGTCAGTCAAAGAAGGAGCAGTGGAGAAGGTGGCCATCTGACCGATGCGTTCAGACAATTTTTTTAGTCCACAGCCCCAAGGTATAATCGGTTCCAGCAACCATCGCCAGCATCTGTTTTACATGGTACAGGAATACCTAGGGGCAAGGTCTGACTTGGACACCTTTCCCACTGAAAATCCTCTGGGTTACTGGGTCTTGAGGATGGATCACTGGCCAGAGCTTGCACAGTATACAACTGAGCTACTGGCCTGTCCAGCATCCAACGTTCTTTCGGAAGGCACATTCAGTGCTGCTGGAGGCTTTGTAACCAATCACAGGGTGCGCCTATCCACCAACTCGGTTGATCGACTGACCTTCATAAAAATTCATCAGTCTTGGATCACCACCAGCTACCAAGCACCTGATGCTGATGTAACCGAATAATTTTTTTTTAAATGTCAGATCCCTTCAAGACTGCCTATGCTGATGCTGAGTGACTATCCTGTTATGCTGAGTGACTATCCTCTTCCTCCTCAATGATCAGGCTGATAGCTTGTAAGAATATTTTTGTTTCTGGGCGCCGCCACCAGTGGCTAAGGCCCAATTTTTCAGCCCCTGTTTAACAGGGGCGTGTAATTACAATTTTTTATGCAATTCTATGCAGCAGGGCTCGTTCCTGCGCTCCAACTAGAGTATCTGTGAGGGGTTGCAGTGTTGTGGCACCAGCACCAGTGCCTAAGGCCCAATTTTTCAGCCCCTGTTTAACAGGGGCGTGTAATTACAATTTTTGATGTAATTCTTTGCAGCAGGGCTCGTTCGAGTGCTCCAACTAGAGAAAACAAAGAAAAAACTGCGCTATACAGTGAAAAATAATTGCACACCAAATCAATATATGCAGTATTCTTAAATATATGCAATAAATGTATATCCCACATCTAATGGCAATAAATCATTAGTGTACAGGTAGCAATAAAGTCCATAGGTAATGGAGAAGTCAGGAGTCTGGTGAAGAGGTAGAAGTGTCCCCTGATATTTCTCCGTGAAGATCAAGTGAAAAAGTGAAAGCACACACACCCTGCACAGTGATCCTCCACCTTTAAATATATGCGCTTACCAGATGTAAAGCACAACAGGCATATCCAGGATTAACATCCAGGTTCAGCAACTTGACAAAGAAATACTGCTCCGGATAGCACAATGGATGGTGAGCATCTCAGGTGTATGCAAACTGGGTGCCGGTATCCTACCAGCGATACCCTCCGCACCGCGTAACTCCACCACACAAAAGCCCGATATTTAAGGACATAAGGGTAAGAAAGAGGTAGCCATATCATAATTCCGATAGGACAATTCATTAAAAACGAGGTAAAACACTTACAAAATGGTAGTATAAAATGAGCAGATCGCCGGTCGGCAAGCGAGCGCCCGTTCGTAGCAGGTTGCGATGACGTCAGAGCGTCAACCTCCCGACGTACGTTTCGTCTATCACTGATGTCGTCTGGGGAAAGGGCGACGCTCTGACTCATCGCATTAAAAACAGAAGAAACCACGCCCCATTGTGACATCTCAGAGGCGTCGAATCTAAACAGCCACTCAGCTGTGAAAATGTAACCCTGAAACAGCCAAATCACAGGAAGTTCCGCTATAACCAATCGTTCAGTACTTAAAATGGGGCAATATAAAACAAATACCTGACATCAGAGAGTTTATGCTATTACGCCCTAAAAAATAAATCCAATGGACCACACCAATGCTTAATCGAAAAGTGAAAACATAATAGAGTAAGCCCATATCAATCTGATGGTATTGGAAAATGACTTCGCTCAATCTAATGGGGGAAATCCCTCCAAAGTATGTTAAAATACGGCAGAGCGCCATCTTGTGGAGAGAAAGAAAAATATCTTCCAAAGGAGATATTCTCCAAAAATATAAAAAATAACTGAATAAACAAAGATACATATAATTAAAAAAATAAAAAATAAAATGAATAGACCTAAAAAATGGTTATATTCATATTTGATATATAGACAGCCAATTCAGATGACACACACCCAGGTGAAAAATGTGTGTAAGACGATCCCACGTCGTTGTAAATAAGGGGCTATCACCCAACGGTAATAGCATACCAAATATTCGTAGGAAAAAAGGATAGCTAACATATGTGGTAACAATGAATGATGACAAAAAAGATGTACACCATCTACCATATGTGTGAATGGTGTATGTATATACTGTAATAAACCATAAAGAGGGGATATATAAATAAAGAAAAATACGTGTATAGGGAAAATGTTATGTATAAACACATACAACGCCCTCATGTCGAATGTGTCTCCGAGATGTCACAACAAGTTCACAAAAAACTACAGGGTAATGTCGACATGCAAATTCGAATAATGTCTGTAATATAAAACAGCATCCCTAAATACTGGCCATGTGATGTAGAACCAAAGCATATAGGGTAGCACCGATAAGAAAACTAAAAAAATAAGATATATAAAAAGCAACATTGTTAAGCATTATCAATAAACGCATTTAAGTCTATCTCTAGGTTCAACCCAAATGGCGTGTAACTTTTAATTCGGTATATCCAAGCCATTTCAAGGCGCGAGATACCTCGAACCAAAGAGCCACCCCTCCAAGGACAGGTAAATTTGTCTATCCCCCAAAAAAGAGTTTTATCAGGGTTTTTATTATGGACTTCCAGATAATGCCTAGACACAGGATGCTTCGGGAAGCCATTAATAATATTTGTCACATGTTCAACTAGATACTCCAACTAGAGTATCTGTGAGGGGTTGCAGTGTTGTGGCACCAGCACCAGTGCCTAAGGCCCAATTTTTCTGTCCCTGTTCAACAGGGACATGTAATTACAATTCTTGATCTAATATTTCACAGCAGTGTCCGTTCCATCGCCCACCAAGAGTAACTGTGAGGACTTACAGTGTTGTGGCAACAGCAGCACCACCAAAGGCCCAATTTTTCTGACCCTGTTCAACAGGTGCATGTAATTACAATTCTTGATCTAATATTTCACAGCAGGGCCTGTTCCTGCCCCCACCAAGAGTAACTGTAAGGGCTTACAGTGTTGTGGCAACACCAATACCTAAGGCCTCAATTTTGGCAAAGTATATAGGGCAGGCCCCTACTTTCAAACATCCGACTTACAAACGACTCCTACTTGCAAACAGAAGGAGACAACAGGAAGTGAGATGAAATCTACCCCTAGGAAGGGAAATTCTCTCCTGTAAGAGTTAATATGGGAAAAACGTTTCTCCTTTCCACTGATGCTTTATCACCAATCCTTGTTTCACTAAAAACCCCAGATTTTCTAAAAACATTTGTCATTGTGACAGAAAGTGAGGTGAAATCTTCTGAAGAGGAGCACAGACAGCAAAACAAATGTCACAGGGGTGATAACCCTTCCCTATGTTTTCCAAAAAGCTTAAAAATAGATTTTTTGGCTGGAGCTACACTTTAAAAATGTACCAGTTCAAAATTACAAAGGGATTCTACTTAACAACAAACCTACCCTGTCTTGTTTGCACCTACTGTATACATCTGTTCAGAGTATATAGGGCCTGGGGGCCCCACGCCTTTCCTTTTTTTAATTTGGGGGGTACCCATGCCGTTTGTCTCACTGATTTTCATCCATATTGTCGGGACCCGACATTACATTAAAGCCGCAAGCAGTTTTAAATGACTTTTATTCCTTTAAAAATGTTATTTTGTGCAGGGACTGTTCTAAGCACGGGAAACACGCCACTTTACAGGCATACTATAGAGACCCCCCAGGTACGATATTTAAAGGAATATTTCACTCTTTTTTTTTCACTTTAAGCATCATTAAAATCACTGCTCCCGAAAAAACGGACGTTTTTAAAACTTTTTTTTGCATTGATACAAGTCCCCTGGGGCAGGACCCGGGTCCCCAAACCCTCTTTAGGACAATACCATGCAAATTAGCCTTTAAAATTAGCACTTTTGATTTTGAACGTTCGAGTCCCATAGACTTCAATGGGGTTCTAAGGTTCGTGCAAATTTTCGGTCCGTTCGCAGGTTCTGGTGCGAACTGAACCGGGGGATGTTCGGCTCATCCCTATTCCTGATACAGTAGTGACAACAATGGACCATGCCTGCACAATGTGTATCAACATAGTTGCTTGTAGTCTCCACCAGGAGCACTTGTGGCAGGGTGCACAACAGAAGTGCCTGAACAAAGACCATTATAAGAATATCGCCAAATAGTATATTAATGAAAGCTTCAGATTAAAAAAATATAATTATATTAAGAAAATACAGTGACATGTTAAAGGGCACCTTTTGTTTGTGAATGGGTGATCTATTTTAACATATCCTGCAATTACTGGACTTCAACAGTCCCCCCATGATTGTATCTGTTGCCTCCGTACAAGAATATTCCAATTTGTCCTGCCCACATTTGTGCTAGTTAATGCTGCCTTTTCCAAAGAATGGATGTGTATTTGACAGTAAAAATAATAATCAAACTGCAGACTTAATGAAAATACATAATTTTCTTTTAATACGTGCCAATTTGAAAATGAAAAAAAGCAGAGCGTGAATTTGCTTAATCTCCTGATAGCTGAGGTTTATTGAATTTTGCATATGTTATTTTTGCTGCCCTTTTAAGGTGTGTATATTAATTTGTGTAGGATACCATATGTAGCAAATATTTATTTTTATTTGGGTATATTTTCCTATGCAGGAAAATACATTCGCAAGTAATATTTTATTAAAGCCGCATGCTGCACCTGTTTCTGCCTATGGTCCAATAAGCTTTAGACTTCTGAGAAAAAAATGCCACATTTTAATCCCATTCCTATTATTAACTTTGACTTCAAGTTCCATTTCCATTACTCGCCAACCGCTTAATTACCTGCCAGGTGGTGACCCCACAGTGAGGGGAACGTGCAGTCTGGTAAGGGCTTACAAATTTTTAAACATGAATGTATCTCTGGGCTAGTTTTAGCTCCTAGGTTCTGTTAGGTCTTACAGCTGCCATCTTGGCATGGTTAAATTTCGGCAATGGACAGATACATTTCCACAAGGATCCAGATGAAGAAAGTATGATGTAGGGGTTAATACTGAGTTAGGATCAGTTAGGATAGGTTAACATTGGGGTCAAGAGTTTTAAGGGTGGTAAATGCATGTAATTTTTTTTTTTTTAATGGATTGACACTCCTGTTAAGTTTTCATTGCTCACTGGAGCGCTGGGCTGTGGAGGGGGCTGGCACAGGCTCTGGGCAGATCGCTTAGAGGCTGAGCCAGGTGCTGGTCCAGATTTCTGGGTGGATCCCGACCATATGGTCAGGATCTTTTCAGAGCCTGGACTGGGTCTGTGATGTCAGCCAACAGTGGGCTGAAGCCTGCTGTTGGCTAAAAACAGGTCAGAGGAGTGCAGAACGAACTGCACACCTGTGATCCATAGAAGTACAGCCAAAAAAGCTTTGGCTATACTTCTCTTTTAAAGTGGTATTCAACTCCACCAATTGAGCCACCACTGGACAGCAGCTTTGGCCATCTTGACAAACTAATTAAAGCTGAACTCCAGCTAACACTTTATAGGCAGTTACAGCAACAGTTGTTCTTTTCCTTTTGGGATAAAGGTTTTACATAAGTGAATAAAAGCTGACCATTGTAAGCACCCCTGTCAGTGTTAAATGATTTATCTAGATAGTTTGGTCTGAATATGAGAGTTACTGGCTGGATCACCACATGAAAATTAAGGAAAAAAAAATATAAAAAATAAAACAAATGCAGCCACATTGTGAGGATTTGGGTTTACTACAGGCAATCCCAAAATTACAAACATCTGACTTACACATGACTCATACTTACCAACAAAAGTAGACAACAGGAAGTGAGAAGAAATCCAACGCTAGGAAGAGAAATTCACTCCTGTAATGCCCCGTACACACGGTCGGATTTTCCGATGGAAAATGTCCGATCGGAGCGTGTTGTCGGAAATTCCGACCGTGTGTGGGCTCCATCGGACATTTTCCATCGGATTTTCCGACACACAAAGTTGGAGAGCAGGAGATAAAATTTTCCGACAACAAAATCCGTTGTCGGAATTTCCGATCGTGTGTACACAAATCCGACGGACAAAGTGCCACGCATGCTCAGAATAAATAAAGAGATGAAAGCTATTGGCCACTGCCCCGTTTATAGTCCCGACGTACGTGTTTTACATCACCGCGTTCAGAACGATCGGATTTTCCGACAACTTTGTGTGACCGTGTGTATGCAAGACAAGTTTAAGCCAACATCCGTCGGAAAAAATCCTAGGATTTTGTTGTCGGAATGTCCGAACAAAGTCCGACCGTGTGTACGCCCTATAAGAGTTATCATGGGAAAAAGGTGTCCCCACTGAAGCTTTATCACCAATCCTTGTTTCCAATAAAAAAATTCTAAATCCAATTGTCACAGGGACACAAAGTGAGGTGAATTTTTTTTTGGGCTGATGTTCCACTTAAAAAATGTACCTGTTACAACTTATATACAAATTTAAAAATGTAACTTAAGAACAAACCTACAGAAGAACCTATCTTGTTTGTAACCCGGGGACCCCCTATACTGCTTTAAAGAGAAAGTCAGCAAGTTCTGTTATTCATTGCTATAGGATGTACCCATTTGGGCTAAAATTCTGCTCTTCAAACATTCAAGAATGCTGTAGTAAAGTTGGCTTTCACTGCTTGACCACATATTTCCTTATATGTCTGAAAAGATCTATATTCAAACCAGAGGACCTTTAGGAAGTATACATTTATTCTGATGACTCAAGTTCTGATAGTCACAAAACAATCTATTGCAAAAGTGTGGCTCTCTAGCTCACTTAATTTAGCTGAAGTTAGGTCCAGACTTCATAGGACATACTCTATAGAAAACCTCTTGGCTAACTTATTAGATGCTATGCCTAGGTTTAAAAAAATGGGAGCAGTCTCCTTGGCTCACAGCAAACATAAAATCTTTTGGATTATGACCCATGAAAAAATTGCCAGCAAGATTCAGGATAAAGCAAAACAGTTGACAAAAACATGGACACCTTGGGCCACATATATGAAGATTCGCTTGGATGACAAACTCTAATTAGGTTTATTTTAATGCGGGGGACCCCTGGGCATGAACACTCACCCTATGCTTCCTTACTCTTGCTTATTTATCTTTATCCTCCTCTTTTCCTATTTCTTCTTCTTATATAAAGTTTATCGACTTGCTGTAAACTCAATTTGGGATCTGCTTGATTTGTGAGATGGAATACTTCAGTTTCTATGGTTATAATGTTCACGTTGGAACATCTCTTGAACTACCCCATCTCTATGCATGCTCTTTTTTTATATGTGCTGATTGATGATTTGACAATGATATTGTCTGATCTGAGAAAAGTGAATATTCTGCCTTTGTTTTATGTATGGCTTAATGCAAAATATTGAAAGAAAAGAAATTGGGAGCCTTGGGTCACCTGGTACTTTCCAAGCAATTTTGACAATTGCTGGACCTTTAGGCATATTGGATGCTGCTGGTTATCTCAAGTTAAGTCCTGCCCGCAACCCTGGAGCACCTCCCTGACCTGACTTTTTCCCCCTTCTCTCCCCTTTACCCTTCCCCCCTCCTTTTCTCTTCCTTTTTCCAGAAATCATTGCTCTTTGCCAGGCAATGCTACAGATGCCTGAAATATTGTAATACCCCAAGTGTTCTTTGTAATACAGTACATTGACGCCTTCTCATAAGAGGTCACTGGAGTTATGTTATCAAGTGTGGTAACCCCCTTTTGATTACTTTTTCTTATTAAAGAAAACTTATTAAAGAAAACTTTTTCTTATTAAAAAAAAAAATCAATGAGAAAAGATCTATATTCAAGTATGGATAGATGATTCATAAACATGATTCAAACTAGAATTTCCAGTTGCAATGGAAAAAAGGGCAGGTCGCGGGTCTCTTTTCACCCAGGGTGTACAACATTTTCTCTATGTGACAATTGTCCCACTTGCCTAATTTCCACTAAGTGGCCAAGCGGCATGGCGTAAAGCCAAGACAACCCAAAATGTCAGCCAACTGAAAGCTAAACACTACTGACACATACAGTAGCTGTCATTAGGCCACTTTGTTCTAAAATAACTGGGATGGAGCTTCTGCTAAGAGCAGGTGTCCCCGTGACACATGCCTGTGCTAGCAGATGTCTGTACATCTTCCTGACTGCGCAGTTTCTGGCAGCCAGAGCCATTGTCACGGTGCGCTGATTCAGGAGGCTGGGCACCCCCAGGACTCTCAAATTAGAATTTAATGTTTAGAACATCAAAAATCTCTCAACTGTAAAACAGTTGGGTACAGTGGCAGAAACCGCATGTTCGGCACAGTGACAGGAGAGACTGAGCTATGAATAACTACGATACGGAACTGTAGTTCCTGAACAGGCTGAAGGGTTATAGGCATTAGGAAGAACAGTGATCACAATGAAATCAGCATAGCTACAGTATTTCACAAAAGTGAGTACACCCCTCACATTTTTGTGAATATTTTATTATATCTTTTCATGTAACAACACTGAAGAAATGACACTTTGCTACAATGTAAAGTAGTGAGTATACTCACTTTTGTTGCCAGCAGTTTAGATATTAATTACTGTGTGTTGAGTTATTTTGAGGGGACAGCAAATTTACACTGTTATACAAGCTCTACACTCACTACTTTACATTGTAGCAAAGTGTAATTTCTTCAGTGTTTTTTTTTTTTTTTTTGAAAAGCCCGTGGCGTGTGAAACACACCCAAAAACTCCACCCGGTGCCAAAAAAAGTGCACACACATAAAGAGTGACACAAAAGGTGCAACGGGTGTTACACTAGTCCTCCCAAGGAAGGACCTTACCCTGATCCCCGGGGCTTTAGGCTCCAGACGGGGACTGAGGTACTTCACTTGGGTCCATCTGGCCGAAACCAGACAGACCCCCTTTCTCTGGAAGGTCTGCCAAAACAGACCCACCCAAGTACTCGGTGGGACTCCCCCGAAGAGAGACCCCATGAGAGAGTGCGAACCAAGCCAAAAAGCCTATGTCCACCCCCATCCCAGGACGTTCAGGGTAGCCCCGCGGACCCACACCCTACTAATCACACAGTGACAAACATGAACACAAACACTGGGGTAAAATAAATAGGAAAGTGGGGAGAAGGAAGTGGGAGAAGTGAAAGAGTGATCATTGTGCAATACAATGGCCAGGCCCTTCGGCCAGGAATAGAAATTTCCCCTGGTCCTAGCCAAAAGGCTTGGCCCTAGAGGCAGGTGTGAAAAACGTGTGTTGGTGAAGTGACCATGGTGCCATAAATCAAAGTGACCCTCACTCACAGTGATTATACGGCACCCCTGAACTGCCATTTCAGGGGCACATTCACCACAGGCTTTTCGTCCCAACCCTGACCAACCATTTCTTCAGTGTTGTCACATGAAAAGATATAATAAAATATTTACAAAAATGTGAGGGGTGTACTCACTTTTGTGAGATACTGTATGTGAAATCATTGGAATACCTATGGATAATATGTAGATGAGCCAGGCAACAGTAGCACACCTGTGGGTGCAAGAGGTATAGTTAGATGGGTGGCTGTGATTTAAAATTGATGTAAGAGGTAGATGGGTACAGATCACAAAAGTCCCACAGCTTCCTGCTATATCATTTCCTTTTATTTTTATTTTTTTTGTTGTGATTTTTTTTTATTTCATTCTTTTTAATGTGTACATATTCACCTTGTGTCTGTATGTGATTTACAATGGTAAGTACACCTTCAAAAGATGATGTTTAACCACTTGACCTCCAGAAGGTTTTACCTCCTTCATGATCAGGGTATATACTGTATATAGCTTTCTTTTGGTTTTGGTCTTTTTGCATTTTTGGAGATTACTATTAAGGACACTAGTATAGTTCTGAACGTGATCAAGATACTGATCCATACAGACACTATAGTAGTGGTGGTGATCGGCGACTTATAGTGAGACTATTGTTAAGTCGCCTCTATTTCTCCTTTCAACCCGGGTTGGACCTATGGGTGTATGGATAGAACTCTCTGATCGATCGGGTAATCAAGACACACACATGGGATGGTGAATCAAAATTACAATGGTTTACTGGGTTTGCAAATATCTTATACACTTACAGAGAGAGAAAAACCTCCCTCTTATTATCAGTCAATGAGATTGAACCATAGACTTTATGAAAAAAATAAGCATAAAACGTCATAAACTGCATATTCTGTCATAAACTGCATATTCTCTCAGGCTATGTTTAAATATAAATATATATGAAGCTACGTATATTAGGCAATTTGCCAATGTTCCAGACACCCAACTTCTAACTTGTTATAACTTTGTTATTCATTGTCTAATATTAAGTGTCAGACTGACCACATGTACATCCTGTATCAGCACATAGCATCCTTGCATCTAACTTTTGCAGCCTACATTTCTAACTTTCTATATATCAAAGCAAAATACATTTCTTCTTGTATAACATATTATAATGACTGAAAGCAGCACTCTAACTCCTTACAACTATGATAGTGTGCCAGGCAATCTGGCACTAACTGGCTGGGAGAGACACTAACTGACTGACATATGTGACATTACCACTTGCTTACTGGGCACTTAAACCCCCCCTCCTGCCCAGACCAATTTTCAGCTTTCAGTGCTCTCACACTTTGAATGACAATTACTCAGTCATGCAACACTATGCCCAAATTATTTTTTTGTCCTTTTTTTCATACAAATAGAGCTTTCTTTTGGTGGTATTTGATCACCTCTGGGTTTTTTATTTTTTGCGCTATAAATGCAAATGAGCAATTTTTCTTCATAAATGTTGGCTACAATTTATACTGCTACATATCTTTGGTAAAAATAACCCAAATTAGTGGATATTATGTGGTCTGTGTGAAATTTATAGAGTCTACAAGCTATGGTGCAAATCATAAAAAAAATGATCACATCTGATGTACTGAGGCCTATCTCATTTCTTGAGACCCTAACAAGCCAGGAAAGTACAAATGCCCCCCAAATGACCCCTTTTTGGAAAGTAGACATTCCAGTGTATTTAGTAAGAGGCATGGTGAGTTATTTGAAGTTGTAATTTTTTCCCACAATTCTTTGCAAAATTAAGATTTTATTTTATTTTATTTTCACAAAATTGTCATTGTAATAGCTTATTTCTCTCACATGGAATGTGCATACCACAAATGTAACCCTAAAATACATTCTGCTACTCCACATGAGTATTACGATAAGACATGTGTGGGACTTTTTCACTACCTGGCTACATACAGAGGCCCAACATGCAGGGAGCACCATCAGGTGTTCAAGGAGCATAAATTACCCATCTAACTTGTTGACTACCTATTACACTTTTGAAGGCCCTAGAGCACCAGGACAATGGAAACGCCCACAAAATTACCCCATTTTGGAAAGCTAACGCCCCAACGTATAATCTATGAGGCATAATTAGTCTTTTGAATGATTTGTTTTTTTCCAGAAGTTTTTGGAAAATGTGGAAAAAAAATGAAAATCCATTTTTTTTTTTACACAAAGTTGTCCGTTTATGAGATATTTCCAACACATAGCAAAAATAACACCCCAAAATACATTCTGCTACTCCTCCTGAGTATAATGATACCACATGTGTGAGACTTTTACACAGCCTGACCACATACCGAGGCCTAACATTGAAGTAGCCCCTTCAGGCATTCTAGGAGCATAAATTACACATTTCATTTCTCAACCACCTATTACAGTTTTGAAGGCCCTGGAACACCAGGACAATGGAAACACCCAGAAAATTACCCCATTTTGGAAAGCTAACACCTCAACGTATAATCTATGAGGCATAATGAGTCTTTTGAACGGTTCATTTTTTTTACAGAAGTTTTTGGAAAATGTGGAAAAAAATTAAACCGCATTTTTTTTTTTACACAAAGTTGTCCGTTTATAAGATATTACCAACACATAGCATTTACATAGCAAAAATAACACCCCAAAACACATTCTGCTACTCCTTCTGAGTATGGCAATACCACATGTGTGAGACCTTTACACTGCCTGGCCACATACAGAGGTCCAACATGCAAGGAACGCCGTCAGGTGTTCCAGGGACACATAGCATGCACATACCAAGAATTACACCCCAAAATACATTATGCTGAGGAAAGGGTAAACAAAAGATTACCTGTGGTTTTAGTAGCGCAGTTGTCCACAGGAGGATAGCACTGGTCCAGGCAGCAGGCAGCAACAGCGAACACAATTTTTCAGGCAGCAGGCAGGGATACTGTCCATATACAGTCCAGGGTCAGTGCAGAGATATTGTCAGCAGTGCCAAAAATATTGGTCCTAGTAGTAGGCAGGTCCATGTGGTGTGGTCAGTGCGACAGACAGAGGCATGGCGGCAGTAAGTCCTACAGGCAGCAGGCAAAAGTAGGGCCTTGTTCAGTACAGAATGGGGACAGGGGTAGAGGCTTCTCCCACCCAAATCTCTTTGAAGCCTCCGAGTCTCCAGACCCTAATCTAGGAATGAGAAAACAAAGAAAATTGTTTTCTTCATCCAGAAAAACTATTTTGGAGCCCCTCACATATATGAGACCACTGTGTTGAATCCCACTAGTCCAGTTGCAGGGTACAAGATCAGTCCAAGAGGCAGGCAAATATCATGGTCATACAGTCCAAGGTCAGTTCCAGATCAGGCAGAGTTATGTACAGAATCGTTAGGCAGAAGCATGGTCGAATAACAGTCCAGGGTCAGTTCCAGATAAGGCAGCGGTATGTACAGAATCGGCAAGCAGAAGCGTGGTCGAATAACAAGCCAGGGTCAGTTACAGAGAAGGCAGTGGCATACGGGGTGTGAAGGTGTGTGAAGGCAGGAACTGAGGATTATGTTTCCCATACTTCACTAATAATTTATTAAAGTATGGTAACGGCGCCTGGTAACAGAGGCCTGGTTGGGAAGGACATTGTGCACAATAATAAGATGTGTCTCTTCTGACTCCTGCTCTGGTACACACCTTTTTTGACATCTTTGGCCTGTTGGTTTGGGAGGGATTTTATCGGGAAAGTGGCGCTCGGAGAGTCGACTAATAACATCTGATCGGATATTTTCTGGTGGGCCGTTCGGGAATATAAGGGTAGTGAAAACTTCCTCCTAGTAGCCAAAGAAGCGTTTGGGGTTTTGGGTGGAGTTGCCGTAAATTACATATGAATTGTATATGGCCAATTGAAAAAAATAAATTGCGACTTTTTTATACCAATGGTATGTTCGTCTTGTGACAAGGTATGGTTCCATCATTCATTGAAGTCGACTCCCCCCATGAACAAATTATATTCATAGATGCATTTTGGTTTTTGTATGGGGCCATTCCTTCTGGGGATTTCTACGAACGTATCATTGTGGATAGAAGACAACATGTAGACATCCCTTCTGTCCCTCCACTTCACTGCCAGAATCTCCTTGTTTCGCAGACTTGCCGTTTCTCTTTTTCTCAACTTCTTATTGACAAGACTTTGAGGAAAGTCCTTCCGATTCTTTTTTTACCGTGCCACATGCTGGCGTCTTCTTCCGTGAAGGTTGTGGAACAGGGGCAGAGATGTGTAGAAGTTGTCTATATACAGGTGGTAGCCTTTCTCCAGTAGGGAGTATATGAGGTCCCAAACAACTTTCCCGCTTGATCCCAAGTAGTCCGGGCAATTAGGGGGCTGCAGCTGGGTGTCCTTCCCTTCGTACACTATGAAGGAATATGTGTACCCTGTGGCTCGGTCACATAATTTGTACACCTTCACCCCATAGCGGGCCCTTTTGCTGGGGATAAATTGCTTAATTTTAAGCCTGCCGCTAAATTTAACAAGGGACTCATCCACACATATGTGTTGGTCCGGGGTAAACAATTGGGGGAATATTTCTGAAAAATAATTAAGTATTGGCCGAATTTTGTAAAGCCTGTCATAATTTGGGTCATTTCAGGGAGGGCACTGGGTATTGTCACTGAAATGTAGGAACCTCATGATCATCAGATACCTAGTGCTGGGCATTACCGCGGAGAAGAGCGATATGTGGTGGAGGGGGTGGGTTGACCAATAGGAACGCAATTGATTTTTTTTGTTGAGTCCCATATTAAATGTGAGGCCTAAAAAAACCTTGAACTCCTCCGCTGTTAGGTCTCTCCACTCGTAGGGATTTGTTGGATTTTGCAAAATAAATTGCTGTGCATACAGGTTGCACTGGGCCACAATTGACGCTAACATGTCCTCCGTAAAAAATAAATTAAAAAAATGTATTGGGGTAAAATTCTCCGTGTCCACCTGGACTCCTGGCTGGGAAGTGAAAGGGGGAACGTTAGCTTCTCCTGAATTAGGAGGAAGCCACAAGGGGTTCTGAAGGGCATAGGGAAGGCTGGCATGGGTCCTAACTCTTTGGGGCTGTGGTGACACCCCACTGGTACTTGGCCTTTCTTGCCGAGGTACTGCTGCGCTGGTGGATGGCACTGCGGTGCTGGTGGATGCCACTGCCTCCTCACTAGAACGCCTTTGTTTGGCGGGCCGAATATCTTCCTCCTCTGAGTCACTCAGTGTTTCACTACTGAGGACTGGCTCATAATTTATGTCAGATTCAGGATCCGAATTTGAAAGGGAATCTGAAAAAGAGAGCTCCTCGTTGCTCTCGTCGGCCGTGGAAAGAATTTAGTATGCCTCCTCGGCGGAAAAGCATCTTTTAGACATGGTTGGTTGCTGGTGGTGATGAGACTGCACAGGTGTGTGCTAAGCCTGCACTGATGGGCACAGATGAGGTGGCACTGATGAGCACAGATGTGCACTGATGTGCACTGATTGATGGCACTGATAAGGCGGCACAGATGGGTACTGATCGCACAGATGTGCACTGATGAGGCGGCACAGATGTGCACTGATGAAGCAGCACAGATGTGCACTGATTGATTGCACAGATGTGCACTAATGAGGCGGCACAGGAGGGCACAGATATGCACTGATGAGGTGGCACTGATGAGGTGGCACAGATGGGCACTGATGAGGTGGCACAGATGGGCACTGATGAGTCGGCACAGATGGGCACTGATTGATTGCACAGATGTGTACTGATTGCACAGATGTGCACTGTTGAGGTGGCACAGATGGGCAATGTTGAGGTGGCACAAATGGGCACTGATGGGTCGGCACAGATGTGCACTGATTGATTGCACAGATGTGCACTATTGAGGTGGCACAGATGGGCACTGTTGAGGCGGCACAGATGGGCACTGTTGAGGCGGCACAGATGGGCACTGATGAGGTGGCACAGATGGGCACTGATGAGTTGGCACAGATGTGTACTGATTGCACAGATGGGCACTGTTGAGGTGGCACAAATGGGCACTGTTGAGGCGGCACAGATGGGCACTGATGAGGTGGCACAGATGGGCACTGATGAGTTGGCACAGATGTGTACTGATTGCACAGATGGGCACTGTTGAGGTGGCACAAATGGGCACTGTTGAGGTGGCACAAATGGGCACTGTTGAGGCGGCACAAATGGACACTGATTGGTCGGCACAAATGTGCACTGATTGTTTGCACAGATGTGCACTGTTGAGCCGGCAGAGATGGACACTGTTGAGGCAGCACAGATGGGCACTGATGAGGTGGCACAGATGGGCACTGATGAGGTGGCACAGATGGGCACTGATGAGTCGGCACAGATGGGCACTGATGAGTCGGCACAGATGGGCACTGTTGAGGTGACACAGATGGGCACTGTTGAGGTGACACAGATGGGCACTGTTGAGGTGGCACAAATGGGCACTGATGGGTCGGCACAGATGTGCACTGATTGATTGCACAGATGTGCACTATTGAGTTGGCACAGATGGGCACTGTTGAGGCGGCACAGATGGGCACTGTTGAGGTGGCACAAATGGGCACTGATGGGTCGGCACAGATGGGCACTGATTGCACAGATGTGTACTGATTGCACAGATGTGCACTGTTGAGGTGGCACAGATGGGCAATGTTGAGGCGGCACAGATGGGCACTGTTGAGGTGGCACAAATGGGCACTGATGGGTCGGCACAGATGGGCACTGATTGATTGCACAGATGTGCACTGTTGAGGTGGCACAGATGGGCAATGTTGAGGTGGCACAAATGGGCACTGATGGGTCGGCACAGATGTGCACTGATTGATTGCACAGATGTGCACTATTGAGGTGGCACAGATGGGCACTGTTGAGGTGGCACAAATGGGCACTGATGGGTCAGCACAGATGGGCACTGATTGATTGCACAGATGTGTACTGATTGCACAGA
Organism: Aquarana catesbeiana; assembly: GCF_042186555.1. Taxonomy (NCBI): domain Eukaryota; kingdom Metazoa; phylum Chordata; class Amphibia; order Anura; family Ranidae; genus Aquarana; species Aquarana catesbeiana. The sequence goes on from NC_133335.1 coordinate 195,434,027, forward strand.
TGTGCACTGTTGAGGTGGCACAGATGGGCAATGTTGAGGTGGCACAAATGGGCACTGATGGGTCGGCACAGATGTGCACTGATTGATTGCACAGATGTGCACTATTGAGGTGGCACAGATGGGCACTGTTGAGGCAGCACAGATGGGCACTGATGAGGTGGCACAGATGGGCACTGATGAGGCGGCACAGATGGGCACTGATGAGGCGGCACAGATGGGCACCGATTGGTCGGCACAGATGTGCACTGATTGATTGCACAGATGTGCACTGATTGATTGCACAGATGTGCACTGTTGAGCCGGCACAGATGGGCACTGTTGAGGCAGCACAGATGGGCACTGATGAGTCGGCACAGATGGGCACTGATTGATTGCACAGATGGGCACTGTTGAGGTGACACAGATGGGCACTGTTGAGGTGGCACAGATGGGCACTGTTGAGGTGGCACAGATGGGCACTGTTGAGGTGGCACAAATGGGCACTGTTGAGGTGGCACAAATGGGCACTGATGGGTCGGCACAGATGTGCACTGATGGGCACTGTTGAGGCGGCACAGATGGGCACTGATGAGGCGGCACAGATGTGCACTGGTGAGGTGGCACTGATTGGTACAGATGGGCACTGATTGGCACAGATGGGCACTGATGAGGTGGCACAGATGGGCACTGATGAGGTGGCACAGATGCGCACTGACTGCACAGATGGGCACAGACAGACACAGATGGGTACAGATGGCACAAGTGGGCACTGATGGCACTAGCTATAGATGCTAATGGGTTACTGTGGGCACTGATTGGGCACTGTTTGGGCACACTTTGTTTTTTCTACTGTAGAATTAACTCACACTGATTCACAGATCCTCTCTCTCCTCACACGCTGTCTCTGTGTGAGGAGAGAGAGCTGGCAATGAGAGATGATCTCATATGTTTACATTTGAGATCATCTCTCATTGGAGGCAGCGATCTCGCTGTATTGTCCATTTACAGCGATCTGTGATTGGTTGTGTCCCGGGGACACGGCCAACACAGATTTTCCCCGATGCGCGCTCACAAGAGCACGCGGGGAGCGAGGAAAGGGGATGACGTCAATAGACTTAGTCCAGGCAATGTAGATCCGCGCTGTAGCCGTCATTCGGCTATAGCGTGGATCTCAAGTGGTTAATAGAGTGATCAGTCATAATACTGTACACTGACACTGTATTAATGACACTGGCTGGGCGACAGGAGTGCAATCATGGAGTTAACTGTGTGCCTAACAAGTATATGCGTGCTGCTTTTATTTACAGATCTGTCTGAGTCACTCCTTGTTCTAATAGCAGGGAGGAATCCAGCCAGAGCCTGTGTTTACAAACACACAGATCTCTATGCCAAAATGATTGTCTGTAACCTGCAGACAAACTCATTCTGTGTCCAATCACAGCACAGATCAGCAGGGGGGGTGCACGCCTCTAAACCAGGAAGTAAATGTACTGCTGGCGGTCAGCAAGAAGTTAACCTACTTATATTTTGCCTTCTCTGGTTGTCCCTCATCAACAGGCCAATAAAATTTTTAAATGCAACCTTTCCATTTTCATTGCATAATTATTTTATATCAAGGCATGTCATCAGTGGGTTTTTGTGCTTCTCTGTGCAAAGCCAGTAGATTATGGTTAGTGGGTGGGGTCAGCAGGGTCTTTTGTAAAGCTTTCTGAAAAAATCACAGCACCCTGTCTTAGTTCTCTTCTCCAGCAAGGAAATAAGACAGGCTCGATCTAACTGGTGCATACTTACCAACTGTCCCGGATTTCCCAGGATATCCCCGGGATTTGATCTCTTTTCCCGAGTTAATTGTTTCCCGAGTTTATTGTTTTATTGGGAAATGTCCAGAGAAATCCGTTTTTTTACGAATTTCCGCCCCCGCCGCTAGAGGTCCGCGGCCGGCGGAGACATTGTCTCTGCCGGACGGCATTTTTAAGGAGACCAGGAATGGCTGGGCGGCTAGAAGAAACTCCTGTGTCGCCGCCCACCCTGCGCCCTGCTCCGCCTCTCCCCGCTGCCGGTCTGCTATAGAAAGGTAAGGGGGGCACCGCTGGGGACCCCTGATGTTGGGGGGGCTCTGCTGGGGACATTTGATGTAAGGGGGGGCTCCGCTGGGAACTCCTGATGTGAGGGGGGGCTCCGCTGGGGACTCCTGATATGAGGGGGGCTCCGCTGGGGACTCCTGATGTGAGGGAGGCTCCGCTGGGGACATCTGATGTGAGGGGGTCTCCGCTGGGGACACCTGATGTAAAGGGGGGCTCCGCTGGGGACTCCTGATGTGAGGGGGGGCTCCGCTGGGGACTCCTGATGTGAGGGGGGCTCCGCTGAGGACTCCTGATGTGAGAGGGGGCTCCGCTGAGGACTCCTGATGTGAGAGGGGGCTCCGCTGATGACTCCTGATGTGAGGGGGGCTCCGCTGGGGACTCCTGATGTGAGGGGGGCTCCGCTGGGGACTAATGATGTGAGGGGGCTCCGCTGGGGACTCCTGATGTGAGGGGGGCTCCGCTGGGGACTCCTGATGTGAGGGGGGGCTCCGCTGGGGACACCTGATGTAAAGGGGGGCTCTGCTGGGGACTCCTGATGTGAGGGGGGCTCCGCTGGGGACTCCTGATGTGAGGGGGGCTCCGCTGAGGACTCCTGATGTGAGGGGGGGCTCCGCTGGGGACATCTGATGTAAGGGGGGGCACCGCTGGTAACACCTGATGTGAGGGGGGGCTCCGCTGGGGACACCTGATGTAAGGGGGGCCTCCACTGGGGATATCTGATGTAAGGGGGGCTCTGCTGGGGGCACCTGATGCAAGGACGGACTCTGCTGGGGGCATCTGATGCAAGGACAGACTCTGCTGGGACACCTGATGCAAGGACGGACGGCTGGTGGCAGGTGACACGCTCAGGGATCCCACTGATTCAGCATTATGGTAAGTTGAGTGATTTCATTTTATATTACAATGTAATAATAGAAATAATGCACTTCAATCATCCTGACACCATAACAGCCATGGTGATGATTGAAGTGCTAACATCAGATGTTTGGAGTATCTTTATCTGCTGATTGTTAAACTTTCTAGAATACACATATTTCTATTGTTGTGTAGGATCTGGGGCTGCTGTCCCTCCATCCCTCTCCCCCCCTTTCCCTCTCCATCCCTCATTCATCTCAGACTCTAACCACACCCTTTTGAGCCACTCCCATTTAAGACACACCCACTATTTTGCGTAAACCATGACGATTTTTTGCCGCGTCGCACCTCGCGCGCCGCATTTTTACTTCCCCCCTGTGCCACGCCCACAAATGCATGCCCCACCCCCTAATTATAACAAGACTCCGCCTACAGCCAAAAAAGTGTCCCTAAAAATTTTTTTACAATGTTGGCAACTATGCTGGTGGCAGTGTATAATGCACACTATGAGAAGCTCACAGTGTGCAGTGAAATTGGAGTAATACCACATACACACGATCGGAATTTCGGCCCGCAAAAGACCGGTGAGAGTTTTTCGTCGGAAAATGCGACCGTGTGTATGCTCCATCGGACTTTTGCCGGCTGAATTCTAGCCAGCAAAAGATTGAGAGCATGTTCTCAATTTTTCGGTTGGGAAAAGTTCCTACTTGAAAATGCGATCGTCTGTGGCAATTCCGACGCATGCTTGGAAACAATTCAACGCATGCTCGGAAGTATTGAACTTCATTTTCTTGGCTCGTCGTAGTGTTGTACGTCACCACGTTCTTGACGGTCGTAAGTTCAGCAAACTTTTGCGTGACTGTGTGTATGCAAGGCAAACTTGAGCGGACTTCCCGTCGGAAAAGCCGTCATATCTTTTTCCGACGAGAAGTCCGATCGTGTGTACGCGGCATTAGTGATTTCAGTACAGGAGAGGAGCCTGTACAACTGTACAAGACTGGAGGAAAGGCTGGAGATCACCTTGTTTCCTCCACCTGCTCCTTGACAATCTAGGGCTAGGCAATAAAAAAAACCCTAAGGCCTATATACACTCACCAGCCACTTTAATAGGTACACCTGTTCAATTGCTTGGTAACACAAATTGCTAATCAGCCAATCACATGGCAGCAACTCAATGCATTTAGGCATCTAGACGTGGTGAAGACAACTTGATGAAGTTCAAACCGAGCTTCAGAATGGGGAAGAAACAGGATTTACCACTCCCGGACCGCTGCATGCCGATATACATTGTAAGTTTGAAGAGGAATATCGTTGTTATGGCAGCAGCTAGCTGCCATAACCCCGGTATCCTCTTTTTCGGCCGGCGGTCCGGCTTCCGATAATAGTGGTCTCTGCGGCGGATTCGCCGCAAGATCACTTTTATCGGCGGCGGGAGAGGGGCCCCCCTCCTGGTGCCCTCCGACGCTTACCAGAGCCGTCGGCAGTGGCGGAGGCAATCGGATGTTGTTCCATGTTGGGTATGGAGACGAGTGAGGGGAAGATGGCCCCCTCCCATCTACATACCATTGCAGGGCGGAAGCGACGTCAAAATGTCACTTCCGCCCATAGTTCTTAAAGGGCCTTTTTTTTTTTTTTAAATGGCAAAATGTTATTTATTTATTTTTTTATTGCATTTTAGTGTAAATATGAGATCTGATGTCTTTTTGACCCCAGATCTCATATTTAAGAGGTCCTGTCATGCTTTTTTTCTATTACAAGGGATGTTTACATTCCTTGTAATAGCAATAAAAGTGGCAATTTTTTTTTAAAGAACAGTGTAAAAATAAAAAAATTAAAGGTAAAATAAATAAGAATTTTTTTTTTTTTTTAAACGCACCCCGTCCCACCAAGCTCGTGTGAGTAGCGCCCGCATATGAAAACGGTGTTCAAACCACACATGTGAGGAATCCCGCGATCGAGTATTGCCACGACTGCCATTTTATTCTCTAGGGTGTTAGAAAAGAAAATGTATAATGTTTGGGGTTTCTAATGCCGCGTACACACGACCAGACTTTACAGAATACTTAGTCCGGCGAACCGGAGTCCGTCGGACAATTCGATCGTATGTGGGCTCCAGCGGACTTTGTTTTCTCAAAAGTTTGACGTACCTAGAAATGAAACATGTTTCAAATCTGTTCGACGGACTCGAGTCCGGTCGAAAGTCCGCTCGTCTATAGGCTAGTCTGACGGACAAAAACCGATGCTAGGGCAGCTATTGGCTACTGGCTATGAACTTCCTTGTTTTAGTCCAGTCATACGTCATCACGTACGAATCCGTCGGACTTTGGTTGATTGTGTGTAGGCAAGTCCGTTCATTCGAAAAGTTCGTTGTAAAGTCTGTCGAAAAGTACGCCGGACAAAGTCTGCCGTAAAGTCCGATCGTGTGTACACGGCATAAGTAATTTTCTAGCATGGTTGTTGGTGCCAGTTGGGCTGGTCTGAGTATTTCAAAAACTGCTGATCTACTGGGATTTTCACGCACAACCATCTCTATGGTTTACAGAGAATGGTCCAAAAAAGAGAAAATATCCAGTCAGTGGCAGTTGTGTGGACAAAAATGCCTTGTTGAGGTCAGAGGAGAATGGGCAGACTGGTTCAAGATGATAGAAAGGCAACAGTAACTCAAATAACCGCTCGTTACAACCAAGGTATGCAGAATACCATCTCTGAATGCACAACACATCGAACCTTGAAGCAGATGGGCTACAGCAGCAGAAGACCACAACGGGTGCTACTCCTGTCAGCTAAGAACAGGAAACTGAGGCTACAATTCGCACAGGCTCACCAAAGTTAGACAACAGAAGATTGGGAAAACGTTGCCTGCTCTAATGAGTCTTGATTTAAGCTGCGACATTCAGGTGGTAGGTTCACAATTTGGTGTAAACAACGCGAAAGCATGGATCCATCCTGCCTTGTATCAACGGTTCAGGCTGGTGGTGGTGTAATGGTGTTGGGGATATTTTCTTGGCACATTTTGGGCCCCTTAGTACCAACTGAGCATCATTTAAACATCTACATCTAGTATTGTTGCTGACCATGTCCATCCCTTTATGACTACAGTGTACACATCTTCTGATGGCTCCTTCCAGCAGGATAATGCACCATGTCACAAAGCTCAAATCATCTCACCACTGGTTTCTTGAATATGACAATGAGGTCACTGTACTCCAATGGCCTCCACAGTCATCAGATCCCAATCCAATAGAGCACTTTTGAGATGTGGTGCAACGGGAGATCCGCATCACGGATGTGCGGCCGACAAATCTGCAGTAACTGCGTGATGCTGTCATGTCACTATGGACCAAAATCTCTGAAGAATGTTTCCAACACCTTGTTGAATCTATGCCATGAAGAATGAAGGCAGTTCTGAAGGCAAAAGGGGGTCCAACCCAGTTCTAGCAAGGTGTACCTAATAAAGTGGCTGGTGAGTGTATACTTACCCTAATCCATGGTCCCATAACAGCCAGCATCTCAGTCCTCCAATCTTCACTGTGGCAATATGGAAGGGGAACGCCTGGCAACATTCATGACCCATACTGGTGATGTGAACCTTGCCCATTTGTTTGGCAAACTCTCACGCAGATAGTCCTGAACTGATTACAGTGCTGATGTGATCACATCGACCATAGCTCCCAACTGTCCCTGATTTGGAACAAAGTCCCTCTGTCCCTCTTTCATCTTCATTTGTCCCTCATTTTGGTCTGATCTATATAGTTGTAAAAAAAATCACTTTTTATCTAAGTGTTTCCCAGTGCTAAATCTTTCATCCAATTGGTAAATTGCTGCATTTGTAAATTTCACAAGCCAGTATAAAGGAAAAGTAGTGGTAAAACAAAAAACACTTGTAGGTTTTACTAATCATTTTTTGTATAATTCTCCTTTAAGGGGGCGTGGCAGGGGTGTGTCCTATGCCTATATACTACTGCTAATAGGTGTCCCTCTTTTCCATCTCAAAAAGTTGGGAGGTATGCATCTACATGAAGGGTGCAGCAACAAGACCGGTCAGCTGCACGGACACCAGGATACAGTCTGGCTTCAGATGAATGGTTACCTTATCCAGAATCAATACTCCAGAATATTAGTTTAGCTCTAAAGGGAACCTGCCAGGATAGACATTTAGTTGCTGCAATTAGCAATTTGTCACCTTCAAGGTTGTCATCCTTGTCCTTTCTACTCACTGACCTAAAACAAGCCCTAAGACCCCTTTCACACTGAGGCGTATTTCAGGCGCTTTAGCGTTAAAAATAGTGCCTGAAAGAAGCCTCAGCTGCAAACCCAGTGTGAAAGCCCCAGTGCTTTCACACTGGGGCGCTATGCAGGCAGGGCGTCAGAAAAAGTCCTGCAAGCAGCTTCTTTGCAGCGCATTAGGAGTGGTGAACTCACCGCTCCTAAAACGCCCCTGCCCATTGAAAACAATGGGGCAGCGCTGCTATACCGCCGGCAAAACGCCGCTGCAGCTGCATTTTGCGGGCAGATTTAACCCCTTTTCGGCTGCTAGCGGGGGATAAAACCACCCCGCTAGCGGCTGAATAGCGCCGCTAAAACGACGGTAAAGCGACGCTAGAAATAGCACCGCTTTACCGCTGATGCCCGGGGCGGCACAGTGTGAAAGGGCTCTAAATTTGACCCATTTAATCCCTATGGATTATTTAAAAGGACATGCATCTGCCTATATCTGCCCACATTCGGTCAGGTCCACAATAGCATATGTGTCTTGCTGCAAAGTTATAATGTTGCAATGTGATCAGTGGGGGAGAGGAGACTGACTTAGGCCCCTTCCACACAGGGCGGGCCCTGCTAAGAGTCCGCATGCTCAGCAGGGGATCTGTCTGCTGATCCCCGCTGAGCAGGCAGATGCCTGGTCCATGTCAGCTCAGCCTATGCAGAGCGGACACAGACACAGCCCACTATCCTCTATGGGCGGTTGGATGTAAACAGACCCGGGTTTACACCCGACTGCCATCCGATCCACTAGACCCGGGTTCCGGCAATCTGTCTATTGCGATCTCAGTGAGTGAATGAAATCGCAATCTGTGCAGTGAGGAGAGACAGAGCCGGGAAAGCCTCCGCTCACATGCTCAGTGCTGGATTGAGATTGAGCTAAGGCAAGTATATGGGGGAGCTGGGGGGACACATTCATCTGTAGCACTATCACCGCAGGAGCTGCTGGTATATTTGTTCGGGTCTTCCCCACTTCTTGCCCCACAGCCAGGCACAAGGTATTTCCCACAGCCAAGTGCACTCTCACTTCCACTCGTTAATCCAATAACCAGCCTGGGGGTTTTGTTTTTGTTGTTTTATTGGAGAACTTAGATAGGGTAGGGAACATAGTGAGATGCTTCCAAATTGAACTAGTAAAACTTGACTGCAGACCTTGCAGAAGGCAGATTTAGGCTGGATTCACACCTATGCATTTTTTGTGCTTTTTGCACTGCAGTCCATTTAACATTGTTTTCTATGGAACACGTTCTGTAGTGCAAATCTGCAAAATGCATAGGCATAGTTGCCAACATTGTAAAAAAAAAATGTGGGACACTTTTGTGGCTGTAGGCGGAGCTGTCCAATAATTAGGGGGCGGGGCATTCACCAGCAGGCGTGGCCTTCGCGCGCCGCGCCGAAAAATGGGCGTGGTTTACGCGAAATTGTGGGCGTGGCTTAAATGGGCGTGGCTCTAGAGGGTGTGGTTAGAGTCTGAAATGAATGAGGGATGGAGAGGGGGGGAGAGGGGGAGAGAGAGGGAAATGACGGGACAGCAGCCCCAGATCCTACACAATAAAAATATGTGTATTCTAGAAAGTTTAACAATCAGCAGATAAAGATACTCCAAACACCTGGTGTTAATGCTTCAATCATCCCGGCACCATGGTTGTTATGGTGTCAGGATGATTGAAGCGCATTATTTCTATTATTACATTGTAATATAAAATGAAATCATTCAACTCACCATAATGCAGAATCAGTGGGATCCCTGAGCGTGTCACCTGCCACGTCGCCTGCCACCAGCCGTCCGTCCTTGCTTCAGAAGTCCGTCCTTGCATCAGGTGCCCCCAGCGGAGCCCCCCTCACACCAGGAGTCCCCGGCGGAGCCCCCCTCACATCAGAAGTCCCCAGCGGAGCCCCCCTCACATCAAGAGTCCCCGGCGGAGCCCCCCTCACACCAGGAGTCCCCAGCGGAGCCCCCCTCACACCAGGAGTCCCCGGCGGAGCCCCCCTCACATCAAGAGTCCCCGGCGGAGCCCCCCCTCACATCAGGAGTCCCCGGCGGAGCCCCCCCTCACATCAGGTGTCCCCGGCGGAGCTCCCCCTCACATCAGGTGTCCCCAGTGCCCCCGCCTCACATCAGGTGTCCCCAGTGCCCCCCCCCTCACATCAGGTGTCCCCAGTGCCCCCCCCACTCACATCAGGTGTCCCCCCCTCACATCAGGTGTCCCCAGTGCCCCCCCACTCACATCAGGTGTCCCCAGTGCCCCCCCCACTCACATCAGGTGTCCCCAGTGCCCCCCCCCACTCACATCAGGTGTCCCCAGTGCCCCCCCCTCACATCAGGTGTCCCCCCCTCACATCAGGTGTCCCCAGTGCCCCCCCCCTCACATCAGGTGTCCCCAGTGCCCCCCCCTCACATCAGGTGTCCCCCCCTCACATCAGGTGTCCCCCCCTCACATCAGGTGTCCCCAGTGCCCCCCCCCTCACATCAGGTGTCCCCAGTGCCCCCCCCTCACATCAGGTGTCCCCCCCTCACATCAGGTGTCCCCCCCTCACATCAGGTGTCCCCAGTGCCCCCCCCTCACATCAGGTGTCCCCAGTGCCCCCCCCTCACATCAGGTGTCCCCCCCTCACATCAGGTGTCCCCAGTGCCCCGCCCCTCACATCAGGTGTCCCCAGTGCCCCCCCCCTCACATCAGGTGTCCCCCCCTCACATCAGGTGTCCCCAGTGCCCCCCCCCCACTCACATCAGGTGTCCCCAATGCCCCCCCCCACTCACATCAGGTGTCCCCTGTGCCCCCCCCCACTCACATCGTGTCCCACAGCGGTGCGCGCGCTCACCCCCCACCTAGAACCCCCGCCCCTTTCCATAACAGACTGGCAGCGGGGCGGGGGGTAGGCGGGGCGAGGCGGAGCGGGGCGGGCCGAGGCGGGGCGAGGCGGAGCGGAGCGTGCCGAGGCGGGGCGGGCCGAGGCGGAGCGGGGCGGGCCGAGGCGGAGCGGGGCAGGGGGTGGGCGGCGACGCAGAAGCTTCGTCTAGCCCCCCCCCAGCCGTCTTCCTGAACTCCAACAAAATGGCGGCCGGCGGAGACAATGTCTCCGCCGGCCGCCGACCTCTAGCGGCGGCGGCGGCGGTTTCAAAAACCGGAACCAAATTTTTCGGGACATTTTCCGGGACGCCACAAATCCGGGAATGAAGTCCAAGTCCCGGGAATGTCCCGGGAAATTCGGGACAGTTGGCAGCTATGCATAGGTCTGAATCCAGCCAAAGACTTCTCCGCAGCAGCGAACAGTTCTGGACAAAGCTCTAAGAACAGTCTCTATAACTGTCTAAGGATCCTTAGGGTGTATATACTCACAAGGCTCCTGAAGCACTCTTCTCTCTCCGTGATACCAAACCAGATGCACTGTAGACTCTCCCTTGATCAGCTATGGTAGGACCAGGGTCAGCCACGCAGACTTCAGGCCCTCAGGTCGCCCACCTAAGGCCACATGGCAGCAAGTGTCAGGGGAGGCAACACCTCTCCCCTAGCCTGGTGCAATCCTCTCCTAGGAATGACCAAGAACCAATGTGGTCCTTGAACATAAACACCAGCACCCACCATGCCTAGGGGCACCTCCCCTTACAATTGGCCAGGGCTGTATGCATATTCATGCTGCTCATCTGCCTAGTCCATAGCTCCCAGCTGTCCCTGATTTCAGGGCACTGTCCCTGATTTGGAACAAAGTCCCTCTTTCCTCCTCCTTTGTCCCTTTTTGGTCTGATCTCTGTAGTTGTTTATAAAATGCACTTTTTATCTTTCAAAAAGTGTTTCCTAGCGCTAAACCTTTCATCCAATTTCTAAATTGCTGCATTTGTAAATTTCAAAAGCCAGTATAAAGCAATAGTAGTGGTAAAAAAAAAACTTGTGGGTTTAACTATTTTTTTGTTTTGTTTATTTGTCCTTTTAATGGGGTGTGGCAGGGGGTGTGTCCTATACCTACATACTTTTGGTAAGAGGTGTCCCTCATTCCTATTTTAAAAAGTTGGGAGGTATGCTAGTCTCCACCTATTGCCCAGAACCTTCCTAAGTTGCTTGGGCACAAGGATACTCAGACAGTATAAGCAGCACCAGAGCACACTGAGCAGCCTACACTATCCAATCACCTCTCTCTGTTAAGCAGACAGCAAATACATTTACTTAGCTGTCTCTGTTAAGCAGAGGAACCAAAAACTATAATACACTAATCCTAGCACCTACCTAGGAGAGTGCTATACAGCACAGAAAGCTTTTTACCTTAAAGTGATTGTGAAGTCTGTTTTTGTTTTTTTTTAAATAACAAACATGTCATACTTACCTCCTCTGTGCAGTTGGTTTTGCACAGAGCAGCCCGGATCCTCCTTCTCGGGTCCCTCTTTGTTGCTCCTGGCTCCTCCTTCCTATCAAGTGCCCCCACAGGCAGCAGCTTCCTATGGGGGCACCCGAGCCGAGTCACAGCTTTGTGTGCCCATTCAGACACGGAGCCCTACTACCCTCTCTCCTGTGATTGGCTGACTGACTTTGACAGCCGCGGGAGCCAATGGCACCGCTATGTCTCAGCCAATCAAGAGGACTGTCCCGGACGGCTTAGACTTTTATTGATATCCTTGGAGAGAGATGGGGCTCAGGGTAAGTAATTGGGGAGGTACCGGGTGGCTGCTACACACAAATGGTTTTTTTATCTTAATGCATAGAATGCATCAAGATAAAAAAAAAAAAACTTTCTGCCTTTACAACTCCTTTAATGCATAAAATGCATTAAAGGAGTAGTAAACCGCTGGACATTTTTTTTTTTGGTACCCTGCAAGGTAAAGCCATAATGTGCTAGTATCAGGGCTTTTTTTTCAGCGGGAATGTGGGGGAACGCAGTTCTGGCACCTTCTGCACTGAATGTATGTAATGGCAAAGGGTGCTGGGGTGTGCTGGAGGCTGGGAGATCTATTGTTGATGGGAAGTGTCTTTTGTTGGCTACTGGAGGGTCCATTGATGCTGGCTGATGGGGGATCTATCATTGCTGGGGGCCAATTGTTGCTGGGAGGGATCTACTGCTGAGAGAGGGGTTTATTGTTACTGGCTGCTGAAGGGTCTATTGATGCCAGGGCCGATCCTGGGCGGGATGCACGGGGTGCACCGTGCCCCAGCGCTGTAATGTGCCTGCAGAAGAGGGGCACCGCCGCCGCCGAAGCTGACTGCACTGGTTGCTCACTTGGCTTGCTAGAATTGCCGGCCGCATGGCCGGCGTCTAGCTAGCAACCAGTGACGTCAGTAAAAGACCGCGGCCGCCCCAGCATTCATTGCGCGCCGCTTCCGCGGCTAGTGATCAAGCTCCGCCCACCTCGACCATGTTCTTCAGACAGCGTGGCGAGGGAGTGGAGCGGACAGAGCCGGAGCATGTCTGAAGAGAGAGAGCTGCTGCTGCGCCTTGCTGTGATTGTCTCCAGTCCCTGCACTGCACCAGGCCAGTCAAGGAAGTATGTGACAAAGTTGTGCCCATTAAAAGCAGCCACTGTGCCCATCAAGCGCCCACTGTGCCCATCAAACGCCCACTGCGCCCATCAAATGCCCACTGTGGCCATCAAGCGCCCACTGTGGCCATCAAGCGCCCACTGTGCCCATCAAACACCCACTGTGTCCATCAAGCACCCACTGTGCCCATCAAAAGCTGCCACTGTGCCCATCAAACACCCACTGTGCCCATCAAAGCAGTGCCACTGTGCCCATCAAATGCCCAATGTGCCCATCAAAAGCTGCCACTGTGCCCATCAGACGCCCACTGTGCCCATCAAAAGCAGTGCCACTGTGCCCATCAAACGTCCCTGCACTGCACCAGGCCGGTCAAGGTACGTGACAACGTGGTGCCCATTAAAAGCAGCCACTGTGCCCATCAAGCGCCCACTGTGCCAATCAAGCGCCCACTGTGCCCATCAAATGCTGCCACTGTGCCCATCAAATGCCACTGTGCCCATCAAACGCCCATTGTGCCCATCAAAAGCTGCCACTGTGCCCATCAAAAGCCCACTGTGCCCATCAAAAGCCCACTGTGCCCATCAAAAGCAGTGCCACTGTGCCCATCAAAAGCAGTGTCACTGTGCCCAAACGCCCAATGTGCCCATCAAATGCCCACTGTGCCCATCAAAAGCTGCCACTGTGCCCATCAAATGCCCACTGTGCCCATCAAAAGCAGTGCCACTGTGCCCATCAAAAGCCCACTGTGCCCATCAAAAGTATGTGACAAAGTTGTGCCCAATAAAAGCAGCCACTGTGCCCATCAAGCACCCACTGTGCCCATCAAACGCCCACTGTGTCCATCAAATGCTGCCACTGTGCCCATCAAAAGCTGCCACTGTGCCTATCAAACGCCCACTGTGCCCATCAAAAGCAGTGCCACTGTGCCCATCAAACGCCCAATGTGCCCATCAAAAGCTGCCACTGTGCCCATCAAACGTCCACTGTGCCCATCAAAAGCAGTGCCACTGTGCCCATCAAACATCCCTGCACTGCACCAGGCCGGTCACGGAAGTACATGACAAAGTTGTGCCCATTAAAAGCAGCCACTGTGCCCATCAAGCACCCACTGTGCCCATCAAACGCCCACTGTGCCCATCAAATGCTGCCACTGTGCCCATCAAATGCCCACTGTGCCCATCAAACGCCCACCGTGCCCATCAAAAGCTGCCACTGTGCCCATCAAACGCCCACTGTGTCCATCAAAAGCAGTGCCACTGTGCCCAAACGCCCGATGTGCCCATCAAAAGCTGCCACTGTGCCCATCAACCACAGCCACTGTACCCATCAAACGCAGCCACTGTGCCCATCAAACGCAGCCACTGTGCCCATCAAACGCAGCCACTGTGCCATAAAACGCAGCCACTGTGCCATCAAATGTTGCCACTGTTCCCATCAAATGCAGTCACTGTGCCATCAACCGCAGCCACTGTGCCATCAAATGTTGCCACTGTTCCCATCAAATGCAGTCACTGTGCCATCAACCACAGCCACTGTGCCCATCAAACACAGCCACTATGCCCATCAAATGCAGCCACTGTGCCAGCAAATGCAGCCACTATGCCAGCAAATGCAGCCACTGTGCCCATCAAATGCAGCCACTGTGCCCATCAAATGCAGCCACTGTGCCCATCAAATGCAGCCACTGTGCCCATCAAACGCAGCCACTGTGCCCATCAAACACTGCCACTGTGCCATAAAACACAGCCACTGTGCCCATCAAATGCTGCCACTGTTCCCATCAACCACAGCCACTGTGCCCATCAAACGCAGCCACTATGCCCATCAAACGCAGCCACTGTGCCCATCAAACGCAGCCACTGTGCCCATCAAACGCAGCCACTGTGCCCATCAAACGCAGCCACTGTGCCATAAAACGCAGCCACTGTGCCATAAAACGCAGCCACTGTGCCCATCAAACGCAGACACTGTGCCCATCAAACGCAGCCACTGTGCCCATCAAAAGCTGCCACTGTGCCCATCAAACGCCCACTGTGTCCATCAAAAGCAGTGCCACTGTGCCCAAATGCCCAATGTGCCCATCAAAGGCTGCCACTGTGCCCATCAACCACAGCCACTGTGCCCATTAAACACAGCCACTATGCCCTCAAACGCTGCCACTGTGCCTATCAAACACTGCCACTGTGTCCATCAAACGCAACCACTGTGCCATCAAACACTGCCACTATGCCATAAAACGTAGCCACTGTGTCCATCAAATGCTGCCACCGTGCCCATCAAACGCAGCCACTGTGCCCATCAAACGCAGCCACTGTGCCCATCAAACGCAGCCACTGTGCCCATCAAACGCAGCCACTGTGCCATAAAACGCAGCCACTGTGCCATCAAACGCTGCCACTGTTCCCATCAAATGCAGTCACTGTGCCATCAACCACAGCCACTGTGCCAGCAAATGCAGCCACTGTGCCATCAAACGCAGCCACTGTGCCATCAAACGCAGCCACTGTGCCAGCAAATGCAGCCACTGTGCCATCAAACGCAGTCACTGTGCCATCAAACGCAGCCACTGTGCCATCAAACGCAGCCACTGTGCCCATCAAACGCAGCCACTGTGCCCATCAAAAGCAGCCACTGTGCCATCAAAAGCAGCCACTGTGCCATCAAACGCAGCCACTGTGCCCATCAAATGCAGCCACTGTGCCATAAAATGCAGCCACTGTGCCCATCAAACACTGCCACTGTGCCATAAAACACAGCCACTGTGCCCATCAAACGCTGCCACTGTGGCCATCAAACGCAGCCACTGTGCCCATCAAACGCAGCCACTGTGCCCATCAAACGCAGCCACTGTGCCCATCAAACGCAGCCACTGTGCCCATCAAACGCAGCCACTGTGCCCATCAAACGCAGCCACTGTGCCATAAAACTCAGCCACTGTGCCCATCAAACGCAGCAACTGTGCCCATCAAATGCAGCCACTGTGCCCATCAAACGCAGCCACTGCGCCCATCAAACGAAGGGGGGGTTGAGCAGACGGGGGACGGGGGTAATTGTGCAGACTGGGGGAAGAGGGGATTGTACAGACTGGGGGAAGGGGGGATTGTGCAGACTGGGGAGAGGGGGGGGGGATTGTGCAGACTGGGGGCAGGGGGGATTGTGCAGACTAGGGGAGGGGGGATTGGGCAGACGGGGGGATGCAGACTGGGGGTAAGAGGGATTGAACAGTCTAGGGAGAGTTGTGCAGAATGGGAGGGGGGTGGAGAACTGAAAGCAGTGCAGAGGAAACTCCCAGAGTCTTGGAGGTAGGCAGAGGCACTGCACACCAGGGAGTCGTGACGCACGCGACTGGCTCAGGTTGTGGGGCTAGACGCTGGTATGCAACAACTTGACCCCAGGACCAGGAGCATCAGCCCCCCCGGAGGCCGTGTAAGGACCTGCTGAGCTGACATCGCTGAGGTGAGAGACCCTGATACAGCTGACCCCCCACATCAGGCTGTATTGATGGGCACTGGTGAAGCGGCACTGATGGTCACTGATAAGGCAAAGCTTATGGGCACTAGTGAGGCTGCATTGATGGGCACTGATCGGGCAGTCTCCCACCATCTCTTGTAGCATGTCTGCAGTCTTTGACCATCTCCTGTAGTATGTTTGCAGTCTCTGACCATCTCTTGTATTATGTCCGCAGTCTCTGACCATCTCTTGTACTATGTATGCAGGCTCTGACCATCTCTTGTACTAGGTCGGCAGTCTCTGACCATCTCTTGTAGTATGTCTGCAGTCTCTGACCATCTTTTGTAGTATGTCTGCAGTCTCTGACCATCTCTTGTATCATGTCTGCAGTCTCTGACCATCTCTTGTATCATGTCTGCAGTCTCTGACCATCTCTTGTACTATGTTTGCAGTCTCTGACCATCTCTTGTACTATGTCTGCTGTCTCTAACCATCTCTTGTACTATGTCTGCAGTCTCTGACCATCTCTTGTATTATGTCCGCAGTCTCTGACCATCTCTTGTACTATGTATGCAGGCTCTGACCATCTCTTGTACTATGTATGCAGTCTCTGGTCATCTCTTGTATCATGTCTGCAGCCTCTGACCATCTTCTGTAGCATGTTTGCAGTCCCTGATCATTTCTTGTATCATATATGTAGTCTGTGACCATCTTATGTAGTATGTTTGCAGTCTCTGGCCATTTCTTGTATCATATCTGCAGCCTCTGACCATCTTCTGTAGTATGTCTGCAGTCTCTGACCATATCTTGTGTTATGTCTGCAGTCTCTGACCATATCTTGTGTTATGTCTGCAGTCTTTGACCATCTCCTGTATCATGTCTGCAGTCTCTGACCATCTCCTATATCATGTCTGCAGTCTCTAACCATCTTATGTATCATGTCTGCAGTCCCTGACCATCTCTTGTACTATGTCTGTAGTCTCTGACCATTTCTTGTATCATATCTGCAGTCTCTAACCATCTTATATAGTATGTTTGCAGTCTCTGACCATTTCTTGTATCATTTCTGCAGTCTATGACCATCTTCTGTAGTATGTCTGCATTCTCTGACGATTTCTTGTATCATGTCTGCAGTCTCTGACCATCTCCTGTATCATGTCTGCAGTCTCTGACCATCTCCTGTATCGTGTCTGCAGTCTCTGACCATCTCCTGTATCATGTCTGCAGTCTCTAACCATCTTATGTATCATGTCTGCAGTCTCTGACCATCTCTTGTACTATGTATGCAGTCTCTGATCATCTCTTGTACTATGTCTGCAGTCCCTGACCATCTCTTGTACTATGTCTGCAGTCTCTGACCATTTCTTGTATCATATCTGCAGTCTCTAACCATCTTATATCGTATGTTTGCAGTCTATGACCATTTCTTGTATCATTTCTGCAGTCTATGACCATCTTCTGTAGTATGTCTGCAGTCTCTGACCATCTCTTGTATCATGTCTGCAGTCTTTGACCATCTTCTGTAGTATGTCTGCAGTCTCTGACCATCTCTTGTACTATTTATGCAGTCTCTGACCATCTCTTTTATCATGTCTGCAGTCTCTGACCATCTCTTGTATTAGGTCTGCAGTCTCTGACCATCTCTTGTATCATGTCTGCAGTCTCTGACCATCTCCTGTATTATGTCTGCAGTCTCTGACCATCTCGTTCTCTTTATTGTTAAGAGATCATGGGAGGATCCCAGGTTAACAAAGACTCCTTAGGGGAGCATATCTGTGTTTGAGTCGTTGCCATAGAAACATTTGCAAAGGGGAGGAGTTAGCAAGATAACCACGCCCATGTGGGGGCGCCCAAAATATTTCTGCACCCAGGCGTCTGTGACCCTAGGATCGGCCCTGTTTGATGCTGGCTTCTGGGAGATCTGTTGTTGCTGATAGGGGTCAATTGTTGCTGGGGTGGATCTGTTGTTACTAGGGTAGATCTTTTGTTACTGGAGGGTCATTTTCTTAAGGGGGGTCTATTGTTGAAAGAAGGGTGTATATCTTAATGCTTATTAATAAAATCTATACAAATTACTTAGCACTACAAAATGATACTTGGTTCTGTTTTCTCTAAAAAGGTCAGTACTGGAAGGTGGGTAGAGGATGGAACCAAGGGGCAGTGCTCAGAGGTGGATAGGGAGCAAAGACAAGGGGTGACTTGAAAAGGGGAGTTCCTGAACCTATTCTCTGAGAAAAAAAAGCTCTGGCTAGTATGCATCACATACTAGCACATTATGTTAAACTTACCTGAAAACAAAGCCCTCCAGCGCCGAGCTCTCACCACTGCAGGCCCTCCCATGTGAAAAAAGTTCTGCTAGCAGCATCTTTGGAGCAGTGAAGAAGCGGTGTATACACCGTTTCTTCACCGCTCCTGCCCATTGAAATGAATGGGGCCGCGCGGCTATACCGCCGGCATAGCGCTTTGCGGTGGTTTTAACCCTTTCTCGGCCGCTAGCAGGGGGGTAAAACTGCCCCGCTAGCGGCCGCATACTGCCTCTAAAATGACGGTAAAGCGCCACTAAAAATAGCGCTGTTTAACCGCCGGCGCCCGCACCGCCCCAGTTTGAAAGGGGTCATAAAGCAGACTGTAGTTATATTATTTGTGATGACTTATTTATCTATAGTATCTACATATTATGCAATATGTTACAGAGTTTAGAAAGCCATTCAAGTCTATACTTGAAGAAAGCTTACAATATACCGTCACTGCCCACTATTGTTGCTTTGTGGTCAGACACCAGTTAAAGGAATTGAATAATTGATTTGGAAAATTTGTAATATCGTTACTGTATGTGGTTATTAACTGTCATTATAGAACTTTGTAAATATTTCTTTTTCCATTTCAAATGCTTTTATGTATATATACTTCTCCACATTTACATGCAGACCGTGCTTTCCCAGCACAGTCCAGTTACAGGGGATAGGACAAACTATACAATATGTAACCCTAGTGAGGATGCTTACAATGGTCACCTTTTATTTAACCATTTCAGCCCCGGAAGACTTGGCTGATCAATGACCAGCCCATTTTTTGAGATACGCCACTGCGTCGCTTTAACTGACAATTGCGCGGTCGTGCAATGCTGTAACCAAACAAAATTGATGTCCTTTTTTTCCCACAAATAGAGCTTTCTTATGGTGGTATTTGATCGCCTCTGTTTTTTTGGGGTTTTTTTGCGCTATAAACAAAAGAAGTGCAACAATTTTGAAAAAAAACACAATATCTTTTACTATTTGCTATAATAAATATCCCACATTTTTTTTAATCAAAAAAATTATTTTTTCCTCAGTTTAGGCCGATATGTATTCTTCTACATATTTTTGGTTAAAAAAAAAAAAAAAAAAATCGCAATAAGCGTATATTGATTGGTTTGCGCTAAAGTTATAGCATCTGCAAAATAGGGGATAGTTTTATGGAATTTTAATTATTATTTTTTTTTTTTACTAGTAATGTTGGTGATCTGCAATTTTTATCGGGACTGCGATATTGCGGCAATCAAATTGGACACTTTTGACACATTTTTGGGACCATTGACAAGTATACAGCGCTATAAAAATGCACCGATTACTGTATAAATGTCACTGGCAGGGAAGGGGTTAACACTAGGGGCGATCAAGGGGTTAAGTGTGTTCCCTAGGTGTGTTCTAACTGTAGGGGTGATGGGACTGTCTAGAAGGAGAGAGAGAGATTGGTGTTCATACATAGTATGAACACACAATCTGTCTCCTCTCCCCTGAGAGAACTGGGATCTGTGTGTTTACACACACAGATCCCGGTTCTCGCTCTGTCACGAGCGATTGTGGGAGCCCGGCGGTCTTTGCGTACGCTGGGCACTCGCATCGGCTCCGGGCACACGCTGTGGGCGCGCGCACGCTCCTAGTAGCCAAAAGGCGTAGCGACGTAAGGTAACGTCGTTTCGCCCAGCCGTGCCATTCTGCCGCAGTGAAACTGCGGAGGCTGGTCGGCAAGCGGTTAAATGGGTTAAACCCTTTCTCTATAAAAAAGATGCTATAACAACTTCAAAAGCATTAATGGGTGGAACATTATCCAGCATTTGCACTCAGCATGGCCAATTCCCCCCCGACAGCGAGTGGGAGATTCTCTAACTACACCTGCTGTCACAATTTGAAAACAGCACAGCGTGCGGGGCTTTGCCAACGCACACTGCTGTAATTTATTCATGGTTTCTTGTGAATGGATAGACTGCAAGTTCTCAATGAACTACAAGGGTGCTAGTAAGCGCTCTGGTAGTTCATTGTTTCTTCCTGCTCTCAGATACTGTAACTGCCTACCCGTATAATCTATGGGCCAACAGCTATCCTGAGAGTCTGCAGGAGCCTGAGATTGCGCCCATGATCTGCTGATCACGGGTGAAATACTTTGCAGGCCCCTTAGTAAAAAAATAATAATAAATGCAAATTTTTTTACCTGCAAAAATATTTGCATTCATTTTTTTGTTTTTCAAAAGGTTTAGCCTTTAAAGGGAGTTAAAAAAAATATCTAATTTGCAGGGAAATCGGAAAATCAGGTAATAAAACTATGTTAAAGGGGAAACTCATACCCGCGTTATTCATTCACGGTTTCTTGTGAAAGGGGGATAGACTACAAATACCATCAGCCACTGCGGCAACAACAAACGAGGGAGCTGGTAACTACCTGTCCGTACAATGTATGGGCAGACAACTATCCTGAGGGTCTGCAGGACCCTGACATTGCAATGCTCTGCAGGCTCCTTAGAAAAAAATAATAAGAGCACATTCTTGACCCGAAAAAAATGTAAATGTATTTATTTTTATTTTTTTTTTCAAAAGGTGAACTTAGCCTTTAAAGGGAGTTAAAAATAATGGATCTAATGGCAAGGAAATCTGAAAATCAGTTAATAAAACTATGTTACAGGGGGGAACTCCTAGGATATTTCTGGGATATATCAGATAACAAATACTACAGATACAGTCACATCTGCAGGTAGGAAATACTGGGAAACATGTAAAAAGCAGCCTGACGCGCCACCTTCTGTCTTGACAGGAGAATACAAAATATTTATTATGCAAAAAAAAGGAAAACATTTAAATTGAACCTTTCTGACCATGTTTCATCCACTGATAATGGTTGCAATACTTTGCAGGCTCCCTTGCAAATAATAATAATAAATGCACATTTCTTTATTATTCAATATGGGTGCATGTTTTTTTTTAAATCACAGTACTTTTCCCTTTAAAAGAGACATTTCCGCCATTGCTTCCTGACAATGGTCACCAGAACAGGAAGTGATAGGAAATTCCAAAATGGTACGGTTTTCACCAGAGCATGTCCTGAAAAATAGAGTAGGACATGCTGCATTTTTATGTGACACATTTCACATCGCAAAGCGCTGGGGTGCATAAAGATGAATAAAAAGTAATTTTTGTTACATTTCAATGAATAAAAATAAAAAAGGAAACAGTGCCACCGCATTACAATATACAGTACCATGCTGCTCCTTCACAGCGCACATTAGCATCCATATGTTATGTCCTTCACAAAGCACACTGCTGAGGTGAATGGGCCCTTACTGCATCTTTGGGACAAATAGTAAAGGGAATTCCCCATTAGGTCATAGCAAGACAAAAACAAAAAAAAAGCTGAAAGTAGGCAGTAAAGTTGTACATACTATGCCTTACAAAGTATCTTTACAGTGCTGTATGTGTACAATGAGAGAACGGGGCAGTTGTGCATTATGGAATATGCCTGGAGTCTGCATTTTTCTGGATTGTCTGTAATCCACATGGGGAAGATCTTGTATAGAGCGATCATTTAAATGAACGGATATAATTTGCGATTTATGGCTTATTGAAGACAGCGGGAGGCAAGGCGTTAACTTACTGAGTACATCAGCATCTGGACCCGCTCAGTGGTACATAACAACCTTTAATCCTTATCTCAGCTTAATTAGTGTGCGCTCTGATTAACGCCAGCATACAGCAGTGTGCAGGTCCCATATACAGTGCACTGGCAATATTAACCCTCCAGCAAGACAAAGGCTTTGTATATAGACTGCAATTTTCTGTACCTGTCTAATCATCAAAAACTGGGACCCCAAATATAGTGCAACATTCTTCAAGTTCCCTGTTTATCCATCTGCCAGGGTTACATAGTTATATAGTAGGTGAGGCTGAAAAAAGACACATCAAGTCCAACTTATGTGTGTGTGATTATATGTCGGTATTACATTGTATATCCCTGTATGTTGCAGGCGTTCAGGTGCTTATCTAATAGTTTTTTGAAACTATCCATGCCCCCCGCTGAGATCACCGCCTGTGGAAGGGAATTCCACATCCTTGCCGCTCTTACAGTAAAGATCCCTCTACGTAGTTTAAGGTTAAACCTCTTTTCTTCTAATTTTAATGAGTGTCCATGAGTCTTGTTAAACTCCCTTCTGTGAAAAAGTGTTATTCCTATTGTGGTGTCACCAGTTATGGTATTTGTAAATTGAAATCATATCCCCTCTCAAGCGTCTCTTCTCCAGAGAGAATAAGTTCAGTGCTCGCAACCTTTCCTCATAACTAGGGATGAGCTTCGAGTTCGAGTTGAACTCATGTTCGACTTGAACATCAGCTGTTCGTCAGTTCACCGAACAGCGAACAATTTAAGGTGTTCGTGGCAAATTCGAAAGCCGCAGAACACCCTTTATGGGAGAAATCAAAAGTGCTAATTTTAAAGGCTTATATGCATGGTATTGTCATAAAAAGTGTTTGGGGACCCGGATCCTGCCCCAGGGGACATGGATCAATGCAAAAAAAAGTTTTAAAAACGGCCATTTTTTCGGGAGCAGTGATTTTAAAAATGCTTATAATTATTTAATAATGTGAAACAATAAAAGTGTAATATTCCTTTACATTTGGTACCTGGGGGGGGGGGGTCTATAGTATGCCTGTAAAGGGGCACATGTTTCCCGTGTTTAGAACAGTCTGACAGCAAAATGACATTTCAAAGGAAAAAAAGTAATTTAAAACTATTCGCTATTAATGAATTGTCGGTCCGACAATACACATAAAAGTTCATTGATAAACGGCATGGGATTTCACCACAGGGGAACCCCGAACCAAAATTAAAAACAAAATGGCGTGGGGGTCCCCCTAAATTCCATACCAGGCCCTTCAGGTCTGGTATGGATATTAAGGGGAACCCCGCGCCAAAATAAAAAAAAATGGCGTGGGGTCCCCCCAAAAATCCATACCAGACCCTTATCTGAGCACGCAACCTGGCAGGCCGCAGGAAAAGAAGGGGGATGAGAGAGCGCCCCCACCCTCCTGAACCGTACCAGGCCACATGCCCTCAACATTGGGAGGGTGCTTTGGGGTGCCCCCCAAAGCACCTTGTCCCCATGTTGATGGGGACAAGGGCCTTATCCCCACAACCCTTGCCCGGTGGTTGTGGGGGTCTGCGTGCGGGTGACTTATCGGAATCTGGAAGCCCCCTTTAACAAGGGGCCCCCCCCCATGTGAAATGGTAAGGGGGCACAAAAAAAGTGTCAAAAATGTTAAAAATGACAAGAGACAGTTTTTGACAATTCCTTTATTTAAAGTCTTCTTCTTTCCATCTTCTTTCTTCTATCTTTTTTCTCCTATCTTCCTTCGGTTTCTTCCTCCATCTTCTTCTTCCTCTGGTTCTTCCTTCGATCCTCTGCTTGGTATTATTCAGGAGGGGGGGCTCTCTCGTCCCCCCCTCTTTTCCTGTGGCCTGCCAGGTTGCGTGCTCGGATAAGGGTCTGGTAT
Source organism: Aquarana catesbeiana (assembly GCF_042186555.1). Taxonomy (NCBI): domain Eukaryota; kingdom Metazoa; phylum Chordata; class Amphibia; order Anura; family Ranidae; genus Aquarana; species Aquarana catesbeiana. Next base: position 195,457,919 of record NC_133335.1, read on the forward strand.
GGATTTTGAGGGGGACCACCATGCCATTTTTTTAAATTTTTTTTTAATTTTGGTTCGGGGTTCCCCTTTTATGAATAAAACAAAGGACAATCAGCGCAAATTAACGTGATAATGAATGCAAGCTGGACACTTAAAGGATTCACCAACCTCAATAGCAAATAACTAAACAAATGAAAGTGCAGCGCAAACTGTTAAAAGCATTAAATAAAAGCATTAAATAAAAAGTCCATCTGGTAAGACATATATTAAATTCTTCTTGGCACAAACAGACTGATCCCCTTTTCCTGCGTCTCAGATGTCATATACAAAATCGTATGTGTACGCTTACCGAAAAGGATGGACCCCTTAATTACAGGGGGTCAGACACGCCTGGATGGATATCTGATGGGCAGCTGCCTTAGATCTCGTCTGCGGTGGTTGGTCAAACAGTATACCTGAAGTGAAGCCGTAACCTTTGTGTCTTCTTCCTCCTCCTCAGTTGTGCAGTCACCATATAATCACAAAACTTCTACCTGTGTCCAATGAACTTTTATGTGTATTGTCGGACCGACAATTCATTAATAGCCGTGAGTAGTTTTAAATGACTTTTTTTCCTTTGAAATGTAATTTTGCTGTCAGACTGTTCTAAACACGGGAAACATGTGCCCCTTTACAGGCATACTATAGACACCCCCCAGGTACAAAATTTAAAGGAATATTACACTTTTATTGTTTCACTTTAAGTATTATTAAAATCACTGCTCCCGAAAAAATGGCCGTTTTTAAAACTTTTTTTGCATTGATCCATGTCCCCTGGGGCAGGACCCAGGTCCCCAAACACTTTTTATGATAATAACTTGCATATAAGCTTTTAAAATTAGCACCTTTGATTATTTATGTTCGAGTCCCATAGACTTTAACGGTGTTCGCGTGTTCGAACAAATTTTTTGCCTGTTCGCATGTTCTGGTGCGAACCGAACAGTGGGGTGTTCGGCTCATCCCTATTCATAACTAATGTCCTCCAGACCCTTTATTAGCTTTGTTGCCCTTTTTTGTACTCGCTCCATTTCCAGTACTTCCTGAGGACTGGTGCCCAGAACTGGACAGTATACTCCAGGTGAGGTCAGACCAAAGTCTTGTAGAGTGGGAGAACTATTGCTTTATCCCTGGAGTTAATCTTTTTTTTAATGCATGCCAATATTCTGTTTGCTTTGTTAGCAGCAGCTTGGCATTGCATGCCATTGCTGAGATCCTTTCCCATCCTAGATTCCCCCAGAGGTTCTCCCCCTAGTGTATAGATTGCATTCATATTTTTGACACCCAAATGCATTATTTTAAAATTTTCTACATTAATCCTTATTTGCCATGTAGTTACCCACCCCATTAATTTGTTCAGATCTTCTTGCAAGGTTTCCACATCCTGCGGAGAAGTTATTGCCCTGCTTAGCTTAGTATCGTCCGCAGATACAGAGATTGAACTGTTTACCCCATCCTCCAGGTCGTTTATGAACAAATTAAATAGGATTGGTCCCAGCACAGAACCCACCCCTGACCATTTGGAGTATTCCACATTTATCACCACCCTCTGAACTCGCCCTTGTAGCCAATTTTCAATCCATGTACTCACCCTATGATCCACGCCAACGGACCTTATTTTAGACAGTAAACGTTTATGGGGAACTGTGTCAAATTCTTTTGCAAAATCCAGATACACCACATCTACGGACCTTCCTTTATCTAGATGGCAACTCACCTCCTCATAGAAGGTTAATAGATTAGTTTGGCAAGAACGATTCTTCATGAATCCATGCTGATTACTGCTAATGATACCGTTTTCATTACTAAAATCTTGTATATAGTCCCTTATCATCCCCTCCAAGAGCTTGCATACTATTGATGATAGGCTAACTGGTCTGTATTCCCCAGGGATGTATTTTGGGCCCTTTTTAAATATTGGTGCTACATTAGCTTTTCTCCAATCTGCTGGTACTATTTCAGTCAGTAGACTGTCAGTAAAAATTTGAAACAATGGTCCGGTAATTACTTGACTGAGTTCCCTAAGTACCCTCAGGTGCAAGCCATCCGGTCCCGGTGATTTATTAATGTTAAGTTTGCCAAGTCTAATTCTAATTCTGTCCTCTGTTAGCCATGAGGGCGCTTCCTGTGATCTGTCATGAGGATAAACACTGCAGTTTTGCTTACTGAAGCCCCCCGATTCCCTTGTGAAGACTGAGGGGAAGAATAAATTCAATACCTTCGCCATCTCCCCATCCTTTGTAACCAGATGTCCTTCTTCATTCTTTATGGGGCCAATATGGTCTGCCCTCCCTTTTTTACTGTTTACATACTTAAAGAATTTCTTGGGATTGTTTTTGCTCTCCTCTTCTATGTGTCTTTCGTGTTCTATCTTAGCTGCCCTATTTGCGCCCTTACATTTCTTGTTGCATTCTTTATACAGTTTGAATGCTGATGATCATCCCTCAACCTTGTATTTTTTGAAGGCCTTCTCTTTTGCTTTTATATGCATTTTTACATTGGCGTTAAGCCATCCAGGACTTTTGTTCACTCTTTTGAATTTATTACCGATGGTATGCACCGGCTAATGCCCTTATTTAATATGCTCTTAAAGCGAACCCATCTCTCCTCTGTGTTCTTTGTTCCTAAGATTTTATCCCAATTTATATCTTCTAGCAAGGTTCATAGTTTAGGGAAGTTGGCTCTTATGAAATTCAGCGTCTTTGTATTTCCCTTATCTTTCCTATTTGTGTGATTTATACTGAAGCCAATTGACCTGTGATCTCTGTTTCCTAAATTGCCCCGTATTTCCACATCCGCGATCAAGTCTATATTGTTGGTAATTAGTAGATCTAGTAACACTTTATTTCTAGTTGGTGCGTCTACCATCTGACCCATGAAATTGTCCTGCAAGACATTTAGGAACTGACGAGCCTTAGATGAATGCGTGGTTCCCTCTGCCCAGTCTATGTCTGGATAATTAAAATCCCCCATTATGATAACATTTCCCATCATTGCTGCTAATCCAAATTGTGATAGGAGATCTGCCTCCCCCTCCCCTCTCAGGTTATCAGCACTTCAAAAAAGTTCTTTACAATTTAAACTTGAATTCCAGGCATTAATCCAGTTATTTCATTCACTACAGCACACAATCCAAAAAAACGGAAAGAAAGCTTTTTGCTGCATTGGGGCTCAAAGTTATTGGTCTGCGGTGAGACAGTGCACCTCTGAGCATGATATGGGGCGAGCTTTACTGCAGCACAGTATAGTGTGAATTGACACTAAGGGGTATATTTATTAAAAAAAAAAAAAAAAAAAAGTCACATATATTCGCCCAGCCATCACAAATTCTGATCTTTCCTATGATCATCAGCTCTGTCTAGTGGCCATGTAGGGTCAGCAGCATTAGCCAATTAGGTTGCACTGCTTTGCAAAGTGCTGTCAATTCAATACCTGGTACTTACTGACAGGATGGGTGAGCAAAAATGATGATCTTATCAGTGAGATGGTACTATTTCATTGTTTGATTTGGGGCTTGGGTGGGTACTAAGCTGTATTGCTTAAAGGAGAAGTATGGGCAAAGCTTTTGTTGGCCATACTTGCCCTGTTGGTCACAGGGTTGCAGTTAGTTCTGCACTCCTCTGACCTGTTTCAGCTGACAGTGGGTTAAAGCCCTATATTGTCTGACCATACAGAGCCAGTCTAGGCTCTGAAAAGATCCCCATCATATGGTCAGAATCCTCCCAGAAACCTGGACTGACAGCTGGCTCAGCCTCTTAGTGAGCCACTGAGAGGCTGAGCCAGCCGCTCCCGCCCCCTCCACAGCCCAGCACTCTAGTGAGCGCCAAAGGGGCAGAGCAGCTCTCGGTCCTCAGCCTGAAGAGAGCTGGTGACTGTCAATCACCAGCTCTCTTCAGGCTGAGGACCGAAAGCTGAGCAATCAGTGGTGTTTGATCGCTCCTTTCTCGGTCTTATATCGCCAGGGGACAGATGTAGATGGGATCGGTGCTGCAGCCATCTAGGTGAGTATGATTATGTTTTTTATATTCCCGAACTTCACTTTTAAAGCAGTATTAAATCCCAAAACATACCCCCCCTCCCATGTGATTATGCCGGTATCCTCCCACCCCCCCCCCTCTCAGATGCCCATTCGGTGATCATTGGTTAGGGTGAGGGGGCTTCCCCTCCGACAAGGAACCACTGCCAGATCTTGAATAATTCAACAGTTATTTGACCCTTGAGGCATACTTACTGATAATGCAATTACCTATACGACAATTTCAATGAATGTAAAACATTAATGCTCCTTCTCTTCGCATGTATGATGCATTGTACACTGACGTGTTTGTTTGTTTACAATAAAATTTACCTTTGTTAAAAAAAAAAAAAAAAAATCCCAAAACATAAATGTATGAAATTGCAGCTCACCAATTCTTAGATGTGGTGAATGCATGTGTTTTCTTTTTTTGTCTTTTCATCTTTTCAGGTGATCCAGACAGTAAATCTGTTGTTTTTCAATTAGGCTGTGGCTGGCCACAGATTTCTCTTTTTTTTTTTTTCGACCAGTCAGGGGCTGATCGAAAAAAATAAATGGATTTCACCATCTGCACATGGGAGCTGGATGGAGGAATCCTCCCCACTGTGCCATTGTATTCTGACAGCAGATGTCAGAATACACCGATCAGCAGCTGTAGCCGGTTAGTAGGACAGGTATGGCACAGTTGTGCTCAAAGGTTTACATACCCTGGCAGAATGTATGATTTCTTGGCCATTTTTCAGAGAATATGAATGATAACACAAAAACATTTCTTTCACTCATGGTTAGTGTTTGGCTGAAGCCATTTATTATCAATCAACTGTGTTTACTCTTTTTAAATCATAATGACAACAGAAACTACCCAAATTACCCTGATCAAAAGTTTACATACCCTGGTGATTTTGGCCTGATAACATGCACACAAGTTGACACAAAGGGGTTTGAATGGCTAAAGGTAACCCCCCTCACCTGTGATCTGTTTGCTTGTAATTAGTGTGTCTGTGTGTGCAGATGCCCCACTTTATCATCCGTGACCGCGCCAAGCTGGCCATCACGAGTACATAGGCGTTTCACAGAGGAAGAGCTGCCTATCATGTCTGCATGGGATTTTCACCCCCCTTCTTCCTTTTTTACTGACTGAGTCTGTTGTAATATGAGCACATACACACAGCTGTGCATTCAGTAGCCTCTCTTGTGCCCCTATTGGCAGGAAGACGTAAGCCAATTAAAGGCACAGTTATAGCAGCCAATCAGAGAGACTGTACTAAGCTGCAGGAAGCAGCTGCAATGGATTCTGGGACATGCAGTTCCCTCACAAAGCGGCTCTATAGCCTGGTATTCAGGAAGGAACTACAAAAAGCCCAGGATGCTCTGTGACAGGAAAGTAAAAGACTCCATTTTGTGTCCTGAGGAAAAGTCAGTCAGCCTTGAGGGAGGAAAGAGACCAGACCTGAGGGAGAGATGCTGTCTCTCAGATGATCTCCCCATGTGATTCAGGCCTCCACCGCCAGTTGGGACGTCCAGCCTGAGAGAGGGGGATCCCAGGTGCATATCAAGGTGACCAGTCGTGTTGCCAAGAGAGCCTGTCTGTTCTGGGACGTTCGTTTGGGCCTTGATCGCAGGATTTGGTGAGAGGGCATTTCTGCCCATCTGCAGGGAACAGAGACACTGCACTACAGAAGGAGTTATTTGAACACTGTATACAGACATTATTACTGGTAGTCATCTTGCTGACACTTGTAGTACCACAGGGATAAAGGATAAGGCTATCCATTTCTGAACACTGTATACAGACATCATTGTCCTCTCACCTTGTTGAATAAAACCATGCCTGCTTCACCCGATAATCTGGGCCAGTTATATTGTTTACCCTTCTACCCAGGAGTTAAAGTGCACCAACGAACATGGCTAGCTGAAGACACCAAAGCTTATCTTTGCTTCAAAATGGACTGAAGCTGTTAGGGCCATACAGATCTGCACACACATATTCGGGACTCTGCATATGTATTGGGTGTGTGGGACAGTTTATCTATAAAGTTAAGACATTACTTGCTGACTTGAATAGGTGTGTAAAGTTGGGCCTGTGGTGTCAGGGGACAGTAAAGAGAGGCCTGACACAAAGGGAGTCATTCCTCTGCTCTCCTCCTGCCTGAACTCATAGAGCCAATCTGAGTAGAGGTAACCAATCTAAATTTGAAGTGCCATATTGTGCTTTATTTAATATTAAAGTTTGCCTCTGCTCTTGGGGAAATTCTTAGGTTTGGAATCCCCTGAGAGCAGTTTAACTGCTTCCCCACTGCCTCACGCAGATATGCTGCGCCAGAAGGGCACGTACAGGCAGATTAACGTACTTGTACGTTGCCCTTTAAGAGGCGGCTTGCGCGGGCACGCCCGCCGGGAGCTCCGTGACCGTGATCGCAGGTCCCGCGGACCTGATGTCTCACGGTGAGGAAGAACGGGGAGATGCTAATGTAAACACGCATCTCCCCGTTCTGCCTAATGACACTGTCACTGATCACAGTTCCCTGTAATCGGGAGCAGTGATCAGTGATGTGTCACACACAGCCCCTCCCCCCCACAGTTAGAATCACTCCGTAGGACCCACCTAACCCCTACAACGCCACCTAGTGGTTAACCCCTTCACTGCCAGTGACATTTTTACAGTAATCAATGCAATTTTTTTAGCATTGATCGCTGTATTAATGCCAATGGTCCCAAAAATGTGTCAAAATTGTCCGATGTGTCCGCCATAATGTTGCAGTCACGATAAAAATCGCTGATCGCCGCCATTACTAATAAGAAAAAATGATCAATAAAAAATGCCATAAAACTATCCCCTATTTTGTAAATGCTGTAACTTTTGCACAAACCAATCAATAAATGCTTATTGCTATTTTTTTTTTTTTTTTTACCAAAAATATGTAGAAGAATACGTATCGGCCTAAACTGAGGAAAAAAAATGTTTTTTTATATATTTTTTGGGGATATTTATTATAGCAAAAAGTAAAAAATAATGCTTTTTTTTTCCAAAATTGACGCTATTTTTTTGTTTATAGCGCAAAAAATAAAAACCGCAGAGGTGATCAAATACCACCGAAAGAAAGCTCTATTTGTTTGGGAGCCACGTCGCACAACCGCGCAATTGTCAGTTAAAGCGACGCAGTGCCGAATCGCAAAAAGTGCTCTGGTCTTTGGCCAACCAAATGATCCGGGGCTTAAGTGGTTAAATATAGGATTGGGAATAATATTGCTCTTAATCTCAGTTATTGTTCTCCAGTTTCTGTGTTTTTATCATAACGTGTGTGTTTCTCACTGGTCATTGCACCTACACTATTGCCAGGTGTGCCAAGAGGGGTAGAGACTGTTATTGGGGTTGAGAGGCAGAGTAACAGACTGAACCAACCTAAGCTGCTCCTGCGGGGGTATCGCTACATGTGTATAAAGGGTCAATGAGTTTCTGGACTCCTGACAGACCCTTGCATCTTTCATCCAGTGCTGCACTGACGTTTCTGGATTCTGAGTCATGGGGAAAGCAAAAGAATTGTCAAAGAATCTGTGGGAAAGGGTAGTTGAACTGTAAAAAACAGGAAAGGGATATAAAAAGATATCCAATTAATTGGGAATGCCAATCGGCAGTATTCAAATGCTAATCAAGAAGTGGAAAATAAGAGGTTCTGTTGAAACCAAGCCAGGTCAGGTAGGCCAACTGAAATTTCAGCCACAACTGCCAGGAAAATTGTTCGGGATGCAAAGAAAAACCCACAAATAACTTTAGGTGAAATACAGGACTCTCTGCAAACATGTGGTGTGGCTGTTTCAAGATGCACAATAAGAGGGCACTTGAAGAAAGATGGGCTGCATGGTCGAGGCGCCAGAAGAAAGCCATTACTATGCAAATGCCACAAAATATCCCGCTTACAATATGCCAAACAGCACAGAGACAAGCCTCAAACCTTCTGGCACAAATTCATTTGGAGTGATGAGACCAAAATTGAGCTTTTTGGCCACAAGCATAAACGCTACATTTGGAGAGGAGTCAACAAGGCCTAAGATGAAAGGTATGGAGGTGGATCGCTGATGTTTTGGGGATGTGTGAGCTACAAAGACACAGGAAATTTGGTCAAAAATGTTGGCAAAATGAATGCAGTATGTTATCAAAAAATACTGGAGGAATATTTGCATTCATCAGCCAGGAAGCTGGGATGTACTTGGACATTCCAACATGACAATCATCCAAAACACAAGGCCAAGTCGACCTGTCATTGGCTACAGCAGAATAAAGTGAAGGTTCTGGAGTGGCCATCTCAGTCTCCTGACCTCAATATCATTGAGCCTCTCTGGGGAGATCTCAAACGTGCAGTTCATGCAAGACAGCCCAAGAATTTCCAGGAACTGGAGGCTTTTTGCCAAGAGGAATGGGCAGCTTTACAATCTGAGAAGATAAAGAGCCTCATCCACAAATACCACAAAAGACTTCAAGCTGTCATTGATGTTAAAGGGGGCAATACACGGTATTAAGAACTGGGGTATGTAAACTTTTGATCAGGGTCATTTGGGTAGTTTCTGTTGCCATTATGATTTAAAAAGAGTAAACACCTTTGATTGATAATAAATGGCTTCAGCCAAACACTAACCATGAGTGAAAGAAACGTTTTGTGTTATCATTCATATTCTCTGAAAAATGGGCAAGAAATCATAAATTCTGCCAGGGTATATAAACTTATGAGCAGATCTGTACATACTTATATTGGTCCAAGCTGAACTAATATAACTACAATATGTAAAAATTGCCATACCTAAATTTCAGCTTTAACTGCAGTAGAAAAAAGTTTGATCACCAACTTGGCTCTGCTGGCTTTCAAGGTTGACTGGATCACAACCTTGCAGAGTTGCATTTATTTTGACACGTAAAGCAGTTCACATTTCAGCTGTATGTTTAACCGCTTCAGCCCCGGAAGATTTTACCCCCTTCCTGACCAGAGCGTTTTTTGCTATTCGGCACTGTGCCGCTTTAACTGACAATTGCGCGGTCGTGCGACGTGACTCCCAAACAAAATTGACATCCTTTTTTTCCCACAAATAGAGCTTTCTTTTGGTGATATTTGATCGCCTCTGCGATTTTTATTTTTTGCGCTATAAACAAAATAAGAGTGACAATTTTGAAAAAACCACATTATTTTTTACATTTTGCTATAATAAATATCCCCCAAAAATATATAAAAAAACATTTTTTTTCCTCAGTTTAGGCCGATCGTATTCTTCTACATATTTTTGGTAAAAAAAAAAAAAAATCGCAATAAGCGTTTATTGATTGGTTTGCGCAAAAGTTATAGCGTTTACTAAATAGGGGACAGTTTTATGGCATTTTTATTAACAATTTTTTTTTTTACTAGTAATGGTGGTGATCAGCGATTTTTAATGTGACTGCGACGTTATGGCGGACATGTCGGACATTTTTGACACATTTTTAGGACCATTGGCATTTATACAGCGATCAGTGCGCTTAAAAATGCATTGATTACTGTGTAAATGACACTGGCAGTGAAGGGGTTAACCACTAGGGGGCGGGGAGGGGTTAAGTGTGTCCTAGGGGAGTGATTCTAACTGTCAGGGGGATGGGCTGTGTGTGTCATTACTCTGATGACAGCTCCCGATGACAGGGAGCTGTGATCAGTGACACTTGTCACTGGGCAGAACGGGGAGATGCTGTTTACATCAGCATCTCCCCGTTCGTCCTCTCCGCGAGGCGATCGCGGGTATCCCCGCAGCGATCGAGTCTGCGGGACCCGCGACCCGATTCACGAAGCTCCCGGCCGGCGCGCACGCAATGGCACGTCGGGGAATTCAAATGGACGTACAGGTATGCCCATTTGCCCAGCCGTGCCATTCTGCCGACGTACATCGGCGTACGCCGGTCGGGAAGCGGTTAATCATATGGTTGGAGTTCAGCTTTAATTTATTTTAAGGCCTCATGCACGTGGGAGTTTGAAAAATGAGCTGTTGAAGCTAGTTCTGACGTCAGGAAAAAAGCGACGTTAAAAACTCGATTTTAGCAGTGTTTTGCATTGGCGTTTAGCCGTGTTAACTCTAAGCAGCGTTTAAAAAAAAAAAAAGACATACCTCTGCTATGTTCTCCTCCAAAATTACCCACAATGCCATAGAAAATAAATAAAATGTGTTAGATAGTATGTGTAGGTGCCATTTTGGTAGGAGAGAGATAGAGGAGAGAGCATTGGGAGTTTGTTGGAGTTTTTTGGAGTTTTTGGTGATTTTTCCGAGTTTTTTAGTATGGATCCTGTCGTCCAGAAGATAGACAAGGCAATCCTGCTGATTGCCTTGCAGAGAAGGAGACGGGTAGAGGAGGAGAGAAGCAGCAGAACTGCGCATATATCCGACAAAATTCCTAAACTTTACAAGGATGTCTGTGCCGGTCTTTGATGAGGCTCAGATCAAGGCTGATGAGGATGGACACTGTGATGCAGAGCGCTGTGTCACCGGAGGAACGGCTGCTTGTGACACTCAGTAAGGGAAATTTTTTTGAATATGTACACATATGGGTTAGGGTTAGTGGATAGGGTTACTGGTTAGGGGTAGGGGTTAAGGTTAGGTGTGGGACTTCTTAGGGTATACCATGGGGACAGCATACAACTATCTGTGATGCTGACCTTTATGCCCTATCTGTGATGCTGGGCTGTTTACCCTATCTGTGATGCTGGGCTGTATACCCTATCTGTGATGCTGGGCTGTATACCCTATCTGTGATGCTGGGCTGTATACCCTATCTGTGATGCTGGGCTGTATACCCTATCTGTGATGCTGGGCTGTATACCCTATCTGTGATGCTGGGCTGTATACCCTATCTGTGATGCTGGGCTATATACCCTATCTGTAATGCTGAGCTATATACCCTATATGTAATGCTGAGCTGTATACCCTATCTGTAATGCTGAGCTGTATACCCTGTCTGTGATGCTGGGCTGTATACCCTATCTGTGATGCTGGGCTGTATACCCTATCTGTGATGCTGGGCTGTATACCCTATCTGTGATGCTGGGCTATATACCCTATCTGTAATGCTGAGCTATATACCCTATATGTAATGCTGAGCTGTATACCCTATCTGTAATGCTGAGCTGTATACCCTGTCTGTGATGCTGGGCTGTATACCCTGTCCTGTGATGCTGGGCTGCATACCATGTCCTGTGATGCTGGGCTGTATACCCCTGACACTATGGGTGGAATACAGGGAACGGAGTGGGTGGATTCTATAAGGGGTGGGGCTTATGAGAAGTGGGAGGGGTCCAAAAGGAAGAGCGGGATCTGGCTCCCCCCCATCCTAAAACTTCACCGGTCACCACTGTATACAATATCCCTGGAAAATTTAAACCGCCTGCAAAGCAATGAACATAGGGAAATATATCATGGAAAAAAATAACACACACACAAAAAAAAAACGTACTCTCTGCTGTTATTAATCTTGACTTGGCGCAAGAAGGCCAAATGGTTGTGGTAGACGTGGGTTTTTTTGACAGGGGCTGGTGCTCCACTCCTTGATGCCTTCTCCTCGTCTGTTAGGTCCCTCCTGACTCGATCCTGGAGGGATTTCCACTGGCGCTGGAAAATTTTGCCTAAAGAAAAGTGGAAAAGAAGGGTTAATAAAAGGGTTAATATGCATTCTTTATTTACATTACACAACAAACAGATCATGCATTTAATTAAAATAGACTTGTCTCCTTTCTGGCTCTATTGCTCATATGTTCCCAGCCCAGAGATATTGCCGCATATCCTGCCAGGATTTTAAAAAATTATTTGGTCCCCATGCAATGGATGTGCTAGATCCCAAAGTTCAGGATGGGCCTCAACTGCACTGATTAGCTCTACCTTAGACACAGCACTGGCCATCTTCTCTCTCCTCTGTCCTACCCAAAAGCACAAGGCTGTGCAAAGTACTTTTGGGTAATGTAATTGTTGCGCAAATACCACGTGACATATATTTTATATCCTAGGGCAGTGATGGCGAACCTTGTCACCCCAGATGTTTTGGAACTACATTTCCCATGATGCTCATGCACTCTGCAGTGTAGTTGAGCATCATGGAAAATGTAGTTCAAAAAAAAATCTGGGATGCCAAGGTTTGCCGTCACTGCCCTAGGGTGTCTGCTAAAAAAACATATATAATGTTTGGGGGTTCTGAATAATTTTCTAGCAAAAGAATTATGATTTTTACATGTAGGAGAGGAATGCCAGAATAGGTCCGGTATGGAGGTACTTGAATAATTTACAGTATTCAGTGACTACTTTGCAACCAGCAACTGTTGAGACAATCAACACTTTGGTCAAGAGTATGTGATTACAATATAGCATATACAGTGCATAAGTCAGACGTGTATAATTTACAGAGTGCAGTGATTATAAGTATGTTATGTATAGCCCAACGTACAGAGTGCAGGGGTCAGGGTAATTACCGTAAAAAGGTATGTAGCACACAGCACAGCATACAGAGTATGGTTAGTAGTATGTAATATACGCTGTACTTTACATAATCTAGACTGCTGCCATCTGTTTGCTATGTCATATGTTGCAAACTCCTGACCACTACCCCTGTATACTGTTCTGTAAATTATACATTCCTGACCCTGTTCTCTTTACACTAGGATGTGTATCTTATTCTTTTGACCACTGCACTCTCAATCTGTGCTGTGCACTCCATGCTCCTGACTGCTGCACTCTGTATGCTGTGGTATACTTACTGCACATACCTGAGTGCTACACTCCCAGCATGTTTTGAGGATTATGTAACATATAGCTCAACATACAGAGTGAAGTGTTCAGAAGTATGCCACTTAAAGCCCTGTGCACAGAATGCAGTGGTCAGAAGTATGTAACGTACACCCCATCATACAGAGTGCAACATACAGAAGTACAGACCAGCAGCCCAGCCACTAAAATTTACATACAACAATAAGAGGTACATATGTAACATACTGTATAATAAAGCAATAGACATGTGCACAGCCAAAAAAATTCGTTCATTTTCGTTTTCGTTTCATTAGTTTATTATTTTTTTCGTTTTTCGTGTCATTCGTTATGATTGCGATTCGTAAATTCGTTCATTCGTAAATTCGTAAATGCGTTCATTCGTACATTCGTAATTCGAACATTCGTAATTCGAACATTCGTAATTCGAACATTCGTTCATTCGTACATTTTTACATTTGTACATTTGTACATTTGTACATTCGTAAATTTGTACATTCGTAAAATCGTACATTTGTAAATTAGAAAATTCGTAAATTTGTAAATTCGAAGTTTGAAAAACCAAAAACCCCGAAAATTCAAAAATCTGAAATAGTAACTAACTATTAAATTATAGGTATTGTAATTTCCTTTCAAACTTGACTGTCAGTGAACGTAACAAATACAAATTTATCCGAAGTTACGAATTATCCAAAATTAAGGCTGCATTTAAACAAATGGAACGGAACAAATTAATAATAAATAATAATAATAAAACATTGTTATTATTATTATTGTTATTTATTATTAATTCATTACGTTCCATTCCGTTTTTTCGGATCATTCATAACTTCGGATAAATTTGTATGTGTTACGTTCACTAACAGCCAAATTTAAAAGGAAATTACAATACCTATAAATTCAAAGTTACTAGTAATTACTAATAGTTAAGTTATTATTAGTTAACTATTATTTCAGATTTCCGAATTTTCGAATTTACAAATTTACGAATTCACTAATTTACTAATGTACGAATGCACGAATGTACGAATGTACGAATGTAAATTGCGAATGTACGAATGTTCGAATGTACGAATGTACGAATGTAAATTGCGAATGTACGAATGTTCGAATGCCCGAATTTACGAATGTCCAATTTTATCGAATTTACGAATATTCGGAAAAAATTCGTTAAACGGGTTTTCGTTCATTCGGATATTCCCGAATTAACGAATTTGACGAAATTCGTTACAAAAAGAATTCGTAACGAAACGAATTGCACATGCCTATAAAGCAACACCTCCAAAAGTAAGCATTCACTGATGACCTCTGCGTATCTTTTCCCCGCGCACCTCTGTTCCCCCATCCACAGCTCACCTGTCCACAAGGCACCTGGCAGGAAGAGCATGCCAGCAACCAAGATGGTGGCCGCAGAAGACGCTCTAAGCTCCCAATTCCTGTGAGAAGAATACCGCAGGTGCGCCTGCCTGCGAATGCACAAGCACGTGCGTGCGCCGAGGTGCGTGCGCACCCTGTCATGGCACCAAATGGGCTATTTAAACTGCATCAGTGCCCAGAATCAATGCTGTCTGCTCTACAGCGTTCCCCGCATGTCTCTGCTATCTGTGCCTGATACCTGTTCCAGTAGATAGACCTGGCTGGTTCCTGACTTCCCCTGCTATCTGCCTGCATCTGACCCTGGCTTGTCTCCGACTCTACACCTGCCTGCTCCCTCTGCCACTTCGCTGCCAGCGTGTTACCGATCCAGCCAGCACCCTGACTCTGCATCAGTTCCTGACTTGCTCGCCAGTATATGACCCAACCTGCCTGTACCTGCCTTCTCTCTGGTCATCTCAGAGCATCCATCCCACCTGCAGCTGCACCTGCTTCTCAGCTTGTGGTGTTTCCAGTGCTAGTCTGTTCCAGTTTCCAGCCTACCTGCTGTTCCTGGTCTTCCGCTGTGTCTGTGTTCCTCCACAACTCTGCTAAAAGTTCCAGCCCAGCTCTGCTGCCAGCAATCCTGCCAGGCACTCTGCACTCCTGCGCCTCCTGTCTGCTCCATCAGGGGCTTCGAGTCAGAGGTGTAAGAGAGGCCGTCCTCTGCATATCAGGCTATACCAACAGGTATGTGACATCACCACCAGGACACCCCTCCGTCCACAACTCACCTCTGCATCCCCCTAACCACAGCTCACCTTGGCAAATTCCCTCTACAGCTCATCTCTGACCCCCGTTTCCATATATCTCCTCTGCAACCCATATCTACAGCTGACTTACACCCCCCCCCTAACAGCTCACCTCTGCGTCCCCCTATCCACAACTTACCATCATGACCTGTCCACAGATCACATCTGCCCCCCCCCAACCAGCTCACCCCATCTTCACCTCTGCACTTCCCACCATCCATCCACAGCTCTCACCTGTGCACTTCCCATCCATCCACAGCTTTCAACGTCTGCACCCCTCTCCATCCACAGTTCTCATCTCTGCCCCCGGCCCTCCCTATCCACAATCTGCAACTGTCACTCCCAGACCAAATTTAATTTTCCAAAAAAAAGATCAGCAGTGTCAGGCCTCATACTTCCCTCATCCCCCTGAGAAAAGCTCACGTCAGCACCCTCCCTCCACAGCTCATCTCTGCCCCCTTCCAGATATCCCTTCTGTACCCCATGTCTACAGCTGACTTCCACCTTTTTCCCCCAACAGCTCACCTTTTGCGTCCTCCTATCCACAGCTTCCACAGCTTCCAGCTACAGCTCATCTCTTCCCCCTTCCAGATATCACGTCTGCACCCCGTTTATTCACAGCTCACCCCATCCACAGCTCTCACCTCTGCACTTCCCATCCATCCACTGATTTCACCTCTGCACTTCCCATCCATCCACAGATTTCACCCCTGCACTTCCCATTCATCCACAGCTCTCACCTCTGCACTTCCCATCCATCCACAGCTCTCACCTCTGCACTTCCCATCCATCCACAGCTCTCACCTCTGCACTTCCCATCCATCCACAGTTCTCACCTCTGCACTTTCCATCCATCCAAAGCTTTCAACGTCTGCACGCCCCCTCTATCAATAGCGCTCATGTCTGTCCCCCCCACCTCCATCTACAGCTCTATCAGCAGCACCCCCCTTCATCCACAGTTCTCATCTCTTTACCCAGCTCTCTCTATCCACAGTCTGCAACTGTCACTCCCAGGCATTTTCCAAAAAAAGACCAGCAATGGCCTCATACTTACCTCATGACAAAGCCACTTTAATAAATGATTCTGAACTAGTATGCAGATTAGGGGTTCTTACTTTCCTAATCTGCATATCATCCCAAGTCAGCACGAGGTACTGTATGCATAAATAGCGAGGCAACATTTTCAGAAGTATTGGTCAACATTGGCAGCCTCCGTAGTATATCAATACAAGTTTCTATTATTGCATTCTCAAATAAAAAGGATAAATTACATCTAGGAAAAAGACAGTTTCTTCAACACTTAAACAATGAAACAGTTAAAAGAGAAGACGTTCTCACAAGGAGAGGGCAACCTCATACCTCAAATGGAATAAGACGTTCTTTACACTATGGCAAACATACTAATTAAGATACATTAAGGACCTCTGCTGCTCCTGTCTTTTTACAATCCAACAGTGCAATGAAAACCATGTAAATGGACAAAGCTATGAACAGGATGTCTTTACAGAAATGTGCTGAACTGCTCTGTGGGCAGAGAGTGGAGGGCAGACCAGGGCAAATCTATAGGAGAGAAAGAAAAAACTAGAGGCATTGAGAGTCAGAGGTTTGCCAGGAAACGTCTTATGAATCACAATGAAGAAACACAGAGGAACTCTTGAAGTAATTTTCAAATCCTGTTGAATTATTTCATCTACAGTTCATGGTACATCAGCGTGTTTAAAAGGAAGCATATATAATAAAATAATAAAGAATGTGGCATACCTAATGTATTTACACTTGAAGCAGATAACTTTTTAATATATGATATTAAAATATATGTAGCTGGCACTTACTTTTATGTAAGTGACTCTTTTCACTAGTTTACAGTTTCGGGTAAATTTAGGCAGGCCTGTACCATTATAACAGGCCTGTTTGTTTATTTGAGATCTGAGTGACAGGCAGTTTATGTATGAGTTCTGGCCAATCATTAATTCGTTTGGTAGGAGGCGGGACTTTCATATAAAAGCTGGGGTCACATGGTCGGTAGAGAGTCCATAGCTCTGAGAGGAAGCCCAGCCTGGTTCCCGGAGTGGAGAGGTTCCCCCTCTGGGGAGCCAACGGAACCCCCCCCGCGCGCGGGGAGGGTGGGGGACCGGCACCCGCAGAAGAGTTGGTGACACCGTCCAGCATGTAGTCGCTGGTGTCGCCGGACGCCCCTGCAGGGAAGGGAGCGTGCCAGAAAGGAGGAAAGGGATGGAGAAATCATTGCAAAAGAAGTGGCAACTAAGCGGAAGACAACTGGGCGATCGTTTATGAGCGGCACATGGACTGTTGATCAAGTGAGTGCAAGCCCAAAGGAAGGGTACTACCAGAGGCTGAGGGATGTTGGTACGCAAGTCAGTGAGACAGGCGGTGATGGTCTGTGACTTTGGGTTCAACAATGCCCCAGGATTCCAATCAGTCAGGCGGGAGGA
The DNA here is from genome assembly GCF_042186555.1 of Aquarana catesbeiana. Taxonomy (NCBI): domain Eukaryota; kingdom Metazoa; phylum Chordata; class Amphibia; order Anura; family Ranidae; genus Aquarana; species Aquarana catesbeiana. Next base: position 195,475,324 of record NC_133335.1, read on the forward strand.
ATTATTCAGAGTAATCTCTTCTTTAGCTCAACTTGGAAGTACCATGCAGATGGGAAGTAGTGGTAAAAAGGTGGCGGTAAAGCTACAAGCACATATATAGAGATACAGACTGTTCTTGAAAAGTTCTGCAGGTGAAGAAGTTATTCAGAGTGACTCTTTACCAAATATTCTCTATCAAACCTACTTCCATCTTCCCTGATGAAAAAATCATCCAGAGTGATTTCCTATTATCCGCAATGATTCTAAGTCTTTGCATGAGAGGCAAAGAAAAGATTATGAAGCAACAAAAGAGCATCTCAGAAAACCCTTCTCCTATCCCAGTTTATGTTACACAAATAAAAGCAAGAGAAAAATACAATATTGACTGTTTCTAAATTATGGGCTGCGATGGGCTAGGTGGTAAACGTGAATTACGGATATGATAATTAATCGGCAGCACCTTCTGGGGTAAGTGCTACGTATAATATACTGCACAGTCTGTTTGGACACCAACTGCCTTCTGATCTCACCACACAACAGTAGCAAACTGCATACCTCTCTCCCTTCACTGCATGAATTTGTGGATCAGGCCAAAAACTTGTGTGCGTAAAAATCGTTTTCTTATCAGAAAATATAAAATGCAGATAAACTGCTAAAGAAAAAAATCGAATTCCATTTATAATTTCAACTTACACTATATTACCAAAAATATTGGGATGCCTGCCTTTACATGCACATGAACTTTAATGGCATCTCAGTCTTAGTCCGTAGGGTTCAATATTGAGTTGGCCCACCCTTTGCAGCTATAACAGCTTCAACTCTTCTGGAAAGGCTGTCCACAAGGTTTAGGAGTGTGTCATTCTTCCAGAAGCACATTTGTGAGGTCAGGCACTGATGTGGACGAGAAGGCCTGGCTCACAGTCTCCGCTCTAATTCATCCCAAAGGTGTTCTATCGGGTTGAGGTCAGGACTTTGTTCAGGCCAGTCATGTTTCTCCACCCTAAACTCGTCATCCATGTCTTTATGGACCTTGCTTTGTGGACTGGTGCACAGTCATGTTGGAACAGGAAGGGGCCCATCCCCAAATTGTTCCTACAAAGTTGGGAGTATGAAATTGTCCAAAATGTCTTGGTATGCTGATGCCTTAAGAGTTCCCTTCACTGGCTCTAAGGGGCCAAACCCAATCCCTGAAAAAAAAAACCCACACCATAATCCCCCATCCACAGAGGCGTACCTAGGATCTCCAGAGCCCTTGGCGAGAATCTGTATCGGCGCCCCCCATTAACTCATTTTACATTTTTAAAGGTGCTAAATATATTAAAAGATAAGAATCTGTATTCAGATTATGCTTATGCTTCATATTGTGCTTAGCTTGGCTATCTAAAATTTCACTTTTCTCGCTTTGACTGTAGTAAAATCTTCTACTATGGCGTCTACATTAATCTGTGAAACCATTTTATGTTCGATTGATAATAAAGCAAGGCTGGTTAATCTTTCTTGGCTCATCGTAGAATGTAGATAATTCTTTATTAACTTGAGCTTGCTAAAGCTGCGTTCACAAGACGCCACGGGTCACTGGTAAGGTTAAATAAATTCGAAGTGCTGTTTTGATGTTTGGATAGATATCACCCAGAGAGTACTCTTGTATACACTTTAATAAATCCATGGGAGTTGCTGACTCTAATTCCTTGACCAGCTCCTGCACTTGTTCTTTGAACACTTCTAATTCAGAAACAAGCTCCTTGATGTCTATTGCCGCGGACTTTACGGCAGACTTGGTCCGGTGTACCGGATTTTGGCGGACAATTTGTTCGTGTGTGGGGTCCAGCGGACTTTGTTTTATCAAAAGTTGGACGGAGTTAGATTTGAAACATGTTTCAAATCTATCCGACGGACTCTGCTTTCTAGCGGACAAACCGGTCGTCTGTGTGCTAGTCCGACGGACCAAAACTCACGCATGCTCTGAAGTAAGTACAAGACGGAAGCGCTCGGTCTGGTAAAACTAGCCTTCGTATTGAAGCTAGCACATTCCTCTTCTGTGATCTTTTAATACAGCGCTTTTTTTTTCTTTATAATGCGAGAGGAATGAAGTTGTTTTGCTGCTTTATATTCACACAGAGTTCTCACAAAGTACTTTCTTCATGATTTATCCTCATGCCATGACTAATATGATATTTGTAAAAAGCCAGATCTCCATAAAATAAAGTATTAAATTAGATTTTTGACTCATCTTTCTTTTTTTTAGATTTAAAGACTATCTATTTTACAATGTGTGCTAAATTATACAAAACTTTTTTTTTTTTTTCTTAGTTTTGGAGTTTCAAGTTACCACAATAACCTTAATATTTTTGTTGTTTTAATGAACCTTTATGAGGTTGGTGTCCCTTGTTAATTAGACATAGGGGGGTTTATTTTTCAAAGGCCAATTAATTTTTCACTACAAGTGAAAATTGTACTTGGAATTGCAGAAAGAGCATTTTGAAGTGCATTCGCTGTGGATCCGAGGGGCACATGCAAGGAACCACAAAAAAAACAAACCTCTCTTGCATATGATTGTATGATAAAATCAGCAGAGCTTCCCCTCATTTCAGCTCTTCCCCTCAGATTTACAGCGACTGCACTTCCAACAAGTGCACTTGCAGTGCAATTTCTAAAGTGCACTTTTCACTAGTACTTTGCACTTGATTTTCAAAATGATTTAGCCTTTTGGAAAAAACACACATAGTCTTTTTGACCTGTACCTGCCTACTCCCAAACCAAATGTCGTTTTGGAATCAAAACACATAGTCAATAATGTAAGGTAAAGAAAAAATCCATTTATTTTTGGAAAAAAAAAAACGAGGAAGGCAACACTGGAGACACTTTTGGAATCTGTGAAGCCTTTCGGCCCCCAGGACACACATCAAGTTTTAGGACAAGAAAATTGGTATCTTGCGACTAGGGAGCACAGTCAGACCAGACAGAAGTCAGGCAATCACTTTCGACTCTTCCGTGGAGCCTTCCCTGCACGCTTCTCTGCAGCCTTTCCTCCACGCTTCTCTGCAGCCTTCTTCAGAGGCTGTGCCTCTGGTGCTGTACTTGGGGCAGGAGGAGGAGGAGGAGTGGCTTCATCTGCTAGATATGTTTTAGCAGTAAGCTCCCCTCTCAAGCCCTTCTGATAGACCTCAAAAATCAGACCCTCACAGAGGAGGCGTTGCCCCTTTTCGAGTTCCAGCAATCTGTTGGCCATATATGTCCCATACGCCTCTTCTGCATTGGGTGGTGTGCTGATGATTTTGCTGGCTTCACGAATGAGGGCTAGTGAGTCCTCCTCAGTTTGGGTCATTTTTCTGGGCCTTTTGGTGATAATGCGGAGGGGAGGCACCTGACACTCCGTGCGGCTTCTACTTGGCCCAGCCACGGCCTCCTCCTCTCTCCCGCTGGGCAAGGCCTCCTCCTCTCTCCCACTGGGCAAGACCTCCTCCTGGCTGAGCTCATCCTGGGTAAAAAAAAAAAGGGACATAGTTGTAATTTTGGGTTACGCAATCACACACAATTTTCAGCTCATGACTTGCAAATATAATTTGAAACAAATAGTTTCAAAGGCTGTCTATTTTACCCAACCATTATTCCAGCTACTCACCAATATCTGAAGTATATTTTTGGCCACCAATTTAGATACTAAGTCCCTAAAATCGTTCTTTAGGACACTCCATCTGCTTCTGACTTTGTCATTGGTGCCAACATGCACCATGACAGCCAGGTCTTCCCCAGCCCCTCCCAGTAATCTGTCCAAAAGATCCGTGATGTGCCGAACCCGAGCGCCCGGTAGACAACATACTGTTCGGTGCTTCAGGTCTTGGTTACAGATTGCCCTCTCTGTCCTTCTAAGAATTGAGTCCCCTACCACCAGAATCTGTCTTTCCTTTCCCTTTGCTGCCGCCCCACTTTCACTGGAGGAGTTCTTCCCCCGGCAGCTAGGAGAGTCCCTCAGCTCCAGCAGTGCTGGTCCCTGACTGGTTTCACCAATGTCACTCAATGGAGCGTACTGATTGGGATGCTCCAGTCCTGGATCGGCCTCTCTGGCACTTCCCCCTCTACCCTTCCTGACTGTCACCCATCTACTCTTTGCTAGTGCCTGCACCTCTTTGTCTCCACCCGCCTCTGTGCTGGCCCCTGCCGGCACCTGCCATGTACGTTCCTGGCTCTCCTTTAGTATGGAGGGACTTCTCAGTGCTGACAGTTGCTTCCCCAGATTCAGAACCTGGGCTTCCAGGGAAACAATGTGCTTACATTTTGCACAGCAGTATTCGCCCTCGATCGGATGATCAAGGAACGCACACATGCAGCAAGATGTACAAAGAGTCGCCTCTCCACACCCGCCGGGCATCGTACCTATTAAATTTAGTGAGGATTGGGGATTTCACCCTGTCCAAATTACCTAACAGCTAGCTTCCTGGCACTAATACTCAAGACAATACACAGATACACAACAAGACAATACACAGGTACTCACAGACCTACGTGCAATCGCAGAACAGTCGCAGACCTACGTGCACTCGTAATACTCAAGTATACAGTACACAATACACAAGTACTAACGATTCACACACACTACTCAGACAACACTCAGGTACTCACACTACACAGGTACTATGACCCCTGTTATAACCTCCTGTTTTAAACTCTGGTTTTAACTCACCACTTAGACCAGTTCCACTTGGACTAAGTTCCAACAGCCTCACAATGAGCAGGCTCAGGATGAGTCCTACACAAGTTATATAGGCCTCAAGCACCTGTGAGCAATTAACCACTCCCCTTAATTGGTAGCCACTTAGACCAGTTCCACTTGGACTAAGTTCCAACAGCCTCACAATGAGCAGCAATGATCCTGTCTTCTAAATTTTTGTGGCCAAAAAATGACAATTGTCCCCAACTCATAACCAACAATTCATATTAATTTTGTTAAAAAGAAATATCACTGTGTTGTAACTATACCTTTTGTTTAATTATCATAGGGGAGAAAAGACTCAGACAACAGTCCAAGGATCCCAGGACCCCCCCAAGTCACCAGCCTGAAGCTGACATTACCCCAGCCCAAGACCACGCCCACCCGACGAGCTGGAGGAAGGAGAGGTGGAGGAAGTGTGCGACATTTCAACCCCACCAAGTGAGTGACTGACACCCCAGCTTAAGGAAATCTATTTAGGCGTGCATATTTTAACCCATTTTTTGATCCACACATTTTAGGTGAGGTTCTGGTTGTGGAAGGCCAAGCGGCAGAGCCATTTAGCACAGACAGTGCACAAAGACTTATTGGCCAGATAATGTTGTAGAATGGCCAAATTGATCGAATGCGTGACCAAATTGACAGCATGAGGAATCGGCTGGACACCATGCAACAGGAAATGAAGAACATGATTGATGTTTTGGGCAGAATATAATAACGTTTTGCCTAAAAACATCAATCATGTTCTTCATTTCATTGTCAAGTTTGTGTATTGTTAAATTTTTTAAGTTTTTTCAAAAAAAAAAAAAAGAAAATTTGCAGATGCACACGGTGTGTCATCATGTGCTATCTTCCATCAGGGGATATCATTGTACTTGTTTTGTGTTTGCAACCCCTTCATCATAAAAATGTTAGTTTGTGAGAGGAACAAAGGGATTGCACACACAAAACACGTACATTGCTCCCCCATGATAGGAGATAGCACATGTTGACTTGAACCTTTTTTAATACCCAATTTTGAGCATCTGCAAATTGTAGGCTTCGCAAGGGTGACATCACCAGCACCGTTAAAAACACTGTTAATTGTAATTTTGTAAACAAGGTCTATTTTTGTTGAAATATGCCTAAAATAACAAAAAAAAAAAAATAACACCTTTCCAAAAAATGCACCTTTCAATGTGCACACAGTAAAATGTTTTTACTACTACAATGTGTGTGGCTGATTATTTATCAATAAGATGTTTTGCTAATTTTTGTGTGGTTACAGTGACAAAGGGCCTTATTAACTAAAGGGAAATGCACTTGCCACTACAAGTGCACTAGGAGACAGACAAAACTAAATGCAAACCAGAATAAAAACAAGATATTTTAGTAAAAAATTATTTTCTTTATTTTTGTAAGAAATTATAGCTCTTTTTGAATAGCAATGGCCCCCCGACCATTAAAATAATTAACAAATCGGTCACGCATTTGACATGCGATTTGGGGGGCCAAGCCAATACGGCCAATTTCCAGGCCTGTGAGTGTTTGGTCAACTGCAAGTCCGGCCTCAGGCCCAACAGAGGTCATATATGTAGCAGAATGTCTTCTCAAATAATTATGGAGAATGCAGCAAGCCAGTATCACATGATTTATTTTATAGTCCGCCAGATTTATGGCCGAGAGGAACAAACGGAACCGGCTGGCCAGAATCCCAAAGGCATTCTCCACAACTCTGCTTGCTCTGGCCAGCCGGTAATTAAATACCCTCCTCTCAGGGGTGAGTATCCTTTGAGGGAATGGCCTCATCAAGTGCTCGCCGAGAGCAAACGCTTCATCAGCGATAAAAACTGAGGGGAGTCCATCCACATTCTGGTCATCAGGTGGCAATCCCAGGCCACCAGTTTGGAGACGCTGGCACAGCTCGGTCTGTGCAAAGACTCCTCCGACAGACATCTGGCCGTTCTTCCCCACGTCCACGAACATAAATTCCAATTGTGCTGAGACCACCGCCATCAAAACTACACTATGGAACCCCTTATAGTTGTAGAAATAAGACCCTGAATGGGGTGGTGGCACAATGCAGACATGCTTCCCATCGATCGCCCCGACACAGTTGGGAAAGTCCCAACGGTCAGCGAACTGGGAGGCCAAAGTCTGCCATTCCTGTGTACTGGAAGGAAACTGTGGAGTGAAACAATAAAAAAAATAAGATAAGTACTTTTAAACATAACTTGGATATCAGATTACACAAAAACATTCTTGAACAACAGCAGTCAAACATTATTAATATGTGTTTTTTTCTTTTAATTCTAAAAAACATAAGGCCCACTTATAAGATTACTCACCCCCTCTGATGGCCCATTGATCAATTTGAATGTGGGGGGAGGGGTTCTAATTTGGTTAAAAAACACACCTGACAGTTGCAAACATTTGAGCGGTGGGGGAGGGGTTCTAATTTGGATAAAAAACACACCTGACAGTTGCAAACATTTGAGGGGGTGGGGGAGGGGTTCTAATTTGGTTAAAAAACACACCTGACATTCGCAAACATTTGAGGGGGTGGGGGAGGGGTTCTAATTTGGATAAAAAACACACCTGACAGTTGCAAACATTTGAGGGGGTGGGGGAGGGGTTCTAATTTGGTTAAAAAACACACCTGATAGTTGCAAACATTTGAGGGGGTGGGGGAGGGGTTCTAATTTGGTTAAAAAACACACCTGACACTTGCAAACATTTGAGGGGGTGGGGGAGGGGTTCTATATTGGTTAAAAAACACACATGACAGTTGCAAACATTTGAGGGGGTGGGGAAGGGGTTCTAATTCGGTTAAAAAACACACATGACAGTTGCAAACATTTGAGGGGGTTGGGGAGGGGTTCTAATTTGGTTAAAAAACACACCTGACAGTTGCAAACATTTGAGGGGGTGGGGTAGGGGTTCTAATTTGGTTAAAAAACACACCTGACAGTTGCAAACATTTGAGGGGGTGGGGGAGGGTCAAACAGTACAATGGAGCTGACAATATACATTGTTCAAGGCACTAGAGGCTAGAGATATAAATGGACCCAGGATTGCATGGTGGGGAGGTTATTGAAGGTAAATATGCATGTAGGGCAAAAAATGATTAATGTAAAAAAAACAGGCATGCATGAAGATAAAGGGGACATTCACAGCATATTCCAAGCATGGTAATTAGGTAACGAGAACATTTAGACAATACATTAGCAAACATTTAATACATATCATGTAATGTTAAAGGATAAAACTTACCTTCATATAGTCCTTCTGCAGGACCTGAATAATAGCAGAACAGGTCTCTGGGATTATGATCCCCAGAGCCTGGGGGGAGATGCCTGTCTAGAACTTCAAGTCCTGAAGACTTCTCCCAGTAACGTAAAGTGGCAACTAGCCTCTGCTCCGCAGTGATGGTTTGCCTCATGCAGGTATCCTGCCTGCTGATATAGGGGGTCAGCATAGCCAGCAGACGTTCAAAAACGGGGTCCATCATCCTGAGATAATTCCTGAAATCCTCAGGATTATTCTCACGGATCTCACAGAGCAAAGGCATGTGCGATAATTGGTCAGGCTGGCGCAATCAATTCTTCATCCATGAACTCCTCCTCGCCCTGTTCATGGACTGGACTCGGGTAAAAGTATTAACCCCAACACCAAGTCCCCACGCAGCATGAACTCGAGAATGAGTACGTCCACGCGACATGGCTTCAAAACGGTCGGCTGGTCAAACAAACTTATAACAAACGCACTGAAGAACAGCAAGGCCTATGAAGAGCGACCTGAAAATCAGGAACGAGCGGACCAGAACAGCCTGCTAGGCAGGTTACGAACTGACCAACACGCACTGAAAGGCAGATACAAACCTCATAAGCGCAAACTGACCCGCAGAAAACGATCGAAATAAGCTGAAGTGTGAAAAGCGCAAATCGTCTCTAACCAAACTTCTACTAACACGAGATAAACACGAGATTAGCAGAAGGAGCCCAAAGGATGCCGTAGTGGGGCTCGAACTTCCTTTTTCTAGTCCCGTCGTACGTGCTATACGTCACCGCGTTCAAAACCAGCGGACTTTTGGAGTGATCGTGTGTGTCCAAGTCCGTCCGTTTTTAAGTCCGGCGCACCTAGCGGACAAAGTCCGTCGAAAAGTCCGTCGGGCAAAGTCTGCCGTAAAGTCCGCTCGTGTGTATGCGGCATAAGTCTGATGAGTAGCGAAGTCCAAAGTCAGTGGCATGTTTTTTCAGCTCACTGAAACTCAGATTCTTCAAGTTATTACCACAAAAAAGCAAAATTCTGAAGATATAGCTGACATGGCCTCATATCGTGACTTCATTTCGGTTACAAATTCTGTCAAACTGTATTTATTTCTCTTCTAAAGCTTTGTTCAGGGGAAAGATAGGGGTCTTTGTCAGAAGCACTGTTATGAAACTATTTCACATTTTTCACCATCACGTTAGAAAAGTCGCTTTCTAATTCCATTTCTGAGGATTTCTCTTTGGCAAACGTTATGCCTGGTTCTGTTACATCATCTCATTACAGCATTTTCTGCAATGATTCTTTGAGACCCTTTAACATTTTATTTGCTACATCAAGAGAAATAGCCTTGCTTTGAAGAGACTGGTTGACCTTGTCAATGCAACACAGTATTTTTTTCCCATATGTGAAGAAGGCAGAGAAATCTGAAGTCTTTTAGAATTTTTGGGGAAAAATAACTTGCAGCGTGTTTACTTTCTTTCACGTAGGTCATGTGAGCTGCTAGCTGAGGGTGATATGGGCTTAACAATTCAAAGGTATACCGCATTCAGGCTCCCCTGCGATTCCCTTTCAGTTGCTTCCACAAAATGCCAAAATATTTTTGGCACAAAACAAAATAACGTCAACAACAACTTTTAAAATATTGCGCCATTTCTCCTTTTCTTTGTGAAGTCTGCTTTGTATTTCAGAATCCACGGTTTGACCAGTTTTTAATCTCCTTTCAAAGTCTTTACATGTCATGTAGCAATCTTTGTGATGGGATGAGTTTTCATGAATTTGAAGAGAGGGATTTAAGTGTTTCCAATCCTGAAAACTGTGAGTTTTGGGCTCTTGGGAAAAAGTAGACATGGAAAACAAAAAAAGAGCATATTTAGATGTAAATCATCCATTGTCTTCTGACATGTTCTCCATTATTAAGAATCTTATAAAACCATTTGGCGTCAAGATGTCTTCCATCATCTGAGGTTGGAAATTTAAATTTGGATATGTCGACTGTTTCAGGGCCATGGTCAACAACAAGCTGTGTACGAACACTCTCAGAGATCTTAGGTATTCCCAGCCACTTGGCTGGATCTTCAAAAGCAATCACTTTTAGTTGTACTTGGTTACAGTTGTCATTTGAATCTTGTTCTTTGTCATTCACACCTGTTACAGGCTCACTGCTATTTGTCTTTGAAGATGTGCATGAAGAAGAAGCCACAGCGAAGTCTTCGACCTGTGGGATCACAGAATCATATTCATTTCCTATAGGTTCTGTGAAAATTTTTTTCCGCTTCATGGCTCTGACAGTTGCTTGCTTCTTTTTCTGTTAAAGGATGTTGATCACCCCAGTCTGCATTTGTATTACAACCACTATATCCCTCATTGTTTGGGTGCAGCCAGTTATTATCCGATTCCTGACCGGCGCACGCCGATGTACGTCGGCAGAATGGCACGGCTGGGCAAATGGGTGTACCCGTACGTCCCTTTGAATTTGCCGCCGTGCCATTGTGTGTGCGTGCCGGCCGGGAGCTCCGCGAGTCGGGTCGCGGGTCCCGCGGACTCAATCGCCGCTGGGATACCAGCGATCGCCTCACGGAGAGGACGAACGGGGAGATGCTAATGTAAACAAGCATCTCCCCATTCTGCCTAGTGACAGTGTCACTGATCTCTGCTCCCTGTGATCGGGCGCAGAGATCAGTGACGTGTCACATGTAGCCACGCACCCCCACAGCTAGTAACACTCCCTAGGACATACTTAACCCCTCCCTAGCCCCCTAGTTGTTAACCCCTTCACTGCCAGTGTCATTTACACAGGAATCAGTGCATTTGTATAGCACTGATTGCTGTATAAATGACAATGGTCTCAAAAATGTGTCAAAAATGTCCAATGTGTCTGCCGTAATGTCGCAGTCACAATAAAAATCACTGATCGCCACCATTACAAAAAAATGAATAACAAAAATGCCATAAAACTATCCCCTATTTTGTAAACGCTATAAATTTTGCGTAAACCAATCAATAAACGCTTATTACGATTTTTTTTTACCAAAAATATGTAGAAGAATACGTATCGGCCTAAACTTAGGAAAAAAAATGTTTTTTTTAATATTTTTTGGGGATATTTATTATAGCAAAAAGTAAAAAATAATGCTTTTTTTCCAGTTTGTCACTATTTTTTGTTTATAGCGCAAAAAATAAAAACCGCAGAGGTGATCAAATACCACCAAAAGAAAGCTCTATTTGTGGGAAATAAAGGACGTCAACTTCGTTTGGGAGCCACGTCGCACAACCGCACAATTGTCAGTTAAAGCAACGCAGTGCCGAATCACAAAAAACACACTGGTCAGGAAGGGGGTAAATTCTTCCGGGGCTGAAGTGGTTAAGACCTCCAGATAAAGAAGAAATATTTTTTCCTCTTTCTCTTTTCAGATTTCTAAATGCACTACCAGATGGCTTTTTAGGTCCCCTTTTGCAGGCTCTGTTTTGCCCCTCGACTTCAAAAAAGTACAGGAAACACCTCTACAGACAGTCAGATTACCAATCTATGTTAAATGGGCACAAAAAAAAAAAATAACTTATGTTTAATTGAAATATTGCATCAAGTGTATTATTTCATTAAATGATTGCTATTAAAATTGCTTAAACTTGATGCAATCTTTCCATTAAAAATACCATTCAACAGCAGTCACCTGTCTACTTTGTACAAGGTATTGGGCACCCCTGAATGACCTGGGTCATTAAAACAACTCCCCTATCACTTCGTAAAAGTACAGGAACCACTTCTGCAGGTTTCACTTGCAGCACGAAAATCCTAGGTAAGGCAAAATGCTTTTTTGAATGCATAGATAACACACAAAACCATCATTAAGAGTGACAACTCACCTCATTAAATAAAGCCTAGTACTGTTTAAACTAATGCTGAAGCACTACATAGTGTACAGCATCACTTTAAAAAGGAAGTTTCCGGAAAAAATCTTAAATTTTAAATAAAGAACTGTGAAGCAAAATAAGGGTCAGTGCCCATCAACGCAGCCTAATCAGTGCCCATCTGCAGCCTCACAAGTGCCATGAATGCAGCACCCAACGTATTGCCATGAATGCAGCACCCACCATATTGCCATGAATGCAGCACCCACTGCATTGCCATGAATGCAGCACCCACTGCATTGCCATGAATGCAGCACCCACAGACCCACTCCATCCCTCAGGGCATTCGACATGCCAAATACCTAGCAGGATTTATCATTTAACCCCTTACATGCTCTCCCTAACTGCTGCTGACCGGCGGCTGCTCCCATCTGAGATGGCTCCCTCACAGGCTCACACACACTCACCTCCTTTTTTTGTTCTCCATCGATCACTCACTGTATGCTGCCACACTGCCAACAGGGAATGATTCCCAGTCCCGGATGAAGTCCCACTGCACTTCCAGATCCGGCACGGTCAGGAGGAAGGGTGGAGGAGAACTGGAGAAGACGGCGGCGGCTTACAGAAGCACAGGCAGGACTCCAGGAGCAGCCTTCGCGCATGTGCCGCGCGCGATCAAGGACTGGCCAGCCCCCCGCAGCACATGAACACATTCACCCAATCACAGGGCGCCAGCTGCTGCAACATGTCGGCCGGATCACAGGGGACACAGTGATACAAACTGGTGCGGGATTTCGCCCCCCCATGTTGCGCCCGGTGCCATGGCCTGCCAAATTATGCCCCCCCCCCCTCGGCCTGCTCCCCTGGCGAGCACCGGTCTCGCCAACCTGTTGGTACGCCACTGCCCATCCACAAAATGATTTGGACCAGTGCACAAAGAAAGGTCCATAAAGACATGGATGAGCAAGTTTGGGGTGGAGGAACTTGACTGGCCTGCACAGAGTCCTGAACTCAACCCGATAGAAAACCTTTGGGATGAATTAACGCAGAGACTGCGAGCCAAGACTTCTTGTCCAACATCAGTACCTGACCTCACAAATGTGCTTCTGGAAGAATGGTCAAACATTCCATAGACACACCCAACTCAATATTGAACCCTACGGACTAAGACTGAGATGCTATTAAAGTTCATGTGCGTGTAAAGGCAGGTAAAACTAAAGTAGAACAGAATATTACAAAAATTAAAGGTCTCTTACAGTATTTACATGAGATATTGATTGGGAGCCCCATTAAATGTGCATCTAAATGCCAACATTTATTTTGTCAAAGAATTGGGTATTATAACATTGCATTTTTTCATAAAATATGATCTTCAACTTTTTTCATCCTTTATTTTTTTCATCTCTATGCTGCAGACCTCCTTGGCCCCACTTCAGCCACTTTCTGCCCTAATGTGATTTTAAAGATAGTGATTCAAAGAGAGTCTCGGTCTCCTGGTCTCCCACTGTGTGCTGTGCTTAGGGATGAGCCCGCGTTCGAGTCGAGTGTAAATTCAACTCGAACATTGGGTGTTCGTTTGTTCTAAAATGAACTGAACATATGGGGCGTTCGCAGAAAATTCAAGCACCGCGGAACACATATACAAACTGTTGTAATTCCTACACCGTTCACCTGATTTGGATGTAAATACCCTCAAATTAAAGCTGAAAGTCTGCAGTTAAAGCACATCTTGTTCATTTCATTTCAAATCCATTATGGTGGTGTATAGAGCCAAAAAGATTAGAATTGTGTCGATATCCCAATATTTGTGGACCTGATTGTATATACTCTGCATCCAGTGTAGCCTTTATCTACAGTGTACTCCGTGGTGTACAGTTGCTAATACAGTGCAGGCGGTGTACACAGTATCTAATATAGTGTGTACAGTTTCTACTACACTTCTGGTGGTGTACACAGTATACAATACAGTGCAGCCGTTGTACACTTTCTAATACACTTCAGGCGGTGTACACAGTATCTAATACAGTGTAGTGTGGTGTTTCAAAACAAAAAATACATCACGTCCGGAAGGCCACCAAGGAGAGGCAGACACTCACAGGCCACTAAAAGAGAGCAAGCAGTCAGCAATGGTGGTCGTGGACATGGTGCATCCTCTGCAGGTGGCCATAGGCACACTTGTCCTTTTTTGCTGCTGCTGGCAATGTTATTGAGCCACAACATGCAGAAGAGTTGGTGGAGTGGATAACGAAGCCGTCCTCATCCTCATCATGTCACCCAGGCTCAGAGTAGTTTGCCTTCCAACGCAGCTGCCAAAGCGGCCTATTCCACAGTCACTCCTTCATAACCCCACCATCATGCACAGAGTCCCCAGAATTTTTTGACCACAGTGATGGCTATATGCTGCTGGAGGATGCGCAGCAATTTGAAGGCTCCGATGTTGGTTCCCAGGTTACGCCCAACAAGAGTATCTGTGAGGGGTTACAGTGTTGTGATACCACCACCCAAGGCCCAATTTTTCTGTCCCTGTTTAACAGGGGCATGTAATTACAAATCTTAAAATAATATTTAACAGCAGGGCTCATTCCTGCGCCCAACATGAGTAACTGTGAGGGCTTACGGTGTTTTGGTACCACCAAACACTTAAGGCCCAATTTTCTGCAGAGTATATAGGGCAGGCCGTATAGTATATATACTGCTGTTCAGAGTATATAGTGCCTGGGGGACCCCCACGCCATTTTTAAAAAAAAATTGGTACGGGGTTCGCCTTAATATCCATACCAGACTGAAAGGCCTGGTATAGATTTTGCGGGAGAGGTGAGTATTTCTTTTCTTTTTTTTTTTTACAGGCAGTACATATTTCATTGATTTTATTTTAGTGACAGTCAATTTAAGTAAAAGGTTGAGAACAACTTTTGAAATCACATTAAAGCCGAGCTTGTTGTAGCCTGAGCTCAATTCATCCAATCCATTCCTCCAACACGTTTCACCCTGCCCCTGGGGCTTAATCTTGGAGGTCAAGATTGGGTTTAAAACTACTTTAAAGTATATTTCCTCTTTTGCAGTCAAATTTGGGAAAACCTCACTATATGTTTGTTATATGTACCTAAAATATTATTATTTTTAAAATTTTTCTTACCTTTTAGATGTTTCTTGGGAGAAGGTGCCATGGCAGACACCCAGCATTTCTGCACAAGTTCAGGGTGAGTCTAAAAAAGAAAAGACCTGGTTGCCACATACCAACAAGTCCCGGATGTCATGTGAGTAGAAGCGGCTTCAGCCCGACTCCGTCCAGGCCACAGCCCAGGGTGCATTTTGCCCTGTCCCCCGGGGCTTAGTGGAGGTTTACGCCAGCACCCCCTCTCCCTTTGTGCAAATCACCAAAGCTGAAGATGAAAACCTTGAGCTGCACGGTGCACCTTAAAATTATAGGTTAATTTTTAAAATAAAAATAGCAAACATGATATACTCACCTGCTCTGTGCAATGGTTTTTCACAGAGCAGCCCCAGTCGTCTTCTCCTCATGTCCCCCTCCAGCAATCCTGGCTCCTCCCCCTTAACAATTGCCCTCAATTACAAGCCGCTTGCTATGGGGGCACTGATGCATGCTCATTCCCAAGTCCTGCTCTATGCGCCCATAAGATACAGAGCTGTGGATAGGCCCTGCCACCTACTCTCTCCTCATTGGCCCACTGGCTGTGATTGGCTCAGCCAATGAGGAGAGAGAGACCCAGGATAGCCGAGGCTTCAGTGCACATCTCTGGATAGAGAGGGGGCTCAGGTGAGTATTGAGGGGGCTGTGGGGGTAGTTTAATGCATGAAGGTAAAAAACCTTTAGCCTGCACAACCACTTTAAATTTCCAAGAGTTAAGACTGCAGGTAATACAAGGTGCCGTGAAGGGGCGCTCTGCAGCTTACGCATGTGTTTGCAAATGTTTGCTAACTAAACCCCTGTTTTTTTACGCATACTGTTAGACAGGTTAATTCGGTTGGTAAGCAGTCTGGTTGGTGAGTTGAGCTGGGGATTTTCTGTGGTTTTGTCTTGCATGTGTTGCCCTTCCATGTGCCCCTTGCTGTGAAGGCTAGTTATAGGTGGGGGTGGGTGGCCATTTGTTTGTTACTTTAGTTTATGGTTTCAGGGTGAGTCCATTCCAATAGAAAGGCATTGTAAATATACAATGAAGCAACCCAGCTTCTAAATCTTTAACCCTTTTGTTAGGACAGACAGTGTTGAAATCTAGTTTACAACTGATAACGAGATCTGTCAGCACAGTACAGACATGGTCACTTATGACAAACACAGTTTCCCAGCCCTCTCACAAACAAAGAGAACTAAGGCCATATGCCTACTGAGCACTTAGCCACCGTGTGTCCACCCCTGGCATTTTTGTGTCCAGGAGGCACAGGTGCAAGATACCTCCTCACTGTCTGTTGAACTCTATCACACTCTGAAATACACTGCGCCTGCACCGGGATGGACACTGCATTCTGGGCATACGTCCCTGAAAACAACATGTGTTAGCCTCTCAGGCTGACAGGCAAATGGCAGTGGGGCTGGACCCTGCACCTTTGCCTCCTGGGCGCATGAAAATGTCATGATTAATGCTCAGGGACCAAACTTCTATTCTGCTTTGGCCAAGGATTTTTTTAATGCTGGATAAAAAAAAAACATCTAAAATGGTATGCAGCAATGTTTTAATATTTTTTTTTTTAAGTTCTGTTTAGTGAATAAGAACATGTAACAAATATGAAGTAGATGTTATCCCAATTTGGCTGCAAAGGTAGAAATACACTTTAAAAAGACACTGCCATGAGACAATGCCACCCTGCACATGCATGTCAAAGTGACAGCATGCTTGTAAAGAGTCACTGCCCTGGCTCTACTCACCTTACCAACACTCCTGTGCACTTCCTGCCTTTGCCGCAGGTGGCACAGAAATCCAAGGTAAGGCCTGGTGTTGAAGACTAGAAAGAGTGGTCATATTGTCCCCTTTGTCATGTGGCAATGTTACATGTATGTAGGTTAGACATTCCCCCATACCTGGAAGTACCGGGTATTTTATCCAGCTACAGACAGTAGCAGGAGCAGCTAGGGAGTGCTGGTAAGCTAGGTGTAACTAAGGTGGGGACATAACAAATACCTTATAACTTTGGCTTAGATGGGCAAGATGACAATGGGGGGAGATTTACTATAACTGAGTGCAATATCTGCAGCTCTGCATAGAAACCAATAAGCTACCAGGTTGTATTGTCAAAGTTTAATTGAACAAGCTGAAGTTAGAAGCTGATTGGCTACCATGCACAGCTGCAACAGATTCCGAGTGCTCCAGTTTTAGTAAATCTCCCCAGCGTCTTTTTAATAGTTCGTTAAAGATTAATACCAAGTCATGGAACTAGACCAGCTGTTCTTGTGCAACATAAAGTAGGTAAAGATAACGTATGCAAACTACTATAAGAAAAAAGAGAACCAGTGGGACTTTATATGAGGCAGTGACCTGGTAAGGTAAATTGCCTCCTTCTCTATCTATATGTCAAAAAGGAGGGGAAAGGGGATTGGGACCGTGATAGAAGTACGTAGGTATAAAGAGTTTTTTATATAAATTAACATACAAACGCATAATCATGAATGAGTGTATATCCAGTACAATTAAATTAACTGGTACAATTCATAAAAATGGATATCTATACATACAAATCTATATATACAATATAGACGAGTTGCCACATGATTATAAATGATTAATATCAAAAATGATACATACTGACAGATATCAATTGAATCATATAGACACAGCATATAATTGCTCTATGCATTTTGTGGATTGATCCACTCTTCAGGAGCATGCACGTGAGTTCAATAAAAAATATAACAGATATAATAGGAGTTGCTGTATGGTCAGATCTTATCTAAGGAAAAAAAAGAAAAATCATAAAAAAATAAAGAAAAATAAAACCAAGTATAAAAACCCACTCTCTACCATACTTACAAGGTTGACTATATAATAAAAGTGTGGCACTGTAGATCGGGGACCCCTAAAAGGGGACATCTCCACCGGGAGCTGTGGTGGTGTGAGTGGCCTGCTATCCAGCAAGAAAATCATCCAGGGGAGACAGATTTCAAGAAATTTAAATGGTCAGAGTGACCATATGTGCTGAGACCATCAATGAAGGAGTTCTGAAAAAAAAAAAAAATATATATATATATATAAAACAAATGAAAGGTGTCCTGTGCTTGATAAAGAACAGGGGGATTGAAGTACTAAAAGGTATCAGTAGTAACCGAGGTGTAAGAAGTTAAAAGCGATATAGGGATATGAAAGCATCACCAAGAAAGGTCGAATAAAACAATCTAGCAGTGTCGTGCAACTGAAAGTGAATCTAGTTTAAATTTATGCAGAAATTCGATTTTGTAAAAAAAATTTTTATAACAGAAATGTAAAATATATTTTTTTTTTTTCAAAATTTCCAGTCTTTTTTCATAGTGCAAAAAAATAAAATACCCACAGTTGATCAAGTACCACCAAAAGAAAGCTCTATTTGTGAAAAAAAATTGTATGAATTTCAATTATGTACAGCATTGCATGACTGTGCAATTGTCAGTTAAAATAACATAGTGCCATATAGCAAAAAACGGCCTGGTCATTAAGGGGGGTAAATCTTCCAAAGGTCAAATAGTTAAAGACTCAATATTGGTTTATAAGAGCTTAAAGTTTTAAAGATAATTGAGAATTTAAAAAAAAAAAATTATATATATATATATATATATATATATATATATATATATATATATATATATATATATAATGTTTTTCATTTTGATAACTGGTAGAAAATTTTCTCAAAAGCTTGCACTGAAAATTTATAAATAATGGCGGCTTTGGTGGCACTACGAGAGATATTCTGGTCCCGCAGGAGTAGTTCCCCACTGTTCAGCAAGTACAAGCACAGCATGACCTTTATTATGCTTTGATAATAAAACTGAAAGAAAGAGTTCCCGCAAAGGCTGCTCCACTCTGCAATCATTACAAATAACAGTACTTTATTTATTAATTAAACACCCACACACCAAAATGGCACACAGAGACACACCAAAGAGAAGTTTGAGTCTCTTTTATGTGTAATTTTGTTTTTAAATGGATTTTATATTGTCCGCATTTCCACTCATTGTTTTGCTATTTGAGGAAGTGGTATCAGCCATTCTATATTCTGCTAAGATCGCTGAATCCATTAAACTAAATCAGAGTGTAGGCGGGCCACCCGTTGACTCCTATGGGTAGGTCGATGTCAGCGGAGATGTGTCCGCTGACACCTGTCTGCCATCCGATCCGTTCAAGACAGACTTATGGTGATACGTTCGCCATCCGTCTGGCGGATCTGATGAAAACAGACATGCTGTCCGTTTCCATCTAATTTCCCCATAGAAATCAGCGGGGCTTGTATAGGTCCCTCCCTGCTCAGTGAGCAGAGAGGGACCTGTCATCCACCGGCTCAGCAGAGATCAACGGAGCGATCCCCCACTGAGCTGGCGGAGTGAGCTGAGCGGATCCAACTCATGTGAAAGGGGCCTAAGGGGTTCAAGCTGAAGTCCATGCAAACAAGTAAATACAAAGTTGACATACACGTGTGAAGTGCTTTATCTGCCAATGACGGGGGAGAGTCTATTTTCACAAATAAAGATCATTGCCAACTTAAGAAAAAAATTAAAACTGGATTTGAGCAATACATGTTTAACCACTTCAGCCCCAGAAGGATTTGCCCCCTTAAAGCGGAGTTCCACACAAAAATGGAACTTCCGCTTTTCGGAACCCTCCCCCCCTCCGGTGTCACATTTGGCACCTTTCGGGGGGGGGGGGTGCAGGTACCTGTCTAAGACAGGTATTTGCACCCACTTCCGGCGTAGACTCCCGTCCCCACCGCGCTGTCTCCTGGGAAACACACAGCTCCCAGGAGAGAGCGGGGACCACTTGGGACGTGCAGCGCGACTCGCGCATGCGCAGTAGGGAACCGGGAAGTGAAGCCGCAACGCTTCACTTCCTGATTCCCTCACCTAGGATGGCGGCGGCAGCTGCCGAGAACCGAGCGGGTTCTCGGCGTCGCTTGCCGACATCGCTGGACCATGGGACAGGTAAGTGGCCATGTATTAAAAGTCAGCTGCAGTATTTGTAGCTGCTGGCTTTTAATATTTTTTCTTTTTGGCGGTGTGGGTGGACTCCTGCTTTAATGACCAGAGCATTTTTTACAATTTGCCACTGCACTGCTTTAACTGGTAATTGCGCGGTCATGCAATTCTGTACCTAAACGAAATTTGCATCTTTTTCTCCTACAAATAGAGCTTTCTTTTGGTGGTATCTGATCACCTCTGCACTTTTTATTTTTTGTGATATAAACTAAAAAAGACCAAAAATTTTGAAAGAAAATGATGTTTTCTACTTTTTGTTATAAAAAAAATACAATAAACTCAATTTTAGTCATACATTTAAGCCAAAATGTATTCAGCCTCATGTAAAAAAAAAATTCAATAAGCGTATATTTATTGGTTTGTGCAAAAGTTATAGCATACTAGGGTACGTTTTCTGGAATTTACGCAGCTTTTAGTTTATGACTGCCTATCTCATATCTTCAGGTGGTATAATGTATACAGGCAGTGAAAATAAGACAGGGACTGTAGGTTTGTTCTTATGTAGAATTGTTTGTAATTTGGAACAGGTACATTTTGTAAGTGTAGCTCCAGCCAAAAAATCTATTTTAAAGCTTTTTGGAAAATATAGGGAAGGGTTATCATCAACCCTGTAACATTTGTTTTGCTGTCTATGCTACTGTTCAGAAGATTTCACCTCACTTTCTGTCCCAATGACAATTGGATTTTGAAAATTTGGGTTTTTTAACCACTTAAGGACCGCCTCACGCCGATTTACGTCGGCAAGGCGGCACGGGCAGGCAAAATCACGTACATGTACGTGATTTGCCTCCCACGGGTGGGGGGTCCGATCGGACCCCCCCCCGGTGCCCGAGGCGGTCCCGTTTTGTCCCCCGGCGATCGGAGGTGAGGGGGAGGCCATCCGTTCGTGGCCCCCCCCCTCGCGATCGCCGCCGGCCAATCAGATTACTTCCTTTGCTGCTGTATGCTAAACAGCAGCAAAGGAAATGATGTCATCTCTCCTCGGCTCGGTATTCCGTTGCAGCGCCGAGGAGAGAAGACTGGTATGTGAGTGCACCAACACTACACAACACAGTAGAACATGCCAGGCACACTAAACACCCCGATCCCCCCCCCGATCGCCCCCCGATCACCCCCCAATCACCCCCCCCCCCCCTCCCTGTCACAAACTGACACCAGCAGTTTTTTTTTTTTTTTTTTCTGATTACTGCATTGGTGTCAGTTTGTGACAGTTACAGTGTTGGGACAGTGAGTATTACCCCCCTTTAGGTCTAGGGTACCCCCCTAACCCCCCCTAATAAAGTTTTAACCCCTTGATCACCCCCTGTCACCAGTGTCGCTAAGCGATCATTTTTCTGATCGCTGTATTAGTGTTGCTGGTGACGCTAGTTAGTGAGGTAAATATTTAGGTTCGCCGTCAGCGTTTTATGGCGACAGGGACCCCCATATACTACCTAATAAATGTTTTAACCCCTTGATTGCCCCCTAGTTAACCCTTTCACCACTGATCACCGTATAACTGTTACGGGTGACGCTGGTTAGTTTGTTTATTTTTTATAGTGTCAGGGCACCCGCCGTTTATTACCGAATAAAGGTTTAGCCCCCCGGTCGCCCGGCGGTGATATGCGTCGCCCCAGGCAGCGTCAGATTAGCGCCAGTATCGCTAACACCCACGCACGCAGCATACACCTCCCCTAGTGGTATAGTATCTGAACGGATCAATATCTGATCCAATCAGATCTATACTAGCGTCCCCAGCAGTTTAGGATTCCCAAAAACGCAGTGTTAGCGGGATCAGCCCAGATACCTGCTAGCACCTGCGTTTTGTCCCTCCGCCCGGCCCACCCAAGTGCAGTATCGATTGATCACTGTCACTTACAAAACACTAAACGCATAACTGCAGCGTTCGCAGAGTCAGGCCTGATCCCTGCGATCGCTAACAGTTTTTTTGGTAGCATTTTGGTGAGCTGGCAAGCACCAGCCCCAGGCAGCGTCAGGTTAGCGCCAGTACCACTGACACCCACGCACGTACCATACACCTCCCTTAGTGGTATAGTATCTGAACGGATCAATATCTGGTCCGATCAGATCTATACTAGCGTCCCCAGCAGTTTAGGGTTCCCAAAAACGCAGTGTTAGCGAGATCAGCCCAGATACCTGCTAGCACCTGCGTTGTGCCCCTCCGCCTGGCCCAGCCCACCCAAGTGCAGTATCGATCGATCACTGTCACTTACAAGGCACTAAACGCATAACTGCAGCGTTCGCAGAGTCAGGCCTGATCCCTGCGATCGCTAACAGTTTTTTTGGTAGCATTTTGGTGAACTAGCAAGCACCGGCCCCAGGCAGCGTCAGGTTAGCGCCAGTACCACTAACACCCACGCACGCAGCATACGCCTCCTTTAGTGGTATAGTATCTGAACGGATCAATATCTGATCCGATCAGATCTATACTAGCGTCCCCAGCAGTTTAGGGTTCCCAAAAACGCAGTGTTAGCGGGATCAGCCCAGATACCTGCTAGCACCTGCGTTTTGCCCCTCCGCCCGGCCCAGCCCAGCCCACCCAAGTGAAGTATCGATCGATCACTGTCACTTACAAAACACTAAACGCATAACTGCAGCGTTTGCAGAGTCAGGCCTGATCCCTGCGATCGCTAACAGTTTTTTTGGAAGCTTTTTATTGAACTGGCAAGCACCAGCGGCCTAGTATAACCCGGTCGTAGTCAAACCAGCGCTGCAGTAACACTTGGTGACGTGGCGAGTCCCATAAGTGCAGTTCAAGCTGGTGAGGTGGCAAGCACAAGTAGTGTCCCGCTGCCACCAAAAAGACGAACACAGGCCCATCGTGCCCATAGTGCCCTTCCTGCTGCATTCGCCAATCCTAATTGGGAACACACCGCTTCTGCAGCGCCCGTACTTCCCCCATTCACATCCCCAACCAAATGCAGTCGGCTGCATGAGAGGCATTTTTATGTCCTCCCGAGTACCCCTACCCAACGAACCCCCCCAAAAAGATGTCGTGTCTGCAGCAAGCGCGGATATAGGCGTGACACCCGCTATTATTGTCCCTCCTGTCCTGACAATCCTGGTCTTTGCATTGGTGAATGTTTTGAACGCTACCATGCACTAGTTGAGTATTAGCGTAGGGTACAGCATTGCACAGACTAGGCACACTTTCACAGGGTCTCCCAAGATGCCATCGCATTTTGAGAGACCCGAACCTGGAACCGGTTACAGTTATAAAAGTTAGTTACAAAAAAAGTGTAAAAAAAAAAAAATATATATAAAATAAAAAAAAATAGTTGTCGTTTTATTGTTCTCTCTCTCTATTCTCTCTCTCTATTGTTCTGCTCTTTTTTTACTGTATTCTATTCTGCAATGTTTTGTTGTTATTGTTATTGTTATTATGTTTTATCATGTTTGTTTTTCAGGTATGTAATTATTTATACTTTACTGTTTACTGTGCTTTATTGTTAACCATTGTTAACCATTTTTTTGTCTTCAGGTACGCCATTCACAACTTTGAGTGGTTATACCAGAATGATGCCTGCAGGTTTAGGTATCATCTTGGTATCATTCTTTTCAGCCAGTGGTCGGCTTTCATGTAAAAGCAATCCTAGCGGCTAATTAGCCTCTAGACTGCCTTTACAAGCCGTGGGAGGGAATGCCCCCCCCCCCCCCCACCGTCTTCCGTGTTTTTCTCTGGCTCTCCTGTCTCAACAGGGAACCTGAGAATGCAGCTGGTGATTCAGCCAGCTGACCATAGAGGTGATCAGAGACAAGAGTGGCTCCAAACATCTCTATGGCCTAAGAAACCGGAAGCTACGAGCATTTTATGACTTAGATTTCGCCGGATGTAAATAGCGCCATTGGGAAATTGGGGAAGCATTTTATCACACTGATCTTGGTGTCGTCAGATGCTTTGAGGGCAGAGGAGAGATCTAGGGTCTAATAGACCCCAATTTTTTCAAAAAAGAGTACCTGTCACTACCTATTGCTATCATAGGGGATATTTACATTCCCCGAGATAACAATAAAAATGATTTAAAAAAAAAAAAAATGAAAGGAACAGTTTAAAAATAAGATAAAAAAGCAAAAAAATAATAAAGAAAAAAAAAAGCACCCCTGTCGCCCCCTGCTCTTGCGCTAAGGCGAACGCAAGCGGCGGTCAAACGTAAACAGCAATTGCACCATGCATGTGAGGTATCACCGCGAAGGTCAGATCGAGGGCAGTAATTTTAGCAGTAGACCTCCTCTGCAAATCTAAAGTGGTAACCGGTAAAGGCTTTTAAAGGCTTTTAAAAATGTATTTATTTTGTTGCCACTGCACGTTTGTGCGCAATTGTAAAGCATGTCATGTTTGGTATCCATGTACTCGGCCTAAGATCATCTTTTTTATTTCATCAAACATTTGGGCAATATAGTGTGTTTTAGTGCATTAAAATTTAAAAAAGTGTGTTTTTTCCCCAAAAAATGCGTTTGAAAAATCACTGCGCAAATACTGTGTGAAAAAAAAAATGAAACACCCACCATTTTAATCTGTAGGGCATTTGCTTTAAAAAAATATATAATGTTTGGGGGTTCAAAGTAATTTTCTTGCAAAAAAAAAAAAACTTTTTCATGTAAACAATAAGTGTCAGAAAGGGCTTTGTCTTCAAGTGGTTAGAAGAGTGGGTAATGTGTGACATAAGCTTCTAAATGTTGTGCATAAAATGCCAGGACAGTTCAAACCCCCCCCAAATGACCCCATTTTGGAAAGTAGACACCCCAAGCTATTTGCTGAGAGGCATGTCGAGTCCATGGAATATTTTATATTGCGACACAAGTTGCGGGAAAGAGACAAATTTTTTTTTTTTTTTTTGCACAAAGTTGTCACTAAATGATATATTGCTCAAACATGCCATGGGAATATGTGAAATTACACCCCAAAATACATTCTGCTGCTTCTCCTGAGTACGGGGATACCACATGTGTGAGACTTTTTGGGAGCCTAGCCGCGTACGGGACCCCGAAAACCAAGCACCGCCTTCAGGCTTTCTAAGGGCGTGAATTTTTTATTTCACTCTTCACTGCCTATCACAGTTTCGGAGGCCATGGAATGCCCAGGTGGCACAAAACCCCCCCAAATTACCCCATTTTGGAAAGTAGACACCCCAAGCTATTTGCTGAGAGGTATAGTGAGTATTTTGCAGACCTCACTTTTTGTCACAAAGTTTTGAAATTTGAAAAAAGAAAAAAAAAAAAAGTTTTTTCTTGTCTTTCTTCATTTTCAAAAACAAATGAGAGCTGCAAAATACTCACCATGCCTCTCAGCAAATAGCTTGGGGTGTCTACTTTCCAAAATGGGGTCATTTGGGGGGTTTTGTGCCACCTGGGCCTTCCATGGCCTCCGAAACGGTGATAGGCAGTGAAGAGTAAAATCAAAAATTCACGCCCTTAAAAACGCTGAAGGCGGTGATTGGTTTTCGGGGCCCCGTACACGGCTAGGCTCCCAAAAAGTCCCACACATGTGGTATCCCCATACTCAGGAGAAGCAGCTAAATGTATTTTGGGGTGCAATTCCACATAGGCCCATGACCTGTGTGAGCAATATATCATTTAGTGACAACTTTGTGCAAAAAAAAAAAAAAAGTGTCACTTTCCCGCAACTTGTGTCAAAATATAAAATATTCCATGGACTCAATATGCCTCTCAGCAAATAGCTTGGGGTGTCTACTTTCCAAAATGGGGTCATTTGGGGGGGGGGGGGTTGTGCCACCTGGGCATTCCATGGCCTCCGAAACTGTGATAGGCAGTGAAGAGTGAAATCAAAAATTTACACTCTTAGAAATCCTGAAGGCGGTGATTGGTTTTCGGGGTCCCGTACGCGGCTAGGCTCCCAAAAAGTCCCACACATGTGGTATCCCCGTACTCAGGAGAAGTAGCTGAATGTATTTTGGGGTGCAATTCCACATAGGCCCATGGCCTGTGTGAGCAATATATCATTTAGTGACAACTTTTTGTAAATATTTTTTTTTTTTGTCATTATTCAATCACTTGGGACAAAAAAAAAAAATATTCAATAGGTTCAACATGCCTATCAGCAATTTCCTTGGGGTGTCTACTTTCCAAAATGGGGTCATTTGGGGGGGTTTTGTACTGCCCTGCCATTTATGCACCTCAAGAAATGACATAGGCAGTCATAAACTAAAAGCTGTGTAAATTCCAGAAAATGTACCCTAGTTTGTAGACGCTATAACTTTTGCGCAAACCAATAAATATACGCTTATTGACATTTTTTTTACCAAAGACATGTGGCCGAATACATTTTGGCCTAAATGTATGACTAAAATTGAGTTTATTGGATTTTTTTTATAACAAAAAGTAGAAAATATCATTTTTTTTCAAAATTTTCGGTCTTTTTCCGTTTATAGCGCAAAAAATAAAAACTGCAGAGGTGATCAAATACCATCAAAAGAAAGCTCTATTTGTGGGAAGAAAAGGACGCAAATTTCGTTTGGGTACAGCATTGCATAACCGCGCAATTAGCAGTTAAAGCGACGCAGTGCCAAATTGGAAAAAGACCTCTGGTCCTTAGGCAGCATAATGGTCCGGGGCTCAAGTGGTTAAGGGAAACAAGGATTGGTGGTAAATCAGTGGAGGAGACACCTTTTTCCCATATTAACTCTTACAGGGGAGAATTTCTCTTTCTAGGGGTAGATTTCCTCTAAATTCCTGTTGTCTCCCTCCGTTTGTAAGTAGGAGTCGTTTGTAAGTAGGAGTCATTTGTAAGTCGGATGTTTGAAAGTAGGGGCCTGCAGAAAATTGGGCCTTAGGTGTTGGTGGTACCAGAACACTGTAAGCCCTCACAGTTACTCTTGCTGGAACGGGCCCTGCTGTGAAATATTATATCAAGAATTATAATTACATGCCTCTGTTGAACAGGGTCAGAAAAATTGGGCCTTTGGTGGTGGTGTGGTGGTGTTGCCACAACACTGTAAGCCCTCACAGTTACTCTTGGTGGGCGCTGGAACGGGCCCTGCTGTAAAATAGTATATCAAGAATTGTAATTACATGCCCCTGTTGAACAGGGGCAGAAAAATTGGGCCTTTGGTGGTGGTGTGGTGGTGTTGCCACAACATTGTAAACCCTCACAGTTATAGGGCGTACACACGGTCGGACTTTGTTCGGACATTCCGACAACAAAATCCTAGGATTTTTTCCGACGGACGTTGGCTCAAACTTGTCTTGCATACACACGGTCACACAAAGTTGTCGGAAAATCCAATCGTTCTAAACGCGGTGACGTAAAACACGTACGTCGGGACTATAAACGGGGCAGTGGCAAATAGCTTTCATCTCTTTATTTATTCTGAGCATGCGTGGCACTTTGTCCGTCGGATTTGTGTACACACGATCGGAATTTCCGACAACGGATTTTGTTGTCGGAAAATTTTATCTCCTGCTCTCCAACTTTGTGTGTCGGAAAATCCGATGGAAAATGTCCGATGGAGCCCACACACGGTCGGAATTTCCGACAACACGCTCCGATTGGACATTTTCCATCGGAAAATCCGACCGTGTGTACGGGGCATTACTCTTGGTGGGCGCTGGAACAGGCCCTGCTGTGAAATATTATATCAAGAATTGTAATTACATGCCCCTGTTGAACAGTGTCAGAAAAATTGTGCTTTTGGCACTGGTGCTGGTGCCACAACACTGCAACCCCTCACAGATACTCTAGTTGAGTGCAGGAATGAGCCCTGCTGCAAAATATTACAGCAAAAATTGTAATTACACGCCCCTGTTAAACAGGAGCAGAAAAATTGGGCTTTAGGCACTGGTGCTGGTGCCACAACACTGTAACTCCTCACAGATTCTGTTGAGCGCAGGACCGAGCCCTGCTGTGAAATATTCGATTTAAAAATAGTAATTACACGCCCCTGTTAAACAGGGGCAGAAAAATTGGGCTTTAGGCACTGGTGCTGGTGCCACAACACTGCAACCCCTCACAGATACTCTAGTTGAGTGCAGGAACAAGCCCTGCTGCAAAATATTACAGAAAAAAAATTGTAATTACGCGCCCCTGTTAAACAGGGGCAGAAAAATTGGGCTTTAGGCACTGGTGCCCAGAACCAAAAATGTTCTTAGAAGACCAACTCAAGCACCGCATGGCATCTTTTTGCCTGAGTTCTTGCGTAGCCTCTAGAACGCCTACGGAACACCACTGGTTCTGAGGACAAATCTGCACAGGAAGAGGCCAAAGAGGAAGAAGAAGAGGAGGGGGTCGAGGAGAGGAGGTGTGGCAGAATCACCACTACCAGCATTTTGGAGGTGTGGTGGCAGAACAAGTTCCAAAAATACTGCACCCTGTCCTGCATCCTTCCCAGCTGCCAGCAGGGTTTCCCAGTGCGCCGTGAAAGAAAGGTAACGTCCCTGTCCATGCCTGCTGGACCATGAGTCAGTGGTAATATGCACCTTACCGCTGACCGCCCTGTCCAACGAGGCCAAGTCATTGCCTTCCACATGTCGGTAGAGATCCGGAATTGCCTTACGAGAAAAAATTGGCGTTTGGGAACCTGCCACTGAGGTACCGCATATTCCACAAAGTCTCAAAAGGGGGCAGAGTCTACCAGCTGAAAAGGCAGCAGTTGGAGTGCTAGCAATTCAGCCAAACTAGCATTCAGTCGCTGAGCATGTGCATGGCTGGGACAGAATTTCTTTAGCCGGTTTAGCAACTGGGGTAGGGAAATTTGCCTGCTACAATCGGACGTTGGTGTAGCGATAGCAGATTGCCCGCAAGTACTTGGCACACCTAATTCTACACCTTCATTCCTCTCAGTACAGGTTTCTGAGAGAACTGAAGGTATAGTGGGGTTGGAGATCCCAGCTGATGAGGAGCAAGGAGAGGTCCACCTTGTTCTTTGGTGTGGGTCTTTTAAGTACGCTTGCCAACGGACTGCATGGGAGTTCGACATATGTCTGGTCAAGCATGTGGTGCCCAAGCAGCTGCTGTTTTGGTCACGCTTGATACGCTTCAGACATATGTTGCAAACAGCAACGGTGCGATCTGCTGCACACGTTTTAAAAAGGCCCACATCAAAGAACTTTTGGAAAAACGCGCACATGCGGAGCTCTGCGGTGTGATGCAGTTGGTTGGCTGCCCTTAAGCTGGCCCCTGGAGGGCATCCTGCCTCATTGGAGATGTGCCTCCTCCCCCTCCTATCAGGCACCCACGTAGAGTCAGTGACCTCATCATCCCCTCCCTCCTCGTCACTGGAGCAAACCTGGCAGTATGCTGCAGCTGGGGGAACATGACTGCCAGTTTGTTGTTCTTCTTGGGCACCCCCTCTCTCTGGGCTCATGTTACTGCCTTCCTTAATCTGGGTACCATCATCGGAACCTTCAAAATGCTGCGCATCCTCCTGCAGCATGTACCCAACACTGTGGTCGAACAGTTCGGGGGACTCCTCAGGGCATGATGGTGGGGCTAGGGAAGGAGTGACTGATGACTGAGCCGATGGAAGAGGCCGCTTTGGCAGCTGTATTGGCAGCCAAAGTACTCTGAGCCTAGGTGACAGAGGATGAGGAGGATGAGAACGGCTTGGTCATCCACTCTACCAACTCTTCTGCATGTTGTGGCTCAACACGGCCAGCTGCCGAAAAAAAGGACAAGTGTGCCCCACGCCTACGTGCTGAGGATGCACCGTGTCCACGACCAGCACTGTTTGCTGTAGACATAGAGCCTGTTTGCCCTCTTTACTGGCCTGTGAGCGTCTGCCTCGCCTTGCGGCCTTCCAGACATACTGTACAATTAGATTAGCAAAACAACGCCTGAAGTTTACTAAAAACAGTAAACTAGGAATGGACTACAGTAAGGTATAGGCTTGGCTGGAATACAATGCAGTGGATACATATTTTATGAACTGCAGCTCAGTGAGTCACCTGCCTGGCTGAAAGTGTCTTTGAACACGCACTCAGACAATGGCCTAGTCAGGTATAGGCTTGGCTAGATTATATATATATATATATATACAAGCCTGCAAGCATATATATATATATATATTAAATGCACTGCAGCTCAGTGAGTCACCTGCCTGGCTGAAGTATATTAGAAACAATACACCAGTATTGGTCTGCAATGAGATGAAGCTAAACTGTATATAGTGTATATATATATATATATATATACACATATATACAAAGCAGGGATGTATATATATACTAAATACACTGCAGCTAACTGTCTTGCCCGCCTGCCTGAAGTATATTAGCAACAGTACACCAGGAACGGTCTGCAGTGAGATGAAGCTAAACTGTATACAGTGTATATATATATATATATATATATATATATATATATATATACACAAAGCCGGGATATATGTATATGTATATATATATATATATATATATATATATATATATATATATATATATATACACAAAATACACTGCAGCTAACTGTCTCGCCCGCCTGCCTGCCTGAAGTATATTAGGCCCCTTTCACACTGGGGCAGTTTGCAGGTGATAAAAATAGCGCCTGCAAACCGACCCGAAACAGCCGCTGCTGTCCCTCCAGTGGGCTTTGGACTTTCACACTGGAGTGATGCGCTAGCAGGATGGGAAAAAAAGTCCTGCTAGCAGCATCTTCAGAGCGGTGAAGGAGCAGTGTATACACCGCTCCTTCACCGCTCCTACTCATTGAAATCAATGGGACAGCGTGGCTATACCGCTGGAAAAGCGCCTCTGCAGAGGTGCTTTGCGGTGGTTTTTAACCCTTTGTTGCCTGCTAGCGGGGGGTAAAACCGCCCCGGTAGCGGGCGAATATCGACGGTAAATCACCACTAACAATAGCGCTGCTTTACCGCTGACGCTGTCCCCATGTGAAAGGGGCCTTAGCGACAGTATACCAGGAACGGTCTGCAGTGAGATGAAGCTAAACTGTATACAGTGTATTGTGAGGGGGTTAGCTCACAATACAAGCGGAAGTTCCATTTTTGTGTGGAACTCCGCTTTAAGGGGGCAAATCCTTCTGGGGCTGAAGTGGTTAAACATGTATTGCTCAAATCCAGTTTTAATTTTTTTCTTAAGTTGGCAATGATCTTTATTTGTGAAAATAGCTCACCACACAAAATCAGGCACAGCAGGCAGCGTTGCAGGTAAAAAAAATATATAACAGCAAAACAAAAAGAAACATGAAAAGAAATCCTGGTCAGTTTGACTGCTTACTACACACGTACATTCCCTATCTAACAACTGGGTGCAGCTTTGTGCTGCCCCATTCCCTATCTCTCTTTTAGAAGTTTGCCACACAGGCGTTAACTCAACGCACAGGACAGATACCACACTCCCCAGTCTACACACACAGAACTGGTTCCAGGATGAAGCATCTCCCTAAGCATATAGGGTTTCTTGTATAGGTCTTAACCACTTAAGGACCGCCTCACGCCGATGTACGTCGGCAAGGCGGCACGGGCAGGCAAAATCACGTACATATACGTGATTTGCCTCCCGTAGGTGGGGGGTCCGATCGGACCCCCCCCCCGGTGCCCAAAGCGGTCCTGTTTTGTCCCCCGGCGATCGGAGGTGAGGGGGAGGCCATCCGTTCGTTGCCCCCCCTCGCGATCGCCGCCGGCCAATGGGAACATTCCTTTGCTGCTGTATGCTAAACAGCAGCAAAGGAAATGATGTCATCTCTCCTCGGCTCGGTATTTTCCGTTCCGACGCCGAGGAGAGAAGACTGAAATGTGAGTGCACAAACACTACACACACAGTAGAACATGCCTGGCACACAAAACACCCCGATTCGCCCCCCGATCACCCCCCAATCACCCCCCCCCCCGTCACAAACTGACACCAAGCAGTTTTTTTTTTTTTTTCTGATTACTGCATGGTGTCAGTTTGTGACAGTTACAGTGTTAGGACAGTTAGGGTTAGCCCCCTTTAGGTCTAGGGTACCCCCCTAACCCTCCCTAATAAAGTTTTAACCCCTTGATCACCCCCTGTCGCCAGTGTTGCTAAGCGATCATTTTTCTGATCGCTGCATTAGTGTCACTGGTGACGCTAGTTAGGGAGGTAAATATTTAGGTTCGCCGTCAGCGTTTTATAGCGTCAGGGACCCCCATATACTACCTAATAAATGTTTTAACCCCTTGATTGCCCCGTAGTTAACCCTTTCACCACTGATCACCGTATAAGTGTTACGGGTGACGCTGGTTAGTTCGTTTATTTTTTATAGTGTCAGGGCACCCGCCGTTTATTACCAAATAAAGGTTTAGCCCACTGATTGCCCGGCGGTAATATGCGTCGCCCCAGGCAGCGTCAGATTAGCGCCAGTACCGCTAACACCCACGCACGCAGCATACGCCTCCCTTAGTGGTATAGTATCTGAACGGATCAATATCTGATCCAATCAGATCTATACTAGCGTCCCCAGCAGTTTAGGGTTCCCAAAAACGCAGTGTTAGTGGGATCAGCCCAGATACCTGCTAGCACCTGCGTTGTGCCCCTCCGCCCGGCCCAGCCCAGCCCACCCAAGTGCAGTATCGATCGATCACTGACACTTACAAAACACTAAACGCATAACTGCAGCGTTCGCAGAGTCAGGCCTGATCCCTGCGATCGCTAACAGTTTTTTTGGTAGCATTTTGGTGAACTGGCAAGCACCAGCCCCAGGCAGCGTCAGGTTAGCGCCAGTACCGCTAACACCCACGCACGCAGCATACGCCTCCCTTAGTGGTATAGTATCTGAACGGATCAATATCTGATCCGATCAAATCTATACTAGCGTCCCCAGCAGTTTAGGGTTCCCAAAAACGCAGTGTTAGCGGGATCAGCCCAGATACCTGCTAGCACCTGCATTTTGCCCCTCCGCCCAGCCCAGCCCACCCAAGTGCAGTATCGATCGATCACTGTCACTTACAAAACACTAAATGCATAACTGCAGCGTTCGCAGAGTCAGGCCTGATCCCTGAGATCGCTAACAGTTTTTTTGGTAGCATTTTGGTGAACTGGCAAGCACCAGGCCCAAGCAGCGTCAGGTTAGCGCCAGTACCACTAACACCCACACACGCAGCATACACCTCCCTTAGTGGTATAGTATCTGAACGGATCAATATCTGATCCGATCAGATCTATACTAGCGTCCCCAGCAGTTTAGGGTTCCCAAAAACGCAGTGTTAGTGGGATCAGCCCAGATACCTGCTAGCACCTGCGTTTTGCCCCTCCACCCGGCCCAGCCCACCCAAGTGCAGTATCGATCGATCACTGTCACTTACAAAACACTAAACGCATAACTGCAGCGTTCGCAGAGTCGGGCCTGATCCCTGCGATCGCTAACAGTTTTTTTGGTAGCTTTTTATTGAACTGGCAAGCACCAGTGGCCTAGTACACCCCGGTCGTAGTCAAACCCGCACTGCAGTAACACTTGGTGACGTGGCGAGTCCCATAAGTGCAGTTCAAGCTGGTGAGGTGGCAAGCACAAGTAGTGTCCCGCTGCCACCAAAAAGACAAACACAGGTTTGTCGTGCCCATAGTGCCCTTCCTGCTGCATTCGCCAATCCTAATTGGGAACCCACTACTTCTGCAGCGCCCGTACTTCCCCCATTCACATCCCCAACCAAATGCAGTCGGTTGCATAAGAGGCATTTTCTTTATGTCCTCCCGAGTACCCCTACCCAACGAACCCCCCAAAAAAGATGTTGTGTCTGCAGCAAGCGCGGATATAGGCGTGACACCCGTTATTATTGTCCCTCCTGTCCTGACAATCCTGGTCTTTACATTGGTGAATGTTTTGAACGCTACCATTCACTAGTTTAGTATTAGCGTAGGGTACAGCATTGCACAGACTAGGCACACTTTCACAGGGTCTCCCAAGATGCCATCGCATTTTGAGAGACCCGAACCTGGAACCGGTTACAGTTATAAAAGTTAGTTACAAAAAAAGTGTAAAAAAAAAAAAATATATAAAATAAAAAAAAATAGTTGTCGTTTTATTGTTCTCTCTCTCTCTATTCTCTCTCTCTATTGTTCTGCTCTTTTTTACTGTATTCTATTCTGCAATGTTTTATTGTTATTATGTTTTATCACGTTTGTTTTTCAGGTATGCAATTTTTTATACTTTACCGTTTACTGTGCTTTATTGTTAACCATTTTTTTGTCTTCAGGTACGCCATTCACGACTTTGAGTGGTTATACCAGAATGATGCCTGCAGGTTTAGGTATCATCTTGGTATCATTCTTTTCAGCCAGCGGTCAGCTTTCATGTAAAAGCAATCCTAGCGGCTAATTAGCCTCTAGACTGCTTTTACGAGCCGTGGGAGGGAATGCCCCCCCCCCCCACCGTCTTCCGTGTTTTTCTCTGGCTCTCCTGTCTCAACAGGGAACCTGAGAATGCAGCCAGTGATTCAGCCAGCTGACCATAGAGCTGATCAGAGACCAGAGTGGCTCCAAACATCTCTATGGCCTAAGAAACCGGAAGCTACGCGCATGTCAGATCGAGGGCAGTAACTTTTGCAGTAGACCTCCTCTGTAAATCTAAAGTGGTAACCTGTAAGGGCTTTTAAAGGCTTTTAAAAATGTATTTATTTTGTTGCCACTGCACGTTTGTGCGCAATTGTAAAGCATGTCATGTTTGGTATCCATGTACTCGGCCTAAGATCATCTTTTTTATTTCATCAAACATTTGGGCAATATAGTGTGTTTTAGTGCATTAAAATTTAAAAAAGTGTGTTTTTTTCCCCAAAAAATGCGTATGAAAAATCGCTGCGCAAATACTGTGTGAAAAAAAAAAAAATGAAACACCCACCATTTTATTCTGTAGGGCATTTGCTTTAAAAAAATATATAATGTTTGGGGGTTCAAAGTAATTTTCTTGCAAAAAAAAATAACTTTTTCATGTAAACAAAAAGTGTCAGAAAGGGCTTTGTCTTCAAGTGGTTAGAAGAGTGGGTGATGTGTGACATAAGCTTCTAAATGTTGTGCATAAAATGCCAGGACAGTTCAAAACCCCCCCAAATGACCCCATTTTGGAAAGTAGACACCCCAAGCTATTTGCTGAGAGGCATGTCGAGTCCATGGAATATTTTATATTGCGACACAAATTGCGGGAAAGAGACACATTTTTTTTTTTTTTTTTTTGCACAAAGTTGTCACTAAATGATATATTGCTCAAACATGCCATGGGAATATGTGAAATTATACCCCAAAATACATTCTGCTGCTTCTCCTGAGTACGGGGATACCTGTGAGACTTTTTGGGAGCCTAGCCGCGTACGGGACCCCGAAAACCAAGCACCGCCTTCAGGCTTTCTAAGGGCGTGAATTTTTGATTTCACTCTTCACTGCCTATCACAGTTTCGGAGGCCATGGAATGCCCAGGTGGCACAAAACCCCCCCAAATGACCCCATTTTGGAAAGTAGACACCCAAAGCTATTTGCTGAGAGGTATAGTGAGTATTTTGCAGACCTCACTTTTTGTCACAAAGTTTTGAAAATTGAAAAAAGAAAAAAAAAAATGTTTTTTCTTGTCTTTCTTCATTTTCAAAAACAAATGAGAGCTGCAAAATACTCACCATGCCTCTCAGCAAATAGCTTGGGGTGTCTACTTTCCAAAATGGGGTCATTTGTGGGGGTTTTGTGCCACCTGGGCATTCCATGGCCTCCGAAACTGTGATAGGCAGTGAAGAGTGAAATCAAAAATTTACACCCTTAGAAATCCTGAAGTCGGTGACTGGTTTTCGGGGCCCCGTATGCGGCTAGGCTCCCAAAAAGTCCCACACATGTGGTATCTCCGTACTCAGGAGAAGCAGCTGAATGTATTTTGGGGTGCAATTCCACATAGGCCCATGGCCTGTGTGAGCAATATATCATTTAGTGACAACTTTTTGTAAATTTTGTTTTTTTTGTCATTATTCAATCACTTGGGACAAAAAAATAAATATTCAATGGGTTCAACATGCCTCTCAGCAATTTCCTTGGGGTGTCTACTTTCCAAAATGGGGTCATTTGGGGGGGTTTTGTATTGCCCTGCCATTTTAGCACCTCAAGAAATGACATAGGCAGTCATAAACTAAAAGCTGTGTAAATTCCAGAAAATGTACCCTAGTTTGTAGACGCTATAACTTTTGCGCAAACCAATAAATATACGCTTATTGACATTTTTTTTACCAAAGACATGTGGCCGAATACATTTTGGCCTAAATGTATGACTAAAACTGAGTTTATTGGATTTTTTTTTATAACAAAAAGTAGAAAATATCATTTTTTTTCAAAATTTTCGTTTTTTTCAGTTTATAGCGCAAAAAATACAAACCACAGAGGTGATCAAATACCATCAAAAGAAAGCTCTATTTGTGGGAAGAAAAGGACGCAAATTTCGTTTGGGTACAGCATTGCATGACCGCGCAATTAGCAGTTAAAGCGACGCAGTGCCAAATTGGAAAAAGACCTCTGG
Source organism: Aquarana catesbeiana (assembly GCF_042186555.1). Taxonomy (NCBI): domain Eukaryota; kingdom Metazoa; phylum Chordata; class Amphibia; order Anura; family Ranidae; genus Aquarana; species Aquarana catesbeiana. The sequence goes on from NC_133335.1 coordinate 195,511,696, forward strand.
TCCTTAGGCAGCATAATGGTCCGGGGCTCAAGTGGTTAATGAGCCGCTTACTTCAGCTTGGCTCATTAACTCTTCCTCTGCAGGACTCCCAGCGCTCCCCCTAGTGGTATAAGTCAGCATAAAGCCTGAACCTAGGGCATACATATTTTCCATCCTGGATGCAACAAGGTGATTTTACCTGCCTGCTGTCACAGTATGTATATATATATATACAAAGCCGGGACACTGCAGCTAACTGTCTCGCCCGCCTGCCTGAAGAATATTAGCGTCAGTACACCAGGAACGGTCTGCAGTGAGATGAAGCTAAACTGTATACAGTGTATATGTATATATATATATATATATATATATACAAAGCTGGGATGTATATATATATATATATATATATATATATATATATATACTAAATACACTGCAGCTAACTGTCTCGCCCGCCTGCCTGAAGTATATTAGCGACAGCACACAGGAACAGTCTGCAGTGAGATGAACCCCCTGAGCCATAATTGGCCACAGGCACCCACACTGGAGTGAATGGAGCAGCTGTTTTGGGGCGGTTTGCAGGCGCTATTTTTTTTTTTTTTTGTTTACAAAAGTTTTATTTGGAAGTTCAATAAACATACAGAAAGTATAGATATATAAAAGCATGTAACAGTAATATATATCTATCCTTCAAACAGAGGTATAACCCAAAGTTACAAAGAATATAGTACATATTAAGGATGAATAATCAGGAGTGATATGTGATATAGTAAATCTCAAGTATAACAGGTTATAGAAAACAGAAAAAGAAAAGGGTTGAGTTTATATTGAAATATGTTAGGGTGGATTCCAGTATAACCATTTACTTTTGTGAACATGAGTTGAATCATTAAGGGTCATGATATATCCATTCTGAAAGTTTAAGTGATTCCATTCTAGAAATTACTTGTTGCCATGGTAGATTATTGGATTTCCAGTTGTAAGCTATCATCCAGTGGATGGAACTGCATAGTGAGTGAAATAATCTCATGCATGGAGAGGGAATATTTGGTATGTTTACATATAACAAGCATATCTGGGGGGGTGGGAGTGATTTTATGTTTGGAGGAGTTTTCAATTAAATCGAAGGCTTTGTGCCATATTTGATTAAGGTAGGTGCAATTCCAAAATATGTGCATGAGCGTACCAGGTTCTGCGCATCCCCTAAAACAGTTTGGAGAGATTGAAGGGTAGTATAAGTGAAGTTTTGCAGGGGTTAAGTACCATCTTGAGAATATTTTAATTGGAGTTTCTCTGAATGAGATGGCTTTGTTACTTTTGCGTAGGTTAACTGACGTAGAGGTCCATTCATCTACGCTGAATGAGATTCCCATATCCGATTCCCATTTAAGCATCTGTGTGGATTTATCTGGTGTTCCAACATTATTCAGATAATTGTATAATCTTGAGATAAGACCTCTATCTCTAGATGAAGAGATACAGATTTGTTCAAATGTAGTGTTGGACGGGTGTGTTGTGAGTGCGAAATATTTAGAGTAGAAAGTTTTAATTAGATGATAATGCTGAAGTTAGGAGGAAGGGAGGCCATATGTAGATTGTAATGTGGGGAATGGGATAAATTCCCATTTAAATTGTAAGGATCTAATTGTGGTCATATTTCTATTGATCCAAGGAGAGAAGGAGTTTCTGTTGTTATATGCATAAGGAAATCTAGGGTCTCCTAAGAAAGAGGCTAAGGGTGGAGTGTTTGAGGAAAGTTTAAATGTATCTTTGTGCCTATTCCATAATTGATAAAATTGGGCAATGATAATATTATATTTAGTGAGTTTACTATAGGAGGTGGTGTTGGACCATAATATTCCCTGTAAATGTAGTGGGGATATGGAAATGGTTTTGAATTATTTCCATGGGGTCTCCTGCGTGGTGGTAAACCATTGGGTGAGTTGTGTTAATCTGGCAGCAAGGTGGTAGAGCCAGATATTAGGAAGACCTTGGCCACCTGTGGATTGGGATCTATGCATAAGGGCATAGCTGCATCTGGGTTTTTTTCCGGCCCATATAAATTTGTTAATAATTCTTTGAATAGAAGTCAATTTAGATTTTGGGACATTAATGGGAAGGGTACGAAAATAATATAAGAGTTTAGGGAGGATTGTCATTTTAATGGCACATATTCTATCCAGAAAAGAAATATGGAAAGATGACCAGGAATTAAGAAGAGAAGTGATTTGAGAAAATAGTGGGGCATAGTTGAATTTATATAAAAGGTTATGTGTTGAGGTAATTGTGACACCAAGATATTTAAATGATTGGGGACACTATATGAATGGAAAATTATTTGATAATAAATTTTGTGCATTTTGGGTGAAGTTAATTGGTAAAGCAGAACATTTATTAGTATTAATTTTGAGACCTGAGATGGTATGGAACAGTTTAAGTTCTTTAAGGAGGGATGGGATAGAGGTAAGAGGTTCTGTAAGGAATATAAGAGCATCATCAGCATATAAGCTGAGTTTGAATTCACTATTTCCTTTAGTATATCCTTTTATATCAATGTTGTTTCTGATCTTGTGGGCTAATGGTTCGATTGCAAGGGCAAATAAGAGTGGTGAAAGGGGGCAGCCTTGTCTAGTCCCTCTACTAAGGGGAAAGAAGTCAGAATTGTGACCAGGGATTTTGATTCTGGTTTGGGGGGTGTGATATAATGCGTTAAATCCCTGTAGGAATTTATCTGAAATTCCATATTTGGGTAGTATGAAGTTAAGGTATGACCAGCTAACGCTGTCAAACGCCATATGTATATCTAAACTAAGGAGGCAAAGTTGACGAGAATATAGATTTGCCTCCTGTATAATATTGGTGACAAGTCTAACATTATCAACAATCTGTTGGCCAGCAATAAAACCGGTTTGGTCAATGTGAATTAAATTTGTAATGACATTTCCCAATCTGTCAGAGAGTAATCTGCCAAAAATTTTAAGGTCTTTAAGTGTTTTTTTTTTTTTTAATTATTTTTATTACAGTTTTTTAAAACAGACAACACATATACAACTTAGGTGCCTACATTATACAGGGAGAGCGGCGGGAAAATATAGACATTTATCCAAGTGAGTTGCTTATCATACAGTAAAGTCAGAGTTGATATCACTGCCCTCCTACTAGTATTGTTAACCAATTAGAATATTACAGAAGTCTTTGTCAGTGGAATTCTAAAAGAAACATTTAACTGATTCTAGGACTTGAATTTTCAATCTATCACTGTAACATAACATCTAAAGTAGACCAATATTCACTGAGCGGTGTTCAATGCTTCCAGCCATTTGCGCCAAACTTTGTCAAATTTCAACGGACAACCCCTATTTGCGTAGGTGTCTTTATATAACGGTAGGCTGTCATTGACCAAACGCTTCCACTGAGCACTTGAAGGAGGATCAGACTTTTTCCACTGCATTGCAATGTTTTTCCTAGCATAAAATAGTAACAACCCAATCATTGTGCGTTTAGCTATTGTTGGGACAAGGTTTTCTATTAGGCCCAGTAGGCAGACTTCCATCGTCTGTGGTATGTTAGTTGATGCAACTTTGTTTGTTAGGTTGAGCACCTCACTCCAATATTGTTGTACCTTAGGACATTGCCAGAAAATGTGGGAGAAATCCCCTGGTGAGGTGCCACATCTCCAACACCCCCGAAGAGTGTTCAGAATTCATCACATGAAGTCTGTGTGGGGTGAAATAAGCCCTATGAACAATTTTGAACTGTACTAATCTGTCACGTATGGAAACTAATGACCTAAAAGGAAAGTCCCAGACATCATCCCAGTCATCATTGTCCAACGCGGGGATATCACGTTGCCAACGGGACCAGAGCTTGTCCAGAGGTGGTAAAGACACAAAGACCAGATGTGCGTATAAGCGTGATGTGGGTTTCTCCGCACATCCAGATCTAAGCATCTTCTCCAGCTCAGAGTGGGTCAGGTGCAGGAAGAGCGTGGAAATTGTGCCGCAAATGCATGCGATAGTTGGAAATAGCGGAACTGGTAATGTTTCGGCAAATTATATCGAGAGGAAAGCTGGGAGAAGGAAAGCAGAGAAGTCTGCGACACTACATGTGATATTAATTTTATACCATATTTGGTCCATACCTGAGGGTCTGTGAGTTTGCAAATATGTGGTAAATTGGGGTTTAACCATAAAGGGGCGTTAGGGGAAATTTCTGACTGTTTGTATTTTCCAATATTTAGGCTCATTCGCCAAGCCCACAGGGTAGTAAGCATAAAGGGGGTTAGTGAGTGTGGGGCACGTGGACCCCTATGGATTAAGAATTGAAGGGCTTCCCAGGAACCCACCACCGTGGCCTCCAAGGCAGAAGATGTGTTAGTTTTATCAGGGTTTAGCCACCAAACCACAGTCACCAGCTGTGGGGCCAGGAAATATTTATGACAATCTGGAAATGCCATGCCGCCTTGCGACGTTGGCCTCATCAAGGACGACAGCCGGTATCTGGGTGGAGCGGGGCCCCATAAGAAAGCTGAAAACAATTGGTTGAGTTTTTTAAAGAAGGATTTGGGAATCCACTGCGGAGAATGGCGAAATAGGTAGGTTAATTTAGGAATAGTTTTCATTTTGAGGAGATTAACTCTACCCCAAACGGATAAGTGCAAATTACTCCATGCCTTAAGTTTTGCTTTCATATCTCCTACTACTGGATCTAAATTTAGTTTAAGGAAATCCGAGGCTTGAGTGGAGACGTGGACCCCCAGGTATTTAAAGGTGTCAACCCATTGTAATGGGCTATCTGAGGAGGAGGTGGATCTGGCGGCCTGATCTATTGGGAATAGAGTGGATTTTGACCAATTGACCCGAAGGCCAGTTACCGTGGAAAATGTATTTAGGACTGTCAATGCCCCTTGTAATGACGGGACAGCATCACTGAGAAAGAGGACCATATCATCCGCGTAAGGGCTACCCTTTCCTCCAGCAAACCAATACGGAGCCCTTTGATGTGAGGCGATGTACGCAGTGCCTCGGCAACTGGCTCAATGGCAAGAGCAAAAAAGGCCAGAGAAAGTGGGCAGCCCTGTCTAGTTCCCCTGAAAAGTCGGAATGGAGTCGACAATCTACTTCCCAGGCGTATCGAGGAGGTGGGACATTTGTATATCACTTGCAACCACTTAATGAACCGTAATGGGAATCCCATCCTACGCAGTGTCTCCCATAGAAATGGCCATTCTACTGTATTAAACGCCTTTTCTATATCTAATAAGGCTATGGCCCTTGTCCCAGTGTTGTGGTGCTAGGCATGAATGTTAGTGAACAGCCTCCTGAGATTAACATCAGTGGACCTATGGGGCATGAATCCTGTTTGGTCAGGATCAATCACCGAGGGCAGCAATGGGTATAAGCGGGTAGCCAACAGTTTAGTTAATATTTTGAGATCGTTATTTAATAACACAATCGGTCTATATGAGGCACATAACGCTGGGTCTTTAGGAGCTTTATGAATTAGGGTAAGGTAGGCCTGATGCATTGATGCAGGTAAATCGCCTTTGGACAAGCAAGCAGTGTACAGCTGGGCCAATATAGGCGCCAAGAGTTCACCATGTGCTCTGTAAAAATCTATTGGCAGGCCATCTGGCCCCGGCGCCTTACCGGAGGGAAAGGAGCGGATAACATTTAAAACCTCCAATGCCGTAAATGGTTGGACTAGCGACTCTCGCTCCACATCTGAGAGCCAGCCAAGCGCCAATGGATCCAAGAGGTTTTGCAATGACTCAGGCTGGAAATCGGAGGGGAGAGTGGAGGCATAGAGCGTTTCATAGAAGGCATTAAACGTTTGTAGTATTTCAGTCTGGGATGTCACCGTATCTCCATCAGGAGACCGCAAACTAGAGACAACTGTAATTGGATGCTCATGTTGCGCCAGCATGGCCAAAAAACAACCGTTTTTATCTCCCTGCTCGAAAAAGCGCTGCCTTCCCTTATGCACATCTAGTCTTGTGACCTCTGTCAGATGTAAATTTAGTGTTCTCTGAGCTGCACTTAGCGAATCGAAATGAGCAGGCATGGGGTCTGCACTATATGCAGCAGCGTGATCCGCTACTGACTGTTGTAATAGATGGGTTTCCTGACTTTGCTGCCTCTTGACACTAGCTATGGTTGAAATGTACTGCCCTCTAGTATATGCCTTAAACGCGTCCCAAACCACTTGCGGGGATAAAGAACCATTATTTAGTTCCCAAAACTCTGCCAGCCTGGGCGGGATTATATCAACTACCTCAGGGTGGGAGACCCACTGTGCCCCCAACCTCCACAGAGCAGCATCACAGTATGCAGGAGAGCGAAGTACTATAGCCAATGGGCTATGGTCGGACAACCCACTTGGTAAGTAGGTAGCCTCAATTACATCTGCCAGCATCACCGGATTAGAGAAAGCCAAGTCAATTCATGAAAAGTTGAGAAGCCATCTGGACCAGGGGCTGTAGAAGTTTTTAAAGATTTAATTATTCAAATTATTTCTGATTCCGTGCAGGATGGCATTAAGAGATTCTATTTGTTGTGGGTTGAGAGAGGGTAATTGAATGTCATCTAGCCATGACTTAGAGGATTGGTCAAGAGGGGGTTGTGGGCTTGAGAGTAGGTCCTTGTAAAATGAGGAAAATATATTTAACACTTCATAAGGGTGGGTGATCATGTTGCCAGAGGGATCTCTAAGTTTATATGTGTGTGGGGGTTTGTGTTCATGGTTTAGTTTTTTTGGCAAACATGGCTGAAGGGGAGTTACTATGTGGTAAAAATTTGGCTTTGGAAAATCTAAGAGATTTTTCTGTGTTAATAAGGTCCAAAGCTTTATGTTTGTCTTGAATCTGTTTAGTGAGTTCTTGAGAATGAGTATGTTGTATTTTGTTGTATAGGTGATTTAAATCTCTGGTTTGTAGCAAGAGATATACAAATAAACCGCCCCTGAATCTCTCTTACTCCACTGCGCCAAAGAAAAGTGAAAAGCTATATAAAAGATGTGTAAATGAATACAAAATGTGTGTACATACACAGTGTACAGTGAAAAAAGCTGCCACTTAAATAAATACGTAAACTGATCAGAATCCCAAAACTATACCTCTCACACTTGTACAGATAGAGATAGCGGCGCTAATATAAATTGTGTAAAATAATGGGTCAGAGCAGCATAATGCCTATGACCCTCTACTTATACATAGAAATATTAATAATAATAGTGTCATGAAAAATATTATTTTTATCATGAAAAGAAATTTCTTTAACACCCAGTGAAAGTTTTACTATAAATAATAAATTACAAGAAATTAATGATCAAGCTCAACAGTTGTTTTTCAATCTTCTTGTGTGAAAAATCTACTCTTCCACCACACCACCATGATAGTGACACCACTCCCTCTGAAGAGCGCACTCACCAGATTGTATAGCCTCCCACTCTTGTGTTCGGCACAACAGCAATTGAACTACACCTGGGTTGCATGTGATGCACCGTGAATCCAATCAAGCCAGCTCCATATGTGAAAAAATGAATAAAGTGCTCCGCATAGCGTGATACCATTTTGACAGATTTTATTAAAATCACTTCAAACACACTTCTATGGTTACACTCACTTTTAAACTGAAACATAAAAGCCTTTAAAAAAAAATCCACAGCAAGCACAGCAAGCAACAGGTTTAGTGATCCAATGGTGCACCGCGGTCACAGCGGACCTGAAGTGTAAACTGGTGTATCTCTCACCCAACCTTCTAAGGCCCAGCCATCCGATCGGTGTAGTCCTCCTCAGACAGCGGCATCTAATGTCAGTGCGATGGAATGTCGGCATGTTGCGTCTGGAGGACGGGGTAGACCAGATTGGGGAGAGTCTTGGGGTTGAATTGAAACGGTTGGGGGGTTCTGGTTCAAGTAGGCCCAGCTTTACAAGCAATTCTTTGCCTTCAATCACATTGTACACTGTGTATGTGGAGCCATTGAATGGGATTGTGAGCTTAAATGGAAAACCCCATCTATATTTTATTCTTGCTGTTTGTAGGATATTGGTGACTTCCTTCATCCTGCGTCTTCTGTCTAAGGTGGCAGGAGAAATATCAGGATAAATTTGCAGCTTTTTGCCATCAAGAGCGATAATTGGGGAGATTCCTGAGGCACGCATGATGTTCTCTTTCACCAGGAAATCCTTCATACACATGATGATGTCTCTGGGAGGTTTATCTGATGTGGGCTTAGGGCGTAAAGCTCTGTGTATTCTGTTGCATGTAAACGCTGATAATGGTTTATCTGGTAAGAGATTGTGGAAGATCTTGGAAACTGTCGGCATAAGATCTGTGACAGATTCTGGGACGCCACGTAATCTGATGTTATAGGGTCTGTTTCTATTATCTAGATCTTCAACTTGAGCCTGCATAAAGGCAAAGCTGTCAGCTAATGATTCATAGTCTTTTCTTAGATCATTATGCGCAAGTGAGAGTTCCTCATGATTAGTCTCAAAGATGTCTGTGTGACTGCCTATACTAGCAATCTCTTGAGACAGGGCAGTGGTGGATTTATGCACCTCGCTCTCTATCTTGTCTACCAGTTTGTTAAAAATGGCTGTAAGGCTGACATCTAGATCAGCTTTGGATAAGGGAGAGGAGTACTCACAGTTCCCATTGTTGAGGGAGAGGCTGGATGGATTGGATCGATGTTTCTCTGTGGCCGCGTGAGAACTGGCGCCAGTGCCATCTTGGGACATCCTCCTGCTGTGTCTGGCTGCAGCGTCCAGAAGAAAGTGTGTTAAATTGTGCTGTGAGCGGCCGAGATGCCCGGATCTCCTTGCTGGCATGCACGGAGGTGTCCCCCAGGGACGGGTGCCGTTTACGTCGGTGTAGGATCGGTATGGCCCTGATTAATCAGCCTGCACTGACCAGGTCTGACGGAGCTGACACTACTCACGTCCTACCCGCATCGCGCCGCACATGCGCCTCCTGCAGGCACTATTTTAAACGCTATAGAGCCTGCAAAACACTCCAGTGCGAAAGGGGTCTAACAATTCTCTCGCACTCAGGAAAGCTTTGATCCCCCTTGATGAAATCCCTGTTATTGGGCCTTTGCTTGGGTTTCCATTACTCGCATTAAAGCATGATACATCTGAGTTTGGGCTTGGGCACAGCAAGGCCCAGGAAGAAAAGAGCGTGTTGCAGATCTCTGGACCCTTTTATGTCTGCTCCCAGGAGTCTCTTCAGGTTGTAGCCAGGATCCCTGGAATGCGTGGTCCAGATGTCATATCACGTAAAGGGAACGCTGGTCTGAAAGACTACTAATCCCACAATCCTTTCTGGTTGGGCTCACAGATGTGATGACAGTCACTGGCGCACAGCACTAGAGGGATATGTCTATACTAAAGAATGGTGGGGAATTGTACCATGTTATAACTGTAGTCCATATCGCTACACAAACAATGGTAACAATAAAACATTAACTCAATAAAACAACTTTTTTTTTATTGCAATCTGTGCCAAAAAAAGAGAAAATATATGCCGAAGCATGGGGGCAATCTGCCCCTAATGTTAGGGGAAAACCGCCCCTCCACCCCTGCCCCCATGCTTCGGCATATATGCTCTTTTTTTTAACTATGGTGGTGAAATCACTTCCTACGGCGCTGGAGTCACGGCTTTACCCTGTTGCTGTCAGAATAAATAAACCCATGCTGCAGCTGAATGGCATACCTGCAAAGCAAGTAATGGTTAACAATAAAACAAAGTAACATTACAGTATAACAGTAGGACATACCATACCTGCAAAGCAAATACAATAAAACACAATAAACACATTAACAATAAAACATTACAGTTAAGCATAAAGTACAGTAACAATAGAGAGAGAACAATAGAGACTCGTCCCCCCCTTTCCTGGACTGCCAGGCTGCATTCTTGGGTCTGGTATGGATTTGGGGGGCACCCCATTTTTTTTGGCATGGGGTTCCCCTTAAAATCCATACCAGATCTAGGGGGCTGGTATGGATTTGGGGGGGGGGGACACAACATTTGTTTTATTTATTTTTGACATGGGGCTCCCCTTAAAATCTGTAGCAGATCTAAGGGCCTGGTATGGATTGGGAGGGACCCCCATGCTTTTTTTTGTCTCAATTTTTTTATTGCTGGCAATTGTTTAGTTTACATTCAGCTGTCAGTGGGCAACCCTGCTGACAGCTGATTATTCATCCATTGTTAAAGTTGCAGTGGCTGGCTTCCCAGCCCACTCCTTAACAACCAGCTATTCACTGGTTGTTAAGGATGCCGACGGTCGCTCGATCCTTGACGAAAACGCTACCGCTCCTAAACACTGCAAAGACGCTGGCAAAAAACATTAAATACTATCATTTTTATATCCAGCGTTTTTTTTTTTTTTTTGAGCGTCTAGTGTGCATGGAGCCTTATAATGAGAAGAATAGATTCTCCCTGAGGTAGCATAAGGAAAGAGCATTCTATTAAGGTACAACTAGAAGCACCTACTGAAGGCAAAGTCTAGACATGAGTCATGGAAAAATTCACTATTACTTTTTGTAAGTCATTTGGATTCTTTATATAGTTAATATTGCTAGTAAATAATGATAAATTAAAATCTGACTGGACATTCCATAACTGTGTGTGAAGCTGGGATGGAAAAATTTGTCATATATTAGTCATCACTAGGGATGAGCCGAACACCCCTCGGTTCGGTTCGCACCAGAACTTGCGAACGGACCAAAACTTCGCACGAACGTTAGAACCTCATTGAGGTCTTTGGGACTCGAACGTTCGAAATCAAAAGTGCTAATTTTAAAGGCTAATTTGCATGGTATTGTCCTAAAAAGGGTTTGGGGACCCGGGTCCTGCCCCAGGGGACATGTATCACTGCAAAAAAAAAAAGTTTTAAAAACGGCCGTTTTTTCGGGAGCAGTGATTTTAATGATGCTTAAAGTGAAAAAAAAAAAGTGAAATATTCCTTTAAACATCGTACCTGTGGGGGTGTCTATAGTATGCCTGTAAAGTGGCGCGTTTCCCGTGCTTAGAACAGTCCCTGCACAAAATGACATTTTTAAAGGAATAAAAGTCATTTAAAACTGCTTATGGCTTTAATGTAATGTCAGGTCCTGGTAATATGGATGAAAATCAGTGAGACAAACGACATGGGTACCCCCGCCCCCAGTCCATTACCAGGCCCTTTGGGTCTTGTATGGATATTAAGGGGAAGCCCACACCAAAATTAAAAAAAGGAAAGGCGTAGGGCCCCAGGCCCTCTGAACAGCAGTATACAGGAGGTGCAAACAAGACAGGGACTGTAGGTTTGTTGTTAAGTAGAATCTGTATGTAATTTTGAACTGGTACATTTTTAAAGTGTTTAGCTCCAGCCAAAAAAATCTATTTTAAGCTTTTTGGAAAACATAGGGAAGGGTTATCACCCCTGTGACATTTGTTTTGCTGTCTGTGCTCCTCTTCAGAAGATTGCACCTCACTTTCTGTCCCAATGATAAATGTTTTTTGAAAATTTGGGGTTTTTAGTGAAACAAAGATTGGTGATAAAGCATCAGTGGAAAGGAGAAACGTTTTTCCCATGTTAACTCTTACAGGAGAGAATTTCCATTCCTAGGGGTAGATTTCATCTCACTTCCTGTTGTCTCCTTCCGTTTGCAAGTAGGAATCGTTTGTAAGTTGAATGTTTGAAAGTAGGGGCCTGTCCTATATACTCTGCAGAAATTGGGGCCTTGGGTGTTGGTGTTGCCACAACACTGTAAGCCCTCACAGTTACTCTTGGTGGATGCAGGAACAGGCCCTGCTGTGAAATATTAGATCAAGAATTGTAATTACATGCACCTGTTGAACAGGGTCAGAAAAATTGGGCCTTTGGTGATGGTGGTGCTGCTGGTGCCACAACACTGTAAGTCTTTACAGTTACTCTTGGTGGGTGCTGGAACGGGCCCTGCTGTGAAATATTAGATCAAGAATTGTAATTACATGCACCTGTTGAACGGGGCAGAAAAATTGGGCCTTTGGTGGTGGTGGTGCTGGTGCCACAACACTGTAAGTCCTCACAGTTATTCTTGGTGGGCGCTGGAATGGACACTGCTGTGAAATATTAGATCAAGAATTGTAATTACATGCCCCTGTTGAACAGGGTCAGAAAAATTGGGCCTTTGGTGATGGTGGTGGTAAGTGCTGGTGCCACAACACTGTAAGTCCTCACAGTTACTCTTGGTGGGCGCTGGAACGGGCCCTGCTGTGAAATATTAGATCAAGAATTGTAATTACATGCACCTGTTGAACAGGGGCAGAAAAATTGGGCCTTTGGTGGTGGTGTTGGTGGTGCTGGTGCCACAACACTGTAAGTCCTCACAGTTACTCTTGGTGGGTGCAGAAACAGGCCCTGTTGTGAAATATTAGATCAAGAATTATAATTACATGTCCCTGTTTAACAGGGGCTGAAAAATTGGGCCTTAGGCACTGGTGCCACAACACTGGAACCCCTCACAGATACTCTAGTTGGAGCGCAGGAATAAGCCCTGCTGCAAAGTATTGCATCAAAAATTGTAATTACACGCCCCTGTTAAACAGGGGCTGAAAAATTGGGCCTTAGGCACTGGTGCTGGTGCCACAAAACTGCAACCTCTCACAGATACTCTAGTTGGAGCGCAGGAACGAGCCCTGCTGCAAAGTATTGCATCAAAAATTGTAATTTCACGCCCCTGTTAAACAGGGGCTGAAAAATTGGGCCTTAGGCACTGGTGCTGGTGCCACAACACTGCAACCCCTCACAGATACTCTAGTTGGAGCGCAGGAACAAGCCCTGCTTCAAAGTATTGCATCAAAAATTGTAATTAAACGCGCCTGTTAAACAGGGGCAGAAAAATTGCCACAACACTGCAAACCCTCACAGATGCTATAGTTGGAGCGCAGGAATGATCCCTGCTGCAAAGTATTGCATCAAACATTGTAATTATATGCCCCTGTTAAACAGGGGCTGAAAATTTGGGCCTTGGGCACTGGTGCTGGTGCCACAACACTGCAACCCCTCACAGATACTCTAGTTGGAGCGCAGGAATGAGCCCTGCTGCAAAGTATTGCATCAAAAATTGTAAATACATGCCCCTGTTAAATGGGGGCAGAAAAATTGGGCCTTAGCCACTGGTGGTGGCGCCCAGAACCAAAAATATTCTTACAAGCTATCTGCATGATCATTGAGGAGGAAGAGGATAGTCACTCAGCATAAAAGGATAGTCACTCAGCATCAGCATAGGGAGTCTTGAAGGAAAAAAAATATTCTGTTACATCAGCATCAGGTGCTTGGTATCTGGTGGTGATCCAAGACTGATTCATTTTTATGAAGGTCAGCCGATCGACCGAGTCGGTGGACAGGCACACCCTGTGATCGGTTACAAAGCCTCCAGCAGCACTGAATGTGCGTTCCAAAAGAACGCTGGATGCAGGACAGGCAAGTAGCTCAATTGCATACTGTGCAAGCTCTGGCCAGTGATGCATCCTCAAGACCCAGTAACCCAGAGGATTTTCGGTGGGAAAGGTGTCCAAGTCAGATCTTGCCCCTAGGTATTCCTGCACCATGTAAAACAGATGCTGGCGATGGTTGCTGGAACCGATCATACCTTGGGGCTGCGGACTAAAAAATTGTCTGAACGCATCGGTCAGACGGCCACCTTCTCCACCGCTCCTTCTTTGACTGACCAAAGCCTCAGCAACACGTTGTCCAGGAACAGGAGTTTGTAACCTCCCAGTCTCTGGGAACGCGTTGCACAGACCTTTCTGCAAGGCCTCTCGAAGATGTGTTATCCTCTGCTCCCTCTGCGATGGCAAGATAAGGTTCAACCTTACCCTTGTAACATGGATCAAGGAGGGTTGCCAGCCAGTAACGATCCCTCTCCTTAATACCACGAATACGAGGAGGATCCTTCCGCAGGCTTTGCAGGATAAGGGAGGCCATGCAGCGTAGGTTTGCTGAGGCATTCGGTCCGGAGTTCCCTGGGTCACTAAGGACGACATGATCCGTAGCCACCTCCTCCCAGCCACGTACAAGTCCATGTGTTTCTTGGGACTGTAAATGATCCCTTAAAGACTGCTGCTGATGCTGAGTGCCAGGATCCACCTCCATGCTGACTCAATCCTCCTCCTCCTCCTCCTCTTCCTGTGTGATCGGCGGACACGCAGGAACACTGTCTGGATAAAGGGGGCCTTGAGAGCTAAGGAAGTCCTCCTCTTCCTGCCTCTGTTCTGCCTCAAGTGCCCTGTCCATTATTCCACGCAGCGTGTGCTCCAACAGGTGGACAAGGGGGACAGTGTCACTGATGCATGCACTGTCACTGCTCACCATCCTCGTGGTCTCCCCAAATGGTGACAGGACAGTGCATGCATCCCCGATCATGGCCCACTGGCGTGGGGAAAAAAAAACAAGCTCCCCTGACCCTGTCCTGGTGCCATAGTCACACAGGTACTCATTGATGGCCCTCGCCTGCGTCTGCAGCCTCTGCAGCATTGCCAACGTTGAGTTCCACCTGGTGGGCATGTCACAGATTAGGCAGTTCTTGGGCAGGTTAAATTCCTTTTGGAGGTCAGTCAGCCGAGCATTGGCATTATACGACCGGCGGAAATGCACACAGACTTTCCTGGCCTGCCTCAGGACATCCTGTAAGCCCAGGTACCTGCCCAAGAACCGCTGCACCACCAAGTTAAGGATGTGAGCCAAACAGGGCACATGGGTCAGTTGTCCCTGTCTGAGGGCAGAGAGGAGGTTGGTGCCATTGTCGCAAACCACCATTCCTGGCTTAAGCTGGTGTGGCATCAACCACCTCTGAACCGGCCCCTGCAGACCTGACAGAATCTCTGCCCCAGTGTGGCTCCTGTCCCCCAAGCACACCAGCTCAAGCACCGCATGGCATCTTTTGGCCTGCGTACTTGCGTAGCCCCTTGAACGCCTACGGAGCACCGCTGGTTCCAAGGACAAAGCACAGGAAGAGGCCATGGAGGAAGAAGAAGAGGAGGGGGTGGAGGAGAGAGGTGTGTCAGAATCACCAGTAGTAGCATTTTGGAGGCGTGGTGGCAGAACAACCTCCAACACTACTGCACCTTGTCCTGCATCCTTCCCAGCTGCCAGCAGAGTCACCCAATGCACCATGAAACTTAGGTAACGTCCCTGTCCATGCCTGCTGGACCATGAGTCAGCGGTAATATGCACCATACCGCTGACCGCCCTGTCCAGCGAGGCCAAGACATTGCCTTCCACATGCCGGTAGAGAGCCGGAATCACCTTCCGTGAGAAAAAGTGGTGTTTGGGAACCTGCCACTGAGGAACCACACATTCCACAAACTCACGGAAGGGGGCAGAGTCTACCAACTGAAAAGGTAGCAGTTGAAGTGCTAGCAATTATGCCAAGCTAGCATTCAACCGCTGGGCATGTGGATGGCTGGGAGCAAACTTCTTTCTGCGGTGCAGCAGCTGGGGCAGGGAAATTTGCCTGGTACAATCTGACGTCGGTGTACCAATAGCAGATTGCCCGCAAGTACTTGGCTGTGACACACCTAATTCTACACCTTCATTCCTCTCAGTGCAGGTCTCAGAGAGGACTGAAGGTATAGTGGGGTTGGAGATCCCAGCTGATGAGGAGCAAGGAGAGGTCCTCTTTGTTCTTTGTTGTGGGTCTTTTAGGTACGCTTGCCAACGAACTGCATGGCAGGTCTACATATGTCTGGTCAAGCATGTAGTGCCCAAGCGGGAGATGTTTTGGCCACGCGAGATACGCTTGAGACATATGTTGCAAATAGCAGCGGTGCGATCTGATGCACTCCTCTCAAAAAAGGCCCACACCAAAGAACTTTTGGAATAACGCGCAGAGACAGCAGCGCCCTGCACATGCGGAGCTCTGCGGTGTGATGCAGTCAGTGTGCTGCCCTTAAGCTGGCCCCTGGAGGGCATCCTGCCTCGTTGGTGATGTGCCTCCTCCTCCTCCTCTCTCCTATCAGGCACCCACGTGGAGTCAGTGACCTCATCATCCCCTCCCTCCTCATCACTGGGGCAAACCTGGCAGTATGTTGCAGCAGGGGGAACGTGACTGCCAGATTGCTGTCCTTCTTGGGCACCCCCTCTGTCTGGGCTCAAATTACTGCATTCCTCTAGCTGAGTACCATCATTGGAGCCTTTAAAATGCTGGGCATCCTCCTGGAGCATGTACCCAACACTGTGGTCAAACAGTTAGGGGGACTCCTCAGGAGGACATGGTGGGGCTAGGGAAGGAGTGACTGATGCCATTGAGCCGAGGGAAGAGGCCGCGTTGGCAGCTGCTTTGCCAGACAAAGTACCCTGAGCCTGGGTGAGAGAGGATGAGGAGGATGAGGACGGTTTGGTCATCCACTCGACCAAGTCTTCCGCATGTTGCGGCTCAACACGGCCAGCTGCCGAAAAAAGGCCACGCTTGTCCCACGGCCACATGCTGATGAGGATGCACCGTGTCCCTGACGAGCACTGTTGCCTCTAGGCACAGAGCCTGCTTGCCCTCTTTCATTGGCTTGTGACTGTCTGCCTCTCCTTGTTGGCCTTCCAGACATACTATTGGCCTGCAGTGAGATGTAGCTGCACAAAAATTGGGATGTATATATATATATATAGGTAGCTATACTGTAGGTGCAACTGTGCAGGGTTACACAGTACATTAACTGGAAATACTTCAAGAGCCTGTCTGTGCTGTTAATAGTATCAGAAGAAGCACACAAGCACCTGGCTTCAGGTAGCTATACTGTAGGTGCAACTGTGCAGGGTACACAGTACACTAACTGGAAATACTTCAAGAGCCTGCCTGTGCTATTAATAGAATCAAAAGAAGCACACAAGCACCTGGCTTCAGGTAGCTATACTGTAGGTGCAACTGTGCAGGGTATACAGTACACTAACTGTAAATACTTCAAGAGCCTGCCTGTGCTATTAATAGTATCAAAAGAAGCACACAAGCACCTGGCTTCAGGTAGCTATACTGAAGGTGCAACTGTGCAGGGTTACACAGTACACTAACTGGAAATACTTCAAGAGCCTGTATGTGCTGTTAATAGTATCAGAAGAAGCACACAAGCACCTGGCTTCAATTAGCTATACTGTAGGCGCAACTTTGCAGGGTACACAGTACACTAACTGGAAATACTTCAAGAGCCTGCCTGTGCTATTAATAGTATCAAAAGAAGCACACAAGCACCTGGCTTCAGGTAGCTATACTGTAGGTGCAACTGTGCAGAGTTACACAGTACACTAACTGGAAATACTTCAAGAGCCTGCCTGTGCTATTAATAGTATCAGAAGAAGTACACAAGCACCTGGCTTCAGGTAGCTATACTGTAGGTGCAACTGTGCAGGGTTACACAGTACACTAACTGGAAATACTTCAAGAGCCTGCCTGTGCTATTAATAGTATCAGAAGAAGCACACAAGCACCTGGCTTCAGGTAGCTATACTGTAGGTGCAACTTTGCAGGGTTACACAGTACACTAACTGGAAATACTTCAAGAGCCTGCGTGTGCTATTAATAGTATCAGAAGAAGCACACAAGCACCTGGCTTCAGGTAGCTATACTGTAGGTGCAACTGTGCAGGGTACACAGCACACTAACTGGAAATACTTCAAGAGCCTGCCTGTGCTATTAATAGTATCAGAAGCACACAAGCACCTGGCTTCAGGTAGCTATACTGTAGGTGCAACTGTGCAGGGTACACAGTACACTAATTGGAAATACTTCAAGAGCCTGCCTGTGCTATTAATAGTATCAGAAGAAGCACACAAGCACCTGGCTTCAGGTAGCTATACTGTAGGTGCAACTGTGCAGAGTTACACAGTACACTAACTGGAAATACTTCAAGAGCCTGCCTGTGCTATTAATAGTATCAGAAGAAGCACACAAGCACCTGGCTTCAGGTAGCTATACTGTAGGTGCAACTGTGCAGGGTTACACAGTACACTAACTGGAAATACTTCAAGAGCCTGCCTGTGCTATTAATAGTATCAGAAGAAGCACACAAGCACCTGGCTTCAGGTAGCTATACTGTAGGTGCAACTTTGCAGGGTTACACAGTACACTAACTGGAAATACTTCAAGAGCCTGCGTGTGCTATTAATAGTATCAGAAGAAGCACACAAGCACCTGGCTTCAGGTAGCTATACTATAGGTGCAACTGTGCAGGGTACACAGCACACTAACTGGAAATACTTCAAGAGCCTGCCTGTGCTATTAATAGTATCAGAAGCACACAAGCACCTGGCTTCAGGTAGCTATACTGTAGGTGCAACTGTGCAGGGTACACAGTACACTAACTGGAAATACTTCAAGAGCCTGTCTGTGCTATTAATAGTATCAGAAGAAGCACACAAGCACCTGGCTTCAGGTAGCTATATTGTAGGTGCAACTGTGCAGGGTTACACAGTACACTAACTGGAAATACTTCAAGAGCCTGCCTGTGATATTAATAGTATCAGAAGAAGCACACTACACTAAATGGAAATACTGTAAAAACACCGGCCTGCCTATCAGTATATTAGGAGAATAGCAGGAACGGATCTATCTAAATTGAATACAGTATATATATATATATATATATATATATATATATATATATATATATATATACAACACCTGGGATGCATATATATATATATATATATATATACACAATACACTGCAAGTGCAGCTAACTGACTCGACCTGCCTACTCTATCTAACTTAAATCGAATGACACTGTCTCTCTGTCTATCTATCTCTCTCCACATGCGTTCGACTCGAACACGAAGCTCATCCCTAGTCATCACTAGTCATTGTTAAGGGTGGGTGAACCCGTGCGCAATCTGCTATTATGCTGCCCATAGATGGATCGCCTTGCTGATCAAAATAAAAAACAAAAGGATTCCCCCATCCACACATTCAAGGTGAATAAAGGAATCCTACCCGCTGCGTTATTGCATTCTGACACCAGGACTCTTCTGCTGTCAGAATACACTGATCAGTGCTGCAGCCTATTGGCTGTAGTGCTGATCAAATGAAGAATTTCCAACATTCGCTAGATTGACTTTTTTCTAGTGGGAACAACTATAAATGGCCAATGTCCATCCCATGACCCTCCATGGCAAAGGTAGAGTTTTGAGGATTCCACTCCTGTCCTGGTCTAAAGGAAAAGCGAGGGACTGTATTTGGGATGTTAAGAGCACCACTAAGAGCTTGTTCACATGGATGGCCAAGGGGTGGTAAAAGCAGACGGTTGCAGTTTTACTTCCCCTTGACTGCCAACCTAAACACAAAAATGCAAGTTGTCTTAGCTGGTTTTTGAACTGAGAGTAATAAATAAAACCTGAAATTGTGTTTAGGGACACAGTGCAGTGGCAGGCCCTTCATTTTTGGCCTACTTTTATGTAGCCTGTGACCTCATTGCAGCCTGGGTTTCTGGGATGTCAGCCAATGGCCAGAAATGGGTGCACTGTCCGCGTGCAACCCCCTGCAATAAAAGCTAATTTGCCAGATCTTTTTTGTCGATTTTTTCTTCATTAGGGTTGATTTCTCCACTGTAATTACAGTTTAGCATGAACTACCACCAGAACCGACTTTGGATTTAGTTTCCTATTTACATAAGGAAATAACTGGACTGGAGAACAATCAGCAGAGAGTACAATAGATGGTGTACTCTGCATTGCCCTGAAGAATTAAGCTTTGGAGAGGACAAGTTGCACCAGCACGTACGACTGCTCTGTCTAGAAGTGTTACCGTTTCATTTACGACCCAGCTGTCTCTCCTGCAGGTTACAGAATCAAATGATTTTTTTTTTATTTCCCACTCGGCTTAATCGATACAGTCAATGGTTCTGTACAGGCAAAATGAAACAGTACATGTCCAGGAAAATATTATCTAGTTTTCAAGGAAGGCATATCAACATATTTTATTGTTTAAACGCAGCATTATATTTTTATGGCAAATCTGTATAAATAAACAGTAATCACTGACTATTAGTTCCATGTTATTATTTTTCACATGGCAGATTTGTTTTCACTTGCTGCTAGTTATTTTTGAACACAGTCTCTGGCGCCCTCAGCTGGTGATTGACATGACTAGGTGTCATAAATTTTAAGTCCTAACTGAATGACATTTGGGAGTTGATTGATTTAGCTTGCTTTCACACTGAAAGTGCCACTCGTTTTAGCGGCGTTTTGGAGCTGTCTAAGCGGCACTTTTGCAACGCTTTTCGGCCACTAGCGTGCTTTTTACCAAAGAAAAAGGGTAAAAAGTCGAGTTTTGCAGCACTTCCAAAGCACTTTTAAGGAGCTTTGAAAGCGCTGCCTATTCATTCCAATGGGCAGGGCGTTTTGGGAGCACTAAATACGGCGCTCCTAACCCACCCCAAAGATGCTGCTTGCAGGTTTTTTTCAGAACGTCCCGCAAGCGCACTGCCCCAGTGTGAAAAGACACTCCAAAGGGATGAAACTAAGGGGAAAATAATACTGGGAGTTTGCTATAGGCCCCCTAACCTGAGGGAGGAAGGGGAGACAGATCTCCTATCACAATTTGCAGCAAGGATGGGAAGTGTTATCATAATGGGGGATTTTAATTATCCAGACAGACTCGAGGGAACCGCACATTCATCTAAGGCTCGCCAGTTCCTAAATGTCTTGCAGGACAATTTTATGGGTCAGATGGTAGACGCACCAACTAGAAATAAAGCATTACTGGATCTACTGATTACCAACAATACAGACCTGATCACGGATGTGGAAATATGGGGCAATTTAGGTAACAGTGATCACAGGTCAATTGGCTTCAGTATAAATCACACAAATAGGAAACATAAGGGGAATACAAAGACACTGAATTTCAAAAGAGCCAACTTCCCTAAACTACGAACCTTGCTAGAAGGCATAAATTGGGATAAAATCTTAGGAATAAAGAACACGGAGAAGAGATGGGTTTGCTTTAAGAGCATATTAAATAAGGGCATTAGCCAATGCATCCCATTGGGTAATAAATTTAAAAGAGCGAACAAAAGACCTGGATGGCTTAACCCCAATGTAAAAATGCATATAAAAGTAAAGGAGAAGGCCTTCAAAAAATACAAGGTTGAGGGATCATCATCAGCATTCAGACTTTATAAAGAATGCAACAAGAAATGTGAGGGTGCAATAAGGACGGCTAAGATAGAAGATGAATGACACATAGCGGAGGAGAGCAAAAAGAATCCCAAGAAATTCTTTAAGTATGTAAACAGTAAAAAAGGGAGGACAGACCATATTGGCCCCATAAAGAATGAGGAAGGACATCTGGTTACAACGGATGGGGAGATGGCGAAGGGATTGAATTTATTCTTCTCCTCAGTCTTCACAAGGGAATCGGGGGGCTTTAGTAACCAAAACTGCAGTGTTTATCCTCAAGATACATCACAGCGAAGCACCTCCATGGTTGACAGAGGACAGAATTAAAGTTAGGCTTGAGAAACTTAACATTAATAAATCACCGGGACCCAGTGGCGTCTCCAGCTTTCAAATTTAGGGGGGGCACACGGGGGGACAGGGACAAAAATTGGGGGGGCAACTATAAAATGCAATTATATATGTATATATATATCCTGGGGCCCTTTACTACGATCCCACAACGGGCCCTTTCACATGTTCTGCAGTGAGCTCCCTTCCCACTGTATTGGGCCCCCCCCAGGGTGGCAGAAAACAAGAGATATATGTCACCAGCATACCAAGAAAATATAAGGGTCCAAAGCAGTGGGAGAACTATCGGGGTTGCAAAGGTTGTCTTGCCACCGTGCCCTGGTGTTCTGCCACTGTGGGGTTCCCCAGCCTCCTCTTGCTGCCCTGCCCCTGTTATTGACAGCGCTGGTCTGGCATCTCTTGGAATTTACAGGCTGGTTCTCCTGTCCTAAGTAGTTTTTTAAGTAACTGAGAGTCCTGGTGGAGTCCTTCCTGCAACTCGCTCTTCTCCCTGCTAATGACTGCGTTACTCCAGCGGCGGCCCGAGTAAGATGCAGCGCATCCGATATGAATGCAAACAAAAAGATATTGCCTTTTTGTAAAAAAAAAAAAAAAAAATTTTTTTGGGGGGGGCACATGGTGGGACACAGCATAATGTTGGGGGGGTCAGGGCCCCCTCTGCCCCCCCCCCAGGGACGCCATTGCCGGGACCAGATGGCTTGTACCCGAGGGTACTTAGGGAACTCAGTAAAGTAATTGCCAGACCATTTTTCCTAATTTTTACTGACAGTCTACTGACTGGAATGGTACCAGCTGATTGGAGAAAAGCCAATGTAGCACCAATATTTAAAAAGGGCCCAAAATACATCCCTGGGAATTACAGACCAGTTAGCCTAACATCAATAGTATGTAAAATCTTGGAGGGGATGATAAGGGACTATATACAAGATTTTAGTAATGAGAACGGTATCATTAGCAGTAATCAGCATGGATTCATGAAGAATCGCTCTTGCCAAACCAATATACTAACCATCTATGAGCAGGTGAGTTGCCAGCTCGATACTGTACAAAATAAGGTCCGTTGGCATGGACCATAGGGTGAGTACATGGATTGAAAACTGGCTACAAGGGCGAGTTCAGAGGGTGGTGATAAATGGGGAGTACTCGGAGGATGGGGATCTGGAGGATGGGGTAAACAGTTCAATCTCTGTATTTGCAGACGATACTAAGCTAAGCAGGGCAATAACTTCTCCGCAGGATGTGGAAACCTTGCAAAAAGATCTGAACAAATTATTGGGGTGGGCAACTACATGGCAAATGAGGTTCAATGTAGAACAATGTAAAGTAATGCATTTGGGTGTCAAAAATATGAATGCAATTTATACACTGGGGGGGAGAACCTCTGGGGGAATCTAGGATGGAAAAGGACCTGGGGGTCCTAGTAGATGATAGGCTCAGCAATGGCATGCCAAGCTGCTGCTAACAAAGCAAACAGAATATTGGCATGCATTAAAAAGGGGATCAATTCCAGAGATAAAACGATAATTCTCCCGCTCTACAAGACTCTGGTCCAGCCGCACCTGGAGTATGCTGTCCAGTTCTGGGCACAAGTCCCCAGGAAGGATGTACTGGAAATAGAGCGAGTACAAAGAAGGGCAACAAAGGTAATAAAGGGTCTGGAGGATATTAGTTATGAGCAAAGGTTGCGAGCACTGAACTTATTCTCTCTGGAGAAGAGACGCTTGAGACACCGTACTGGTGACCCCACAATAGGAATAAAACTTTTTCGCAGAAGAGAGTTTAACAAGACTCGTGGCCACTCATTAAAATTAGAAGAAAAGAGGTTTAACGTTAAACTACGTAGAGGGTTCTTTACTATAAGCAGTGGCGTCACTAGGGTTGGTGTCACCCGGTGCGGTAAAACATGGTGTCACCCCCCTCCACCAACTATAGTCGCCCCTCTGTACAGACCCCCCACCTTCACTACCGACCTCCTTCCAAGTATAGGCCCCCCACCTCAGTATAGACCCTCCCTCCACAAAGTATAGTCCCCCCCTCAGTATAGACCCCCCCACTTAGTACAGGCCCCCCTTCCTCAGTATAGACCCCCCCACTAAGTATAAACCCCCTCCATCAGTACAGACCCCTCCCCCCAGGTTAAAGCTCTCCCTCCATTAGTACAGATCCCCCCCAGGAAAAAGCACCCCCTCCATCAGTACAGCCTGCCCCAGGACATACCACCCCCTCCATCAGTACAGCCCCCCCAGGACATACCACCCCCCTCCATTAGTACAGCCCCCCCAGGACAGACCACCCCCCTCCATCAGTAGAGCCCCCCAGCACAAGCTACCCCCTCCATCAGTACAGCCCCCCAGGACATACCACCCCCATCCATCAGTACAGCCCCCCAGGACATACCACCCCCCTCCATCAGTAGAGCCCCCCCAGCACAAGCTACCCCCCTCCACCAGTACAGCCCCCCCAGGACATACCACCCCCTCCATCAGTACAGCCCTCCCAGGACATACCACCCCCCTCCATCAGTACAGCCCCCCAGGACATACCACCCCCCTCCATCAGTACAGCCCCCCAAGACAGACCACCCCCCTCCATCAGTAGAGCCCCCCCAGCACAAGCTACCCCCCGCCATCAGTACAGCCCCCCAGGACATACCACCCCCCTCCATCAGTACAGCCCCCCAGGACATACCACCCCCCTCCATCAGTACAGCCCCCCCAGGACAGACCACCCCCCTCCATTAGTACAGCCCCCCCAGGACAGACCACCCCCCTCCATCAGTAGAGCCCCCCCAGCACAAGCTACCCCCTCCATCAGTACAGCCCCCCCAGGACATACCACCCCCCTCCATTAGTACAGCCCCCCCAGGACAGACCACCCCCTCCATCAGTAGAGCCCCCCAGCACAAGCTACCCCCCTCCACCAGTACAGCCCCCCAGGACATACCACCCCCTCCATCCTTACAGCCCCCCCCAGGACATACCACCCCCTCCATCAGTACAGCCCCCCAGGACATACCACCCCCCTCCATCAGTACAGCCCCCCAGGACATACCACCCCCCTCCATCAGTAGAGCCCCCCCAGCACAAGCTACCCCCCGCCATCAGTACAGCCCCCCAGGACATACCACCCCCCTCCATCAGTACAGCCCCCCAGGACATACCACCCCCCTCCATCAGTACAGCCCCCCCAGGACATACCACCCCCCTCCATCAGTACAGCCCCCCAGGACAGACCACCCCCCTCCATCAGTAGAGCCCCCCCAGCACAAGCTACCCCCCGCCATCAGTACAGCCCCCCAGGACATACCACCCCCCTCCATCAGTACAGCCCCCCAGGACATACCACCCCCCTCCATCAGTACAGCCCCCCCAGGACAGACCACCCCCCTCCATTATTACAGCCCCCCCAGGACAGACCACCCCCCTCCATCAGTAGAGCCCCCCAGCACAAGCTACCCCCTCCATCAGTACAGCCCCCCCAGGACATACCACCCCCCTCCATTAGTACAGCCCCCCCAGGACAGACCACCCCCTCCATCAGTAGAGCCCCCCCAGCACAAGCTTCCACCCTCCACCAGTACAGCCCCCCAAGACATACCACCCCCTCCATCCTTACAGCCCCCCCAGGACATACCACCCCCTCCATCAGTACAGCCCCCCCAGGACATACCACCCCCCTCCATCAGTACAGCCCCCCAGGACATACCACCCCCCTCCATCAGTACAGCCCCCCAGGACAGACCACCCCCCCTCCATCAGTACAGCCCCCCCAGGACATACCACCCCCTCCATCAGTACAGCCCCCCAGGACATACCACCCCCCTCCATCAGTATAGCCCCCCCAGGACAGACCAACCCACTCCATCAGTACAGCCCCCCCAGGACATACCACCCCCCCTCCATCAGTACAGCCCCCCCAGGACATACCACCCCCCTCCATCAGTACAGCCCCCCCAGGACAGACCACCCCCTCCATCAGTAGAGCCCCCCCAGCACAAGCTACCCCCCTCAATCAGTACAGCCCCCCAGGACATACCACCCCCCTCCATCAGTACAGCCCCCCAGGACATACCACCCCCTCCATCAGTACAGCCCCCCAGGACAGACCACCCCCCTCCATCAGTAGAGCCCCCCCAGCACAAGCTACCCCCGCCATCAGTACAGCCCCCCAGGACATACCACCCCCCTCCATCAGTACAGCCCCCCCAGGACAGACCACCCCCCTCCATCAGTACAGCCCCCCAGGACATACCACCCCCTCTATCAGTACAGACCCCCCAGGACATACCACCCCCCTCCATCAGTACAGCTCACCCCAGGACAGACCACCCCCCTCCATCAGTAGAGCCCCTCCCCCAGCACAAGCTACCCCCCTTCATCAGTACAGCCCCCCCAGGACATACCACTCCCCTCCATCAGTACAGCCCCCCCAGGACAGACCACCCCCCTCCATCAGTAGAGCCCCCCTAGCACAAGCTACCCCCCTCCATCAGTACAGCCCTCCCAGGACAAACTACCCCCCTTTACCAGTACAGCCCCCCAGGACAAACTACCCCCCCCCTTTACCAGTACAGCCCCCCAGGACAAACTACCCCCCTTTACCAGTAAAGCCCCCCCAGGACAAACTACCCCCCTTTATCAGTACAGCCCCCCCACCTGTCGCAACACCACAGAGCACACCCCCCACCACCGCAAGCCGACACCCCCTTTCCCCCGCCCGTTACAGCACCAGCTTGGGCGGCTCAGGTACATGGAACACCCGGGCGGCAGCTGGAGAAGAGAGGACAGTGTGCAGCCGCCCAGGTGGAGAATGGATCGTGACAGGCTCAGGCAGCAGCGCCGTAGTGAGAGACAGAGAGGAGGAGGAGAACACCTGCTGCGCTGGAGGTGGGTTTCCAGCTGAAAAAAAAAGACTTCCAAAGTTAGTCAGCCAGGGCTTTTTCTCACCCTTTGGAGGGTGTCACTCCTCTAGCGGGTGTCACCCGGGTGCGGACCGCACCCCCCGCACCCCCCTAGCAACGCCTCTGCTATAAGAGCAGCAAGGATGTGGAATTCCCTTCCACAGGCGGTGGTCTCAGCAGGGGGCATTGATAGTTTCAAGAAACTATTAGATAAGCACCTCGACTGCAACATACAGGGATATACAATGACACATAATCACACACATAGGTTGGACTTGATGGACTTTGTGTCTTTTTTTCAACCTCACCTACTATGTAACTATGTAACTATGAATGAATGGGAGGCGGTTTTCAGGCACTTAGCAGAGGATATTTCCAGCGCTAAACCGCCTGAATACCACCCCAGTGTGACGCTGGTCTAAAAGCAAATAGACTGTGCACTTTGCAAGTGCAGTTGCACTCATTTTACTTAGTAAATGTAAGCGTAGTAAAGATTCACTTTGTAAAGAATACCCCATCGGGTGCAAGGAAAATTTTTTAAAAAAAGCATTTTTGCTTACACATGATTAAATGATGGTAATCAGCAGAGCATTACTGCATTTACTAAGCTGAGGAAATTTAGTGCAACTGACTGTTAGAAATCATGGCTGGCTGACAGGAACGTCCAAGCCTAGAATGCATAAAGTTAAAAAAAAAACCTTGAGCCTTTAGAACCACTTTAAGCTTGTAAGAAATGTTTTCTGCTCTGTTGCCTTTTACTTCCTATTCCTGGTCTTAGGTACAGTGCCATGAAAAAGTATTCATACCCCTTGAAATTTTTCACATTTTGTCATGTTACAACCAAAAACGTAAATGTATTTTATGTGATAGACCAACACAACTGGGCACATAATTGTGAAGTGGAAGGAAAATGATAAATGGTTTTCATTTTTTTACAAATAAATATCTAAAAAGTATGGCGTGCATTTGTATTCAGCCCCCTTTACTCTCTAGCAAAACCAATTGCCTTCAGAAGTCACCTGATTAGTAAATAGAGTTCACCTGTGTGTAATGTAATCTTAGTATAAATACAGCTGTTCTGTGAAGCCCTAGGAGGTTTGTTAGAGAACCTCAGTGAACAAACAGCATCATGAAGGCCAAGGAACACACCAGATCAGGGATAAAGTTGTGGAGAGGTTTAAAGCAGGGTTAAGTTATAAAAAACAAACTTTAAACATCTCACGCAACACTGTTCAATCCATCATCTGAAAATGCAAAGAGTATGACACAACTGCAAACCTACCAAGACATGGCCATCTGTCTAAACTGATAGGCTGGGCAAGGAGAGCATTAATCAGAGGAGCAGGAAAGAGCCCCATGGTAACTCTGGAGGATCTGCAAAGATCCACAGCTCAGGTGGGAGAATCTGTCCACAGGACAACTATTATAGGGCGTACACACGGTCGGACTTTGTTCGGACATTCCGACAACAAAAATCCTAGGATTTTTTCCGACGGATGTTGGCTCAAACTTGTTTTGCCTACACACGGTCGCACAAAGTTGTCGGAATTTCCGATCGCCAACCACGCGGTCACTTACACCACGTACGACGAGACTAGAAAAGGCCGGTTCAGAACCAAGCGCGGCACCCTTTGGGCTCCTTTTGCTAATCCCGTGTTAGTAAAAGTTTGGTGAGAAACGATTCGCGCTTTTTCAGACTCGTGGCTTTCAGATCGTTTTCTGCCGTTCAGTTTGTGCTTGTGGGTTTGTATCTGCTCTTCAGTGCGTGCAGTCAGTTCGTATCAGAGTTTTCTGTGTGATCTTGCCTGCTCGTTGCTGTTTTTCAGGTCGCTCTTCACAGGCCTTGCTGTTCTTCAGTGCGTTCTGTTACTTCGTTCTGAGCAGCCGACCGTTTTCTAGCCATGTTTCGTATGCGTACTCCTCGTAGAGTTCGTGCTGTGCGGGGGCTTGGTGTTGGGGTCCTGACCTTGACACAAGTCCAGTCCATGAACAGGGTGGGGAGGAGTTCATGGACCAAGAATTGGTTGCTTCAGCGTGACCAGTTCTGTCATATGCCTTTGCTCCGTGATATCCGTGAGAATAATCCTGATGATTTCAGGAACTTTCTCAGGATGACGGACCCCGTGTTTCACCGTTTGTTGGCTTCGCTGACCCCCTATATCAGCAGGCAGGATACCTGCATGAGGCAAGCCATCACTCCGGAGCAGAGGCTGGTCGCTACCTTGCGGTATTTGGCCACAGGGAGATGTCTGCAGGACTTGAAGTTCTCAACAGGCATCTCCCCCCAGGTTCTGGGGATCATTATCCCAGAGACCTGTTCTGCCATCATACAGGTCCTGCAGAAGGGGTATATGAAGGTAAGATTTTTCTCCTTTTATATCACATTTTATTGTCTTTAATGTTTGATAATATATTGTATTTCTTTCCTCATTCCCTAATTACCATGCTTGTAATATGCTGTGAATGTCCCCTTTGTCCTCATGCATGCTGGATTTTTATGTAATTATTATGTAGCCTCCCTGGCGGTTTTCCCGAGTGTGGCTCGGGGTTAAATTTCAGTCCCATTAGCGGTAACCCCGAGCCACACTCGGGATCGCGTCGCAGGATCCTGGGGCAGCGTTACTTACCTTGTCCCCGGGATCCTGCGATGTCCCCCGCAGTGTCCGAGGGCTCCGTCCTCCTCCGAAGCCTCTCCGTGCCAGGCTCCGTTCCCTGCGAGCGGCGCGACGCACGGGGGCGGAGCCTGGCGGCAAATTCAAAAAAATGTCAAAATCATAACACATACAGTACTGTAATCTTACAGATTACAGTACTGTATGAAATGATTTCACATCCCTTTTGTCCCCAGTGCTCTGGCCCATGCCCTGCATGCAGTTTTACATGATATACACTGTTCTTTCTGCCTGGAAACTGGAGATTGTCCATAGCAACCAAAAAGTGTCCCTTTACGTCAAAAGTGGCTTTAGACCAGCTAGAAAACAGCGATAGTAAATTAGAACACTTGCAGAATTGAGCGATAGTGAATTGTGGGGAAATTTATTTTATTACTATTTTTTTAAATTTTTTAAAATTATTTATTTTTATTTATTATATTATAATTTATGTTTTTGTGTTTCAAACTTTATCATACCCGGGATATCTACTAGACTCTGGTTTGGACAGATTTAAGTGTGTTATTGTTAAGATTTACAGACCTACAATATAAAACGCCAAATTTCCATGCAAAATAATTGTACCGCTTTCAGCACCTAAAATCCGAAATAATCATACCGCCAGGGAGGTTAAGGTCCTTCATACATATTTGCCCTTCAATAACCTCCCCAGCATGGTGTCTCCTGCCCCTATATTCACCTCATGTAGTCACTTAACAATGTATTTTATCAGCTCCATAGTAGTGCTTTACCCCAAACACCCCCTAAAATGTTTGGTAATGTTATTTTTTATTTAAATTCAGGCAGAGTGGCAGAGGCTTTTTTTTAAGTAATAATTTTTAGTAACCCTCCCTCCCCCAACTGCTAAGTCAGCTGATCCCAATTCTCTATCCTCAATCATCTATCTGCTGACTTTGCCAAACCCATACACACTATACCCATCTCTTTTGTGGTCAGATTTATGGCTGAATTACCCAAAGCATGTAGTGCAAGGGCCTGCCTGTATACTTTCCAATGGTACTGTTTAAAGTTTTTGTATCCTATTATTATCTTGATAGGTAATAGCAGAATGTCCAAATGTCCTCAAATGTGTACAATGTGTATTTATATCTTTGTATTATGACACTTCTTACCTGTCCAGTGGTCTGCCAATAGTGTAACTAAGGAGGGGCTGTTCAAAGTAATACCCATTATTTAGGCATTCATCTCTCAATGAAGTGAAGAGGGTTACCTGTCCAAGATTTCCACACACCCCATAATGTTAGAAATGGCCCATGAGAGGGGGGGGGGGGGAATATGATAGGTGTACCTTATACTTTGGCCTTGTTAAATTCCCCTTAATAAATGCTATCTGGAGGTTGCCCCATAATGTTTGTGTCTAATCTGCTTGCCATGTTTCAGAGTAAAAATAGTAATGTTTATTGTTTTTTCCTCAACAGTTTCCTTCCACGCCACAGGAATGGCAGACTGTGGCCTCCCACTTTGCCCAGCGGTGGGACTTTCCTAACTGCGGAGGGGCAATTGATGGGAAACACGTCCACATCGTCCCACCACCCAACTCAGGGTCGTACTATTATAATTACAAGGGGTTTAATAGTATAGTGATGTTGGCGGTGGTGTCGGCTAATTACGACTTCTTGTATGTGGACGTGGGGAAGAATGGCCGGATGTCCGATGGTGGAGTCATCGCCCAGACGGAGTTCTACAGGCGTCTCCAGAATGGCAGCTTGGACTTGCCAGCTCCAGAGGACAATGTGGAAGGACTCCCATTTGTGTTCGTTGCTGATGAAGCATTTGCGCTGGGGGACCACCTGATGCGGCCATTCCGGATGAGGACCCTCACCCCGGAACAGAGGGTTTTTGATTACGGCTGGCCAGAGCCCGAAGAGTGGTGGAGAACACATTTGGAATCCTGGCCAGCCGGTTCCGCCTATTTCTGACACCTATCCATATGGCAGAGTATAAACTGAACCATATAATACTTGCTTGCTGTGTTCTCCATAACTTTTTACGGAAACATTCGGCCAACTATGCTGGCTCAGTTGGGCCTGAGGCCGGAATCCTACATCAAACCACACTGACGGCGCTTGAAAGTGGCCGTCCTGGCTTGCCCTTCCTGAGTGCCCGTGATGTCTGGTTACGCTACCTGGAGTTCTTTGCGGGTAGGGGGGCTATCAATATGCCAGACAATATGTGAAGCCTTTTTAAAATTAAAAAAAAAGAAAATCTTTGTGGACATTTACTGCTTGTGTTTGTTTTAGCTGACCCTGACAGAAATGTTTTGAGTGCAGAAAATGTCGTGATTGGGTAACCTTATAGAAAGCACTGTTGGCTGTTATTTCCTAAATGCAAAAACACATTTCACTACAAGTGCACTTGCAACTGCACTGAAACTGCACTTGTAGTGCAAAGAGGATTTGCCCTTAGGAAATAACCCCCACTTTTGCATAAAACAGCTATTACATCACCCCAAAAGTGTTGTAGTGTTGAGACAATAATCCACACATTCTTGAGTAAGCCACTTTTTTATACCTGCACAATCACATGTGCATTTATCAAAGGTTTTTAAAACAAACCAACATGTTTGTTGTATAACAATTTTTGCAGTAGCATTATCAAAAATTGAAGTGTCCATTTCAGATAAAACAGGCCTGTGTAAAACCAACAAGAAAGCC
Source organism: Aquarana catesbeiana (assembly GCF_042186555.1). NCBI lineage: Eukaryota > Metazoa > Chordata > Amphibia > Anura > Ranidae > Aquarana > Aquarana catesbeiana. The sequence goes on from NC_133335.1 coordinate 195,543,384, forward strand.
AAAAAACTTGAACTTACAAAGTTCACATTAGGTAAAACCTGAAGGCTATATCAGACATCAGTATTTAGGAACTGGGTTTGATATAGCGTTCAGATGGGGGGAAATCACCCCTGGAAAAGCCAAATTTGGAAGATGCACACCAATTTCCCAATGTCAACATGTGCTATCTGCCATCAGGGGGGATCAAGGGACATGTTTTGGGGGAGCAAGCCCTTCCTCAACACGACTTTATAATTGAGGAAGGGGTTGCACCCCCAAAACGCGTCCATTGATCTCCCGTGATGGCAGATAGCACATGTTGGCACACTGTGTGCATCCTCCAAATTTGGCTTTTCAAAACATTGCAAAAAAATTTAAAAGATTGAACCACAATACAAAAAGTGATTTTGTGGGGTTTTAAATTCGCCCCAAAACATCAATGACGTTATTATTTTTTTTAATAACATCATGGATTTTTTGCTGGATGTTTTGCAGTTCGGCATTACACCCCATGATCTCCCCGATCAGGATCTGGGCACTTTCTGAAGTAAAGCGTTCTCTATCCCTCACATCATGATCACCTAAAAAGAGATAAAGAAAAAAAAAACATGTCTCAAATATCTGCCACCATCCATCTCTTTTACCTGAGCCTGTGGTCGCAGACACTCACCTGTTGTGGTGCCAATCTCCACCACATCTTCTTCATCCTCCTGCTCAGCTTGTGTTGGTGTAAGTTCCCCTTCTTCCAGAGGTGGGGGGTCTCTGGTCTCCTCGGATGAGGGGTGTCCTCCAAGTCTTTTCTCCCCTATGTAAACAAAAATGGTATAATTAGCACACAGATATTTGATGGCAGAACTAGAAATAGGAAACATTGCTTGGAAGTGGGGTACAATTGTCTATTTTAGCCGAGTTCAAAGATGTCTTTTTTTTATTGCTCTTTGTCAAGCTGCAATACTTTACCTGCTTGGTACAAGCTTCACAGATGGAGACCCCCCTATAGTATACACTGTAGCACCTGTGTGGCCCCCTAATAAAAATGGTGTTCTGGGGTCCCACACTAGTGCTCCAGTGTCCAGATGTGAAAACAGCTGCTCAGTGTCCTCTCCTTACACACAATCTAGTTTGCATTTCATTCTAGTAACAAACCCATCTACACAAACAAATATTTGGCATGCAAGTAGGCCCAAAAAAAATGTGGGAAAATGCATATGGCCTAAACAATGGTGTTCTAGAGGCCGAAAGAAAAATGTTTGATACGAACGAATAATGGGCCCATGAACATTAAAGTTGCCCTTTTAAAAGTTACAATTAATAAAAGCATATGGAGCAGCACGAACGTAATAAAGACAGAAAGAATAGGAACACAGCACAACTACTTACTTTTTTTGCAGCACTCTCCGGATCTTTCGGTACTGCTCTGGCTCTCAACTTCAGGTCCGACGACCGCTTCCTGAGCTGATCTTTAGATCTTCGTACCCCGAAATTCCTGTGAAGGCTTTTGACCACTTTCGCCATGATCTTGGCCTTTCTGATGTTTGGGTTGGGGTAAGGCCCATACTTTCCGTCATAGTCGGACGTCTTCATGATGTCGACCATCTCCAACATCTCCCCAAAGGACATATTTGTGGCCTTAAAACGTCTCCTTCTGGATCGGGACGTGTCCGGATCCGGGCTTTCCTCCTCCTCCTCCTCGTTGCTAGAATTAGCATGCACCTGTTCTAACTCCGCCATGTGCTCTTCACCCACTGCGCCAAACGAAAAGGGGCGGGAATAGACTAGAAAGAACGTCAGGGGCGGGCGGAGTTACACGCATGCGCAGTATGTATAAAGCGTAACACGCGTGCGTATTACGTACGATCTGTGAGCGGAGGAAGGAGCATTGGACGCGCCGATCGTAAGAACGAAGGTAAGAGACAAACTTGTGCCTATACTGCTTCTAGATTGAGGCCTATATTGTAACAAGATTAGGAGAGTTTTGTCTGACATTAGGCTTTGTCTTGTGTTGTGTCTTGCAGTGAACATGGATATGCTACTCAAAGATAATGACGTCATGTCAGTATTCATAGATATGTTACGGGAGCTGCCCTGTCTGTGGGAGATTAACCACCACCATTTCAAGAACCAAGCAAAGAGGAAGGCAGCACTGGTGCAATTGTGTGAAATTGTGAAGCAGGTGATCCCCACGGCAGACATCACCTATTTAAAGATATTAATTGGTTGCCTGAGGAGCACATATCTAAGGGAGCGCAAGAAAGTCCTGGATTCACAGAGATCCGGAGCAGCAGATGACATCTATGTCCCCAGGATGTTGTACTACGACAGGCTGCATTTTCTGGCAGGCCAGACTGAACCCAGGCCATCCCTCTCCAGTCTTCCTTCCACGCTTCCTTCCCCCCCGGCTGAGGCTTCTGACGCCCAACCTGGGCCTTCCAGGCCGCATGTGGAGGAGCCCAGATTGAGCCAGGTATAGCATTCCTCTAAATATTTCTGCTTGTACAATCAATGATGTTAATTAGATGTTAGTTGGGAGTACTAATTTAGGATTGGGATTGATGAAGCAAAACATTACAACCATGTCCCTTTTTCATACACAGGGATGTCTCAGCCAGGAGGTGGCCGGGCCGAGCCGGCTGGCTGATCTGCAGGTCCCTCCACCCCCCCTGAAAAGAGAAAGTGGCAGTAGGAGGAGTGCCCTAGAGGAGGCTGCTATAGGATTCTTTTGGAGGGCTACATTGCATATAAAATGCAGAGGATGGAGGAGGGCCAACAAGTCATGTGTGAGGCCCTCATATTGGAGGCTCTTGAGAAAGGTATGAGGGGCCAAATGACACCTCAGACACACCTTTGTGATGGTCCTCCTCCTCCTCCTGCAGGTCCTCCTCCTCCTCCTCCCTCTCCTCCAGGTCCCCCCAGTCCTCCTCCAGGTCCTCCCAGTCCTCCTCCAGGTCCTACTCCTCCTCCTGCCACATCTCCAACTGCACAGCTACAGCCCGGAAGGAAGCGTGGAAGGAAGACCAGACAGTGATTGTCCTGGGTTCAGTCTGGTCGGCCAAAAGATGCAGCCTCTTGTGGTACCACAGCCTGGGGACACACATGTCATCTGCTGCTATCCGGATCTCTGCGAATTCTGGACCAGACTGCCCTCCCTTACATATGGACTCCTCAGGCCACCAATTTTGATGTTGAAGAATTGATGTCTGCCGTGGGGGTCCCAGGCTTCGCTAATTTCTCCTGTTGATCCAGTGTTGCCTTCCTCTTTGTTTGGTTCTGATCCCTTAATAAAGGATTTTTGTTTTGAATTATACTCTCCTGTGTTTTACTTCAAAAATGACAGTTTGTTTGTGAGGATTCAGGTACATTTCAAATACACAATGTGAAATGAACAAGGGACACCAACACCAAACAATCTCCTTGAGATTAAATAATAAAAGATATCAATGGTGTTGGGGTAACTTGACACACAAAACACACACAAAAATATTCTGGAGTAAAAATAAAAATGACATTGAACAAAGATCAGCCTTGGAAAAAATCAAAACATTAAAGAAAAAAAAAGGCTGAAAATCCAAAAAAAAAAAAATAATAATATAAAACTGTCAGATGTGACAACTAATAACAATATATTCAGGGAATCCCACTAAAAAAACACAAATAAAAGTTTGTGAGAAGTGTGTGTGAATATGAGCAGCAAAACTACTTAATTCTTGTCACATTATAAAGAAGAAGAGAGTGCGCTGTATTAAACCATTTTTAACATTGCAGCGTGACGAAAGTGCTGTATCCATTGCGAACGCTAAGTTTACCAGAACGAGCTGTCCCGTCTCGGAATTTCTTCTGAGCATGCGTGGCACTTTGTGCGTCGGAACAGGCCACACACGGTCGGAATTGACGCGATCGGATTTTGTTGTCGGAAAATTTTATCTCCTGCTGTCCAACTTTGTGTGTCGGAAAATCCGATGGAAAACGTCCGATGGAGCCCACACACGGTCGGAATTTCCAACAACACGCTCCGATCGGACATTTTCCATCGGAAAATCCGACCGTGTGTACAGGGCATTAGTCGTGCACTTCACAAATCTGGCCCTTATGGAAGAGTGGCAAGAAGAAAGCCATTGTTGAAAGAAAGCCATAAGAAGTCCCATTTGCAGTTTTGCCATGTGGGGGACACAGCAAACATGTGGTAGAAGGTGCTCTGGTCAGATGAGACCAAAACTGAACTTTTTGGCCTAAAAGCAAAACACTATGGGTTTGATTTACTGAAGGCAAATTGACTGCACTTTGCAAAGTGCAGTTGCACTCTACAAGAGCAGTTTCTCCAGAGCTTAGTAAACGAGCAGAAGCTCTGCTGACTTCAATCATCCAATCACTTGCAAGCAAACACGCTGTTTTTTTATTTTCCTTTGCATGTGATCGGGTGTTCTTTGCAAAGTGAAGCTTTCCCTCATTTACTAAGCTCTGGAGCAACTGCACCTGCAGAGTGCAACTGCACTTTGCAAAGTGCACAGTCTAGTTGCCTTTAGTAAATCAACCCCTGTGTGTGGCGGAAAACTAACACTGCACATCACCCTGAACACACCATCCCCACCATGAAACATGGTCGTGACAGCATCATGTTGTGGGGATGCTTTTCTTCAGCAGGAACAGGGAAGCTGGTCAGAGTTGACGGGAAGATGGATGGAGCCAAATACAGGGCAATCTTAGAAGGAAACCTGTTAGAGTCTGCAAAAGACTTGAGACTGGGGCAGAGGTTCACCTTCCAGCAGAACAAGGACCCTAAACATACAGCCAGAGCTATATTGGAATGGTTTAGATCAAAGCATATTAATGTGTTAGAATGGCCCAGTCAAAGTTGTTGTGGAAATTTTATTAAGATGTATTTAATATGTATTGTCACAGTATCTCCCAGTGTTAGTTCTCCTGCAGCCCTCTCTAAAGAGCGGACTGGGGCAGACTGACGCCAGTTGAGACCCGTTTGGTAGTGGGAAGCTTCCTGAGGTTGCAGAATGGGGATATGTCCGCCAGCGAAGGGCCCCTGTGCAATGCACAGACGATCATCTGGGGGGGATGTGTTCACTCTGCAAAGACATTATCGGTTATGGGGGGATGTACGCTCGTGTCGCTCTGTGTGTCTGATCAGCATGTGGAGGGGCTATGGCATGTCTCTGCAGATAATCTCTCATCAGCAGGAATGGTAGTATAATTCGGGCATGCTTGTTCTCTGAACAATGCAGAATAAGGATTCACGCCAACGGTAAAAATGAGTCTTTGTGTGTGTTGTGGTAGGGGGCAGTGTTTATGAGTTCTTAGGCCAGCCATGTGGTTTACAGGGGGCGGGAAGTCCTACACACTGCTCCTGCCCAGACACGCCCATAAACTCCCTTAGTCATTGTTCATTGGTTGAGATTTGTATAACTCCTCCTGTTTGCCTGTGCTTGATTGGCTGATTGTGAAGCAATTAAGCTCTATTTTTATATAAATAAACGTCGCTCCCATGGTCAGAGGTTCGTCGAGCTGTGGAGCTAAGGATATGAGGACAGTGGTTATGTCTGTTTTCTTGGGAAGATACGGAAAACAGGGTTGTACTAAGATGCATTATACCAACAGGCTGAAAGGGCGCTTTATTAGCGCAGGAGATATGGATTAAGAGTAGTGTATAGTGGAATTTGTACGACAAAGTCCAGAACTGAATCCAATTGAGAATCTGTGGCAAGACTTGAAAATTGCTGTTCACAGACGCTCTCCATCCAATCTGACAGAGCTTGAGCTATTTTGCAAAGAAGAATGGGAAAAAATGTCACTCTCTACATGTGCAAAGCTGGTAGAGACTACGGATGATCTGAACACCCTCCTGTTCGGTTCGCAACAGAACACAGCGAACAGGCAAAAAATTTGCAAGAACACACGAACACCGTTAAAGTCTATGAGACACGCACATGAATAATCAAAAGTGCTAATTTTAAAGGCTTATATGCAAGTTATTGTCATAAAAAGTGTTTGGGGACCCGGTTCCTGCCCCAGGGGACATGTAGCAATGCAAAAATGTTTTTTAAAAACGTCCGTTTTTTCGGGAGCAGTGATTTTTTTTAATGCTTAAAATTAAACAATAAAAATGAAATATTCCTTTAAATATTGTGCCTGAGGGTGTCTATAGTATGCCTGTAAATTGGTGCATTTTTTTCCATGTTTAGAACAGTACCACAGCAAAATGACATTTCTAAAGGAAAAATTGTCATTTAAAACTGCTCCCGGCTGTAATGAATTGTCGGGTCTTGGCAATATAGATAAAACTCATTGCAAAAAAGAGCATTGGACACCCCCCCCCCCAGTCGATTACCAGGCCCTTTGGGTCTGGTATGAATATTAACCGCTAAGCCACCGCCCACCGTCATATGACGGCTGGACGAGGCTTCTGTTGTTCTGGGAGGACGTCATATGACGTCCTCGCCCTCCCGAGCCACTAGGGGGCGCGCGGGCGGCGCGCGCGCGTGCCCGCTGCGTCACTCGGGACCCGGTGCGCGTGCCCGGCGGCCGCGATGTCCGCCGGGCACCCGCGATTGCCGGGTAACAGAGCAGGAGCGTGGATCTGTGCATGTAAACACAGATCCACGTCCTGTCAGAGAGGAGAGGAGACCGATGGCGTGTCCCTTGTACATAGGGACAGCGATCGGTCACCTCCCCCAGTCAGTCCCCTCCCCCCACAGTTAGAATCACCTCCTTAGGTCATACATTAACCCCTCGAGCGCCCCCTAGTGTTAACCCCTTCCCTGCCAGTCACATTTACACAGTAATCAATGCAATTTTATAGCATTGATCGCTGTATAAATGTGAATGGTCCCAAAAATGTGTCAAAAGTGTCCGATGTGTCCGCCGCAATATCGTAGTCACAATAAAAATTGCAGATCGCCGCCATTACTAGTAAAAAATAAATAAATAATAAAAATGCTATAAATCTATCCCCTATTTTGTAGACGCTATAACTTTTGCGCAAACCAATCAATATACGCTTATCGCAATTTTTTTTTACCAAAAATATGTAGAAGAATACGTATCGGCCTAAACTGAGGAAAAAATTTGTTAAAAAAAAAAAAAAAAATTGGATATTTATTATAGCAAAAAGTAAAAAATATTGTGTTTTTTCAAAATTGTCCCTCTTCTTTTGTTTATAGCGCAATAAATAAAAACCGCAGAGGTGATCAAATACCACCAAAAGAAAGCTCTATTTGTGGGGAAAAAAATGATAAAAATTTAATTAAGGTGCAGTGTAACATGACCGCGCAATTGTCATTCAAAGTGCGACAGCGCTGAAAACTGAAAAATGGCTTGGGCAGGAAGGGGGTGTAAGTGCCCTGTATTGAGGTGGTTAAGGAAACCCCGAACCAAAATAAAAAAAAATTGTGTGGGGGGTCCCCCTAAAATCCATACCAGCCTTTCGTGTCTGATATGGAAAATAAGGGGAACCCTGCACCAAATTTTAAAAAATGGCGTAGGGGTCCTCCCAAAATCCATACCAGACCTGAAGGGTCTGGTATGGATTTTAAGGGGAACCCTGTGTCAAAATAAAAAAAAAAATGGCGTAGGGGTCCTCCTCAAAATTCATACCAGACTCTTATCTGAGCACGCAACCTGGCAGGCCACAGGAAAAGAGGAGGGACGAGAGAGTGCCCCCCCTCCTGAACCGTACCAGGCCACATGCCCTCAACATGGGGAGGGTGCTTTGGGGTAGCCCCCCAAAGCACCTTGTCCCCATGTTGATGGGGACAAGGGCCTCATCTCCACAACCCTTGCCCGGTGGTTGTGGGGGTATGCGGGCGGGGGGCTTATCAAAATCTGGAAGCCCCCTTTAACAAGGGGACCCCCAGATCCCAGCCTCCCCCCCTGTGTGAAATGGTAATGGGGTACAAATGTACCCCTACCATTTCACAAAAAAAGTGTCAAAATGTTAAAAATGACAAAACACAGCTTGGAGACAAGTCCTTTATTAAAAAAAATGTTCCACGATGGGAGGCTTCCACCGTGTGACGCTTCTTTGCTTGTGACAGTTCTTGTATAATTGAGGGCGGGGCCACCCGGTTATGCAAACGGGTGACCCCGCACTCTCTGAGGCCACGGGGAAGCCATAGGGAAGTCCCCACGGCATCAGAGGGGGCCGGGTCACCCGGGTACGTCCCCGGGTGGCTCTACCCTCAGTTATATAAGAACTGTCACAAGCAAAGAAGCGTCAAATGGCAGGAGCCTCCCATTGAGGCGGATCGGTCTCGGCTTTTTTTTCTTTTTTCGGTCTGTCGTGGGGAGATAGAAGAAGATGAATAGACATTGTGGTACATTTTTTTTCTTTTTTTTAAATAAAAATGACCACAGACTTTTCTGGCCTGCCTCAGGAGATCTTGTAAGCCTGGGTACCTGTTCAAGAAACGCTGCACCACCAAATTCAGGTTGTGCCAAACATGGAACATGGGTCAAGTGTCCCTGTCGGAGGGTGGAGAGAAGGTTGATGCCATTGTCGCATACAACCATTCCTGGCTTAAGCTGGCGTCAACCACCTCTGAGCCTGCCCCTGCAGAGGACAGAATCTCTGTCCCAGTGTGGCTCCTGTCCCCTAGGCAGACCAACTCAAGCACTGCATGACATCTTTTTGCCTGACTGCTTGCGTATCCCCTTGAGCGTTTAGGGAGCACTGCTTGTTCAGAGGACAATTCTGCAGAAGAGGCCATAGAGGAAGAAGAAGAGGAGGGAGGGGAGCATACAGATGTTATGGCAGAATCACCACTAGCTTTTTGGAGGCGTGGTGGCGGAACAAGCTCCAACACTGAACCCTGTCGTGCATCCTTCCCAACTGCCAGCAGAGTTACCCAGTGCGCCGTGAAGGAAAGGTAACGTCCTTGCCCATGCCTGCTGGATCATGAGTCAGTGGTAATATGAACCTTTCTGCTGACCGCCTTTTCCAACGAGGCCAAAACAATGCCTTCCACATGGCAATAGAGAGCCGGTATGGCCTTATGTAAAAAGAAATGGTGTTTTGCAACCTGCCACTGTGGTACAGAACATTCCACAAATTCACAAAAAGGGGCTGAGTCTACCAGCTGAAAAGGCAGCAGTTGCAGTGCTAGCAATTGGCCAAGCTAGCATTAAGATTCTGAGCATGTTAATGGCTAGGACCGAATTTCTTTTTATGGTTCAGCATCTTGGGTAGGAAAATTTGCCTGCTGAAAACAGCTGGTAGTGTACTGCTAGCAGATTGACTGCAAGTACTTGTGACGCCTATTGCTAATAGTCAGCGGGGAGTCAGCAGCGCCCTGCACCTGCGGAGCTCTGCGGTGTGGGTGGCTGCCCTTAAGCTGACCCCTGGAGGACATCCTGCCTTGTTGGAGTTGTGCCTCCTCTTCCTCCTCACTTTCCTCTTCTCTTCTCTCAGGCACCCAAGTATGGTCAGTGACCTCATCATCCCCTCCCTCCCCGTCACTGGAGCAAACTTGGCAGTATGCTGCAGCTTGGGGAACATGACTGCCAGTTACAGCTTTGTTATCCACGCCACCAACTCTTCTGCATGTTGTGGCTCAATAACACGGTCAGCAGCAGAAAAAAAGGACAAGCGTGCCCCATGGCCACCTGCAGAGGATGCACCATGTCCACGACCATCGCTGTTGACTGCTGCTGTTGACTGTTGCTTGCCCTCTTATAGTGACGACGGTAAACCGGCTGCACTGTATTATATACTGTGAACACCACCTGAAGTGTATTAGAAACTGTACACCACCGAATGCACTGTATATATAGGCTACACTGAGTGCAGAGTGTATGTATATATATATTTATATATATACTAGACTGTGTGTGTATATATATATATATATATATATATATATATATATATATACACCGCCTGAAGTGTAATATATAATGTACACCACGGAATGAACTGTGTGTATATATATATATATATATATATATATATATATACTACACTTAATGCAGAGTATATATATATATATATATATATATATATATATATATATATACATGAATACACTGTGTGACATTGGGGGATGTCTAGCTCAGCGTTTGGTTTCCCACACAGGGGTTCTTCTCCCAAAACAACAGCAACTGAAAAATGCCAATCCACCTGGCTCTTAAGGCTCGCTCAGCCTTGGGCGCAGTTCCTTGCTGCACGGGCCCACTCCTGGCCTCTAGGAAGGGGCTCTCCTGACACTCCAGGCTTCCACACTCCTCCAAGACTCACGGTCCCCTCTGGTCCCCAAGACTCTCTCTTCAAGTTGTCTCAGCTATGGTCTCCCTGACTCTCTCAGCTGGCCCAACTCTCTCAGTCCACTGACCTGGAACCCCTCCCACATGGAGTACCGTCTCAAGGATGTTGCCTGGGTTCTTAAACGGTAGCACACCTCCTTCCTGTCTGCAGCAACTGCTCCAACACCAACTTCTTTCCCACACACCCTGAGCTATGCTCAGCTCTGCCTTATAACGGGTGTGTGTGAACTGTATATATATATGCTACACTGAATGCAGTGTGAGTATATATATATATATATATATATATATATATATATATATATATAAATACACCACCTGAAGTGTATTATATAATGTACACCACCGAATGAACTGTATTTATACGCTACACTGAATGCAGAGTATATATATATATATATATATATATATATATATATATATATATATATATGTATATATATATATATATATGTATATATATATATATATATATACAGTGGGGACGGAAAGTATTCAGACCCCCTTAAATTTTTACATTTTTCACTCTTTGTTATATTGCAACCATTTGATAAAATCATTTAAGTTTATTTTTTTCCTCATTAATGTACACACAGCACCCCTTATTGATAGAAAAACACAGAATTGTTGAAATTTTTGCAGATTTATTAAAAAAGAAAAACTGAAATATCACATGGTCCTAAGTATTCAGACCCTTTGCTCAGTATTTAGTAGAAGCACCCTTTTGATTTAATACAGCCATAATGCCCCGTACACACGGTCGGACTTTGTTCGGACATTCCGACAACAAAATCCTAGGATTTTTTCCGACAGATGTTGGCTCAAACTTGTCTTGCATACACACGGTCACACAAAGTTGTCGGAAAATCCGATCGTTCTAAACGCGGTGCCGTAAAACACGTACGTCGGGACTATAAACGGGGCAGTGGCCAATAGCTTTCATCTCTTTATTTATTCTGAGCATGCGTGGCACTTTGTCCGTCGGATTTGTGTACACACGATCGGAATTTCCGACAACGGATTTTGTTGTCGGAAAATTTTATCTCCTGCTCTCCAACTTTGTGTGTCGGAAAATCCGATGGAAAATGTCCGATGGAGCCCACACACGGTCGGAATTTCCGACAACACGTTCCGATCGGACATTTTCCATCGGAAAATCCGACCGTGTGTACGGGGCATAAGTCTTTTTGGGAAAGATGCAACAAGTTTTTCACACCTGGATTTGGGGATCCTCTGCCATTTCTCCTTGCAGATCCTTTCCAGGTCTGTTAGGTTGGATGGTAAACGTTGCTGGACAGCCATTTTTAGGTCTCTCCAGAGATGCTCAATTGGGTTTAAGTCAGGGCTCTGGCTGGGCCATTCAAGAACAATCACAGAGTTGTGAAGCCATTCCTTCATTATTTTAGCTGTGTGCTTAGGGTCATTGTCTTGTTGGAAGGTAAATCTTCGACCCAGTCTGAGGTCCTGAGCACTCTTGAGAAGGTTTTTGTCCAGGATATCCCTGTACTTGGCCACATTCATCTTTCCCTCAATTGAAACCAGTTGTCCTGTCCCTGCAGCTGAAAAACACCCCCACAGCATGATGCTGCCACCACCATGCTTCACTGTTGGGACTGTATTGGACAGGTGATGAGCAGCGCCTGGTTTTCTACACACATACCACTTAGAATTAAGGCCAAAAAGTTCTATCTTGGTCTCATCAGACCAGAGAATCTTACTTCTCACCATCTTGGAGTCCTTCAGGTGTTTTTTTTAGCAAACTCCATGCAGGCTTTCATGTGTCTTGCACTGAGGAGAGGCTTCCATCGGGCCACTCTGCCATAAAGCCCCAACTGGTGGAGGGCTGCAGTGATGGTTGACTTTCTACAACTTTCTCCCATCTCCCGACTGCATCTCTGGAGCTCAGCCACAGTGATCTTTGGGTTCTTCTTTAACTCTCTCTCACCAAGGCTCTTCTCCCCCGATAGCTCAGTTTGGCCAGATGGCCAGCTCTAGGAAGGGTTCTGGTCGTCCCAAATGTCTTCCATTTAAGGATTATGAAGCCCACTGTGCTCTTAGGAACCTTAAGTGCAGCAGACGTTTTTTGTAACCTTGGCCAAATCTGTGCCTTGCCACAATTCTGTCTCTGAGCTCTTCAGGCAGTTCCTTTGACCTCATGATTCTCATTTGCTCTGACATGCACTGTGAGCTGTAAGGTCTTATATAGATAGGTGTGTGGCTTTCCTAATCAATTCCAATCAGTATAATCAAACACAGCTGGACACAAATGAAGGTGTAGAACCATCTCAAGGATGATCAGAAGAAATGGACAGCACCTGAGTTAAATATATGAGTGTCACAGCAAAGGGTCTGAATACTTAGGACCATGTAATATTTCAGTTTTTCTTTTTTAATAAATCTGCAAAAATATCAACAATTCTGTGTTTTTCTGTCAATATGGGGTGCTGTGTGTACATTAATGAGGAAAAAAATTAACTTAAATGATTTTAGCAAATGGCTACAATATAACAAAGAGTGAAAAATTTAAGGGGGTCTGAGTACTTTCCGTCCCCACTGTATATACACTAGATTGACTGTTTATATATCAAATACACTGCAACTAACTAACTAACCTTCCTGCCTAATCTAGCTCAATCTATCTCCATCCACAGTCACACACTATACACGGCCGCTATGTAAGCAACCTTATATAGTGTGGGGTGCGGACATAGTCCCCCTGAGCTATATTTGGCCAAAGGCATGCTGCCTTTGGCCAATTATGGTTCTCTCTGCAGAGCACGCTGTGATTGGCCAAAGCATGCAGGTCGCATGCCTTGGCCAATCATCAGACACTAATGCCCTTCGATCTCGCAGTGCATTATGGGGTGTTCCGCGGCACTCGAATTTCCCGCGAATGCCCCATATTGTTCGCTGTGACGGTGAACAGACGAACACCCGATGTTCATCAAGCTCATCCCTACACTCTAAGGTTCCTAATTCACATTCATACATACAAATTCTAGGGCCAATATTGACAGGATCCAATTAACTTACCAGCATGTCCGATGGCTGGATCATCAGGTATTATTTTAATTAATTCATCAGATTTAAAGTTGTTTTAAAGGCAGAAGCTTTTTTTTATTGTAATGCATTCTATGCATTAAGGTAAAAAACCTTCTGCATGCGGAAGTACTTACCTAAGCCCGATCTCGATCCAACGCTGTGTACGAGAGCAGCAGCACTCTCAACTCTCTCTCTCTCTCCTTATTGGCTCCTGCTGCTGTCAATCACAGCCAGTGAGAAGGCAGTGGGGGTTGGGGACAAGCCGCGCTCTGTGTCATTATGAGCACACAGAGCTGGCTCAGAAGCGAACCTGCACAAGTGCCCCCATAGCAAGCCGCTTGCTATGGGGGCACTGAGCAAGGGAGAGGGGCCAGGAGCTCTGAAAGTGGAGGATCAGGGCTACTCTGTACAAAACCATTGCACAGAGCAGGTAAGTATGCCATGTTTGTAATTTTAAAAAAATAAAACGTTTTAATTTAGAATAACTAAAAGATTAAAAGCAACTTTGGAAATTATAGTAACATGGTAATGCTTACATGAGATTTTAGCGTTTGGATTGACATCTACTTAAAGGAAGGAAATGAAGAAGATTAAAATTAAGCAAAAACCAGACCAAAGTAAGCATCAGCTACAGTGCCTTGAAAAAGTATTCATACCCATTAAAATTTTCCATATTTTGTCATGTTACAACCAAAAACGAAAATGTATTTTATTGGGATTTGATGTGATAGACCAACACAAAGTGGCACATAATAATGATAAATGGTTTTCATAATTTTTTTTACAAATAAATATGTGAAAAGTGTGGTGTGCATTTGTATTCAGCTCCCCGAGTCAATACTTTGTAAAACCACCTTTTACTGCAATTACAGCTGCAATCTTTTTGGGGATGTCTCTACTAGGGTTGGTTGTTCGGATGTTCTGCGAACACCCAACAATATGCGGTGTTCGGGGCAAATTCGAAATCCGCTGGAACACCGTTAAAGTCTATGGGACATTAACATGAAAGATCAAAAGTGTTCATTTTAAAGGCTTATATGCAAGTTATTGTCATAAAAAGTGTTTGGGGACCTGGGTCCTGCCCCAGGGGACATGTATCAATGACATTTTTTTTTAAAAAACAGCCGTTGTTTTTCGGGAACAGTGATTTTTTTAATGCTTAAAGTGAAACAATGAAAATGAAATATTCCTTTAAATATTGTGCCTGGGGGGTGTCTATAGTATCCCTGTAAAGTTTTTCCCATGTTTAGAACAGTACCACAGCAAAATTACATTTCGAAAGGAAAAATTGTCTATTATGCATTTGACCCCATGCAATTTTTTCTTGCTTTATGTGATCACTCCACTGTACCCAACTTGGTTGGTGTTTGTACTTTTAACTTTGGTATTTTTTGAATAAACATTTTTTTTTATCCGGATTCATGCACTATGTGGAGGCTCTCTTTTTTTTCCCTCTTCCTTATGATTTAATACGCTGATCCGATGCCTTTGGAAGTACCTTGCATTCCATCCAGCTGGCGAATTATCGACAATTTAGGCACGTCTGCCTATTGGAGTTCCTGGCGTGTATCATCTACTCTTCATTGTCCTGGATGTACATTGAAGTACACCATCATTCCATCTTTATCTCCTACGAAAGATCCGCTGGATTGAATGGTCCAAATGCCTGTCTGACTCACCGCCATATGGCGTGTTTGTCCATTCTCTGCGGTAAGCGTACCCAATCTTCCTTCAATGTATATGCATATCTGCGAATGACATATGGAGAAGCCTATGCATTTTTACCTACCATCAGTGGAAGAGGCATCACTTTAATGTTCCCCTTGCATGGGACCATACCATACTTCATAGAGGATCATTGCAGTTGAAATTTCTGCTTATCACAGATTGTTTGTTGGTTTTGGTCCACAAAAACTTTATATATATTTTTTATTTTATTTTTCTTGTTTTATTCACTGCACATTGATTTTGTGATTCATTTCATGTTTTACTCACTGGACACTGGCTTTTCCTTTACGAGCAGCCATTGGTCCTATACTTATCCCTGGAGGTTACTCTGGGGACTTTGTGTATTTTATTAGCGCTGCATTTTAATTATGTTTTTTGGTATTTCACAGTTCACTACACTGTTGATGCTGGCTGCTGATTTATTGCTTCACAGATTTACTAGTAGCACAACTTTTTTTCACACACATACACCAAAGCACCCTCCCCATGTTGATGGGAACAAGGGCCTCATCCCCACAACCCTTGCCCGTTGGTTGTGGGGTTATGTGGGTGGGGGGCTTATCGGAATCTGGAAGCCCCCTTTAACAAGGGGACCCCCAGATCCCGGCCTCCCCCCTGTGTGAAATGGTAACGGGGTACAAATGTACCCCTACCATTTCACAAAAAAAGCTTCAAAATGTTAAAAACGACAAGACACAGCTTGGGGACCTTTATTAAAAAAAGAAAAAAAGTCCCACGATTTCCATTCATCTTCTTCTATCTCTCCGCGATGGACCAAAAAAAAAAAAAGCAGAGACCGATCCGCCTTAATGGGAGGCTCCCACCATATGATGCTTTTTTGCTTGTGACAGTTCTTATATAACTGAGGGCGGGGCCACCCAGAGACGTACCTGGGTGACCCCGCCCCCTCTGACACCAGGGGACTGCCCTATGGCTTCCCCGTTTACATAACCGGGATGCCCCGCCCCCCTCTGACACCACAGGGAAGTTCCCGTGGCATCAGAGGGGACGGGGTCACCCGGGTACATCACCGGATGGCCCCGCCCTCAGTTATAAGAACTATTACAAGCAAAGAAGCGTTAAACGGTGGGAGCCTCCCATTGAGGATGGCAAAGTGAAACAGTGAAAGTGAAAATTGTTTCCTCTCCCTTCCCTTCCCTCCAAAGTTTCCCTCCTTCTTTCTCAGCACGGACTTGAGACCGGCCATGGTGGAGTTACCAAAAATGTGGTACAGTGAAAATGGTTTTCTTTCCCTTCCCCTCCAAAGTTCCCCTCCTCCTTTCTCAGCATGGACTTGGGACCGGCCACAGTGGAGTTACCAACAACGTGGTACAGTGAAATTGGATTCCTCTCCCTTTCCTTTCCCTTCCCCTCCAAAGTTACCCTCCTCCTTTCTCAGCACGGACTTGGGACCGGCCATGGTGGAGTTACAAACAATGTGGTACAGTGAAAATGGTTTCCTCTCCCTTCCATTTCCCTCCAACGTTCCCCTCCTCCTTTCTCAGCATGGACTAGGGACCGGCCATGGTGGAGTTATCAACAATGTGGTACAGTGAAAATCGTTTCCTCTCCCTTCCCTTCCCCTCCAAAGTCCCCCTCCTCCTTTCTCAGCACGGACTTGGGACCGGCCACGGTGGAATTACCAACAACGTGGTACAGTAAAAATGGATATAAACAAGGCCTGGGGAATGCCCAGGAAAAAATTCCAAGCCCACTTACCACCAGCTCGCAGACAACCAAATTAACCTGTCTAACAGTATGTGTTAAAAACAGGGGTTTAGTCCGCACGCATTTGCAAATGCATGCGTAAGCCACAGAGCCTCGTCACGGCACCCTGATATCTGTGGTCCTAACACTAAAATATGAGTGTCCCCACAGTGGAGGCACATGCATTCTGATGGATAAATGAGAGCAGGTGGACTGAAGGGCAGCCCATCCCTTCTTAAAGGTACAGGAGCACACCAGACACCCAGCAAATAGCACACTGGCTGCAAAGGTGCTGGTGCATTGCTGGACCAATACGCACACCAAGGTGATCTCAAAAAACTTGCCACCACCCTCATTTATAGCTGACTATCGCAGTAAGCGGCATTGGAGGGCTACAAACAGATATAAACAAGGCCTGGGGAATGCCCAGGAAAAAATTCCAAGCCTACTTACCACCAGCTCGCAGACAACCAAATTAACCTGTCTAACAGTATGCGTTAAAAACAAGGGTTTAGTCCGCACGCATGTGCAAATGCATGCGTAAGCCACAGAGCCTCGTCACGGCACCCTGATATCTGTGGTCCTAACACTAAAATATGAGTGTCCCCACAGTGGAGGCACATGCATTCGGATGGATAAATGAGAGCAGGTGGACTGAAGGGCAGCCCATCCCTTCTTAAAGGTACAGGAGCACTCTAGACACCCAGCAAATAGCACAATGGCTGCAAAGGTGCTGGTGCGTTGCTGGACCAATACGCACACCAAGGTGATCTCAAAAAACTTGCCACCACCCTCATTTATAGCTGGCTATCGCAGTAAGCGGCATTGGAGGGCTACAAACAGATATAAACAAGGCCTGGGGAATGCCCAGGAAAAAATTCCAAGCCTACTGACCACCAGCTCACAGACAACCAAATTAACCTGTCTAACAGTATGCGTTAAAAACAGGGGTTTAGTCCGCACACATTTGCAAATGCATGCGTAAGCCACAGAGCCTCGTCACTGCACCCTGATATCTGTGGTCCTAACACTAAAATATGAGTGTCCCCACAGTGGAGGCATATGCATTCTGATGGATAAATGAGAGCAGATGGACTGAAGGGCAGCCCATCCCTTCTTAAAGGTACAGGAGCACACCAGACACCCAGCAAATAGCACAATGGCTGCAAAGGTGCTGGTGCGTTGCTGGACCAATATGCACACCAAGGTGATCTCAAAAAACTTGCCACAACGTGGTACAGTAAAAATGGTTTCCTCTCCCTTCCCTTCCCCTCCGAAGTTACTCTCCTCCTTTCTCAACACGGACTTGGGACCAGCGACGGTGGAGTTACTAACAACGTGGTAAAGTGAAAATGGTTTCCTCTCCCTTCCCTTTCCCTTCCCATCCAAACTTCCCATCCTCCTTTCTCAGCACAGACTTGGGAACGGCCACGGTGGAATTACCAATAACGCGGTACAGTGAAAATGGTTTCCTCTCCCTTACCTTTCCCTTTCCCTCCAAAGTTCCCCTCTTCCTTACTCAGCACGGACTTGGGACCAGCCACGGTGGAGTTACCAGCAACGTGGTACAGTGAAAATGGTTTCCTTTCCCTTCCCTTTCCCTTCCCATCCAAACTTCCCATCCTCCTTTCTCAGCACAGACTTGGGACCGGCCACGGTGGAATTACCAATAACGCGGTACAGTGAAAATGGTTTCCTCTCCCTTACCTTTCCCTTTCCCTCCAAAGTTCCCCTCTTCCTTACTCAGCACGGACTTGGGACCAGCCACGGTGGAGTTACCAGCAACGTGGTACAGTGAAAATGGTTTCCTCTCCCTTCCCTTTCCCTTCCCCTCCAAAGTTCTCCTCCTCCTTTCTCAGCACAGACTTGGGACCGGCCACGGTGGAGTTACCAACAACGTGGTACAGTGAAAATGGTTTCCTCTCCCTTCCCTTTCCCTTCCCCTCCAAAGTTACCCTCCTCCTTTCTCAGCACGGACTTGGGATGGGCCACGGTGGAGTTACCAACAACGTGGTACAGTAAAAATGGTTTTCTCTCCCTTCCCTTTCACTTCCCCTACAAAGTTACCCTCCTCGTTTCTCATCACAGACTTGGGACCGGCCACGGTGGAGTTACCAACAACATGGTACAGTGAAAATGGTTTCCTCTCTCTTCCCTTTCCCTTCCCCTCCAAAGTTACCCTTCTCCTTTCTCAGCACGGACTTGGGACTGGCCATGGTGGAGTTACCAACAACGTGGTACAGTGAAAATGGTTTCCTCTCCCTTCCCTTCCCCTCCAAAGTTACCCTCCTCCTTTCTCAGCACGGACTTGGGACCGGCCATGGTGGAGTTACCAACAACGTGGTACAGGGAAAATGGTTTCCTCTCTCTTCCCTTTCCTTTCAAAGTTACACTCCTCCTTTCTCAGCACGGACTTGGGACCGGCCACGGTGGTGTTACCAACAACGTGGTACAGTGAAAATGGTTTCCTCTCCCTTCCTTTTCCCTTCCCCTCCAAAGTTCCCCTCCTGTTTTCTCAGCACAGACTTGGAACCGGCCACGGTGGGGTTACCAACAACGTGGTACAGTGAAAATGGTTTCCTCTCCCTTCCTTTCCCCTTCCCCTCCGAAGTTCCCCTCCTCCTTTCTCAGCACGGACTTGGGACAGGCCATGGTGGAGTTACCAACAATGTGGTACAATAAAAATGGATTCCTCTCCCTTCCTTTTCCCTTCCCCTCAAAGTCCCCCTCCTCCTTTCTCAGCACGGACTTGGGACCGGCCACGGTGGAGTTACCAACAACATGGCACAGTGAAAATGATTTCCTCTCCCTTCCCTTAACATCATAATAATAGTACTGTACATGCCTGTGTTCTCTGTTTTCATGTATATATTTTCTGTTTTGCTTCTCAAAATAAGAAATAAATTATTTTTTATTGAATATATTTGATGATATTTTTGCACCTCAAAAAATCCCCACCCCACCTTCCTATTGTTACTAAGAGAATAAAGTTCTCTTAAGAGAAGAGCTTACATAGCGGCCGTGTATTGTGTGTGACTGTGGACGGAGATAGATTGAGCTAGATTAGGCAGGCAGGTTAGTTAGTTGCAGTGTATTTGATATATGTATACAGTCAATCTAGTGTGTGTGTGTGTATATGTATGTATATATATATATATATACATATATATATATATATATATATATATACATATATATATATATATATATATATATATATATATATATATATATATATATATACATATATATATATATATATATATATATATATATATATACATATATATATATATATATATATATATATATATATATATATATATATATATACACATATACACTCTGCATTCAGTGTAGCCTATATATACAGTGCATTCGGGGGTGTACAGTTTCTAATACACTTCAGGCGGTGTACACAGTATATAATACAGTGTAGTGTGCTGTGAAAAGAAAAAATTCCCATCATGCCTGGAAGGCCAACAAGGAGAGGCAGAGGCTCACAGGCCACTAAAAGAGGGCAAGCAGCAGTCAACAGTGTTGGTCATGGACATGGTGCATCCTCTGCAGGTAGCCGTGGGGCACGCTTGTCCTTTTTTTCTGCTGCTGGCCGTGTTATTGAGCCACAACATGCAGAAGAGTTGGTGGACTGGATAACAAAGCTGTAACTGGCAGTCATGTTCCCCAAGCTGCAGCATACTGCCAAGTTTGCTCCAGTGACGGGGAGGGAGGGGATGATGAGGTCACTGACCATACTTGGGTGCCTGAGAAAAGAGAGGAGGAAAGTGAGGAGGAGGAGGAGGCACAACTCCAACAAGCCAGGATGTCCTCCAGGGGTCAGCTTTAGGGCAGCCACCCACACCGCAGAGCTCCGCTTTTAGCAATAGGTGTCACAAGTATTTGCAGTCAATCTGCTAGCAGTACACTACCAGCTGATTTCAGCAGGCAAATTTCCCTACCCCAGATGCTGAACCATAAAAAGAAATTCGGTCCAAGCCATCCACATGCTCAGCATCTAAATGCTAGCTTGGCCAAATTGCTAGCACTGCAACTGCTGCCTTTTCAGCTGGTAGATTCAGCCCCCTTTTGTGAATTTGTGGAATGTTGTGTACCACAGTGGCAGGTTCCAAAACGCCATTTCTTTTTACATAAAGCCATTCTCTATTGCCACGTGGAAGGCATTGTTTTGGTCTCGTTGGACAAGGTGGTCAGCAGAAAGGTTCATATTACCGCTGATTCATGGTCCAGCAGGCATGGGCAGGGACGTTACCTTTCCTTCACGGCGCACTGGGTAACTCTGCTGGCAGCTGGGAAGGATGCAGGACAGGGTTCAGTGTTGGAGCTTGTTCCACCACCATGCCTCCAAAAAGCTAGTGGTGATTCTGCCATAACATCTGTATGCTCCCCTCCCTCCTCTTCTTCCTCTATGGCCTCTTCTGCAGAATTGTCCTCTGAACCAGCAGTGCTCCCTAAATGCTCAAGGTGCTACGCAAGCAGTCAGGCAAAAAGATGTCATGCGGTGCTTGAGTTGGTCTGCCTAGGGGACAGGAGCCACACTGGGGCAGAGATTCTGTTCACTCTGCAGGGGCAGGTTCAGAGGTGGTTGACGCCAAGCCAGCTTAAGCCAGGAATGGTTGTATGCGACAATGGCACCAACCTTCTCTCCACCCTCCGACAGGGACACTTGACCCATGTTCCATGTTTGGCACACATCCTGAATTTGGTGGTGCAGCGTTTCTTGACCAGATACCCAGACTTACACGATCTCCTGAGGCAGGCCAGAAAAGTCTGTGGTCATTTCCGCAACCTGCCCATCAACCGCCTCATTTGTGTCATGCCCACCAGGTGGAACTCAACGTTGGCAATGCTGCAGCGGTTGCACACACAGCAGAGGGCCATCAATGAGTACCTTTGCGAGTATGGCACCAGGACAGGGTCAGGGGAGCTTGGCTTCTTTTCGCCACACCAGTGACTACTGATCAAAGATGCATGCACTGTCCTGTCACCATTTAAGGAGGCCACAAGGATGGTGAGCAGTGACAATGCATGCATCAGTGACACTGTCCCTCTAGTCTTCCTGCTGGAGCACACGCTTCGTGGAATCATGGACAGGGCACTTGAGGCAGAACAGCGGGAGGAAGAGGAGGACTTCCTTTCTTTTCAAGGCCCCCTTTATCCAGATAGCATTCCTGCGGGTCCGCCAAACACACAGGAAGAAGAGGAGGAGGATTGTGTCAGCATGGATGTCGAGGATAACATGCAGCAGTCTTCAAAGGATGGTTTTCAATCCCCAGAAAACCAAGGAGTTTTACGTGGCTGGGAGATGGTGGTTACGTATAATGTGATCCTTAGTGACCTAGAGGATTCAGAATAGAATGCCTCTGCAAACTTGCGCTGCATGGCCTCCCTGATTCTGCAAAGGTTGCAAAAGGACCCTAGGATTCGTGGTATTAAGGAGAGGGATCATTACTGGCTGGCAACCCTTCTTGATCCACGTTACAAGGGTAAGGTTGCAGAACTCATCCTGCCTTCGCAGAGGATGAAACATCTTCAGGAGGCCTTGAAGGAAAGTGTGTGTAACCCATTTCCAGACCCTGGGAGGTTACCATTTCCTGGTAATGGACAATGTGTTTCTGAGACTATGGTCAGAAGAAGAGCGGTGGAAAAGGTGGCCGGCTGACTGATGCCTTTAAACAATTTTTCAGTCCTCAGTGCCAGAGTCTGATAGGTTCCAGCAATCATCGCCAGTGTCTGCAGGAATATCTAGGGGCAAGAGCAGACTTGGAAACCTTTCCAACAGAGCATCCACTGAGTTACTGGGTCTTGAGGTTGGACCACTGGCCAGAACTTACTCAATATGCAATTGAGCTACTGGCCTGTCCTGCATCCAGCATGCTTTCTGAACGCACATTCAGTGTTGCTGGAGGGTTTGTAATGGATGAAAGAGTGCGCCTGTTCACAGACTCGGTTGATAGGCTCACATTTATAAAAAAAATTAATCAGTCCTGGATCAGCAGCTATCAAGCACCTGATGCTGATGTAACTGATTGAATTTGCTATGGATCTGGGATCCCTTGAAGACTGCCTATGCTGCTTATCCTATTCCTCCTCAATCATGATGGTGCTAGCTTTCAACAATATTTTTGGTTTAGGGCACCACCACCACCCAATAGCCAAATTTTCGCCCCTGTTTAACTGGGACATGTAATTACAATTTTTGAAATGATATTTAACAGCAGGGCACCTTCCTGCGCCTAACAAGAATAATTGTGAGGGGTTACAGTGTTGTGGCACCACCACCACCCAAGGCCCAATTTTTCTGCCCCTGTTTAACAGCAGGACCTGTTCCTGCGCCCAACAAGAGTAACTGTGAGGGGTTACAGTGTTCTGCCACCACCAACACCTAAAGCCCAATTTAGAGTATATAGTGCAGTCCGTATAGTAGATATACTGCAGTTCAGAGTATATAGTGCAGTCTGTATAGTATATATACTGCAGTTCAGGGTATATAGTGC
Organism: Aquarana catesbeiana; assembly: GCF_042186555.1. Taxonomy (NCBI): domain Eukaryota; kingdom Metazoa; phylum Chordata; class Amphibia; order Anura; family Ranidae; genus Aquarana; species Aquarana catesbeiana. The sequence goes on from NC_133335.1 coordinate 195,566,618, forward strand.
AGTCAGTGTAGTATATATAATACAGTGCAGAGTATATAGTGCAGTGTACAATATATAATATAGTGTATTGAAGTGGTTAAGAGGAGCCCTATGACAGAAATAAGAAAAAAATGGCATGGGTGCCCCCGTCCATACCAGCCCCCCCCCCCCATTTGTAAAAAAAAAATGGCGTGGAGTTCCCCTTAATATCAGGGCTGTGTTTTGGCCTAGGCTAACAAGGCCTAGGCCTAGGGCGGATATTTGCGGGGGGCGGCAAAAAAGCCGCCCCCCGCATGAGAGAAAGTCCCCCCACCCGATTCCCAGCTCCCACGGCCGCCCCCCGCACACATGCAGCCCACGGCGGCCGCCTTGCTGTAGCGGCGCTATTGTGTATGGGCGTGCTTGGCAGAGAGTGGAGGGGCGTGTGTATGGGCGTGCTTAGCAGAGCTCATGCCCCTCCACCCTCTGACAAGCACGCCCATACACAGCAGAGCCGCCCGCTACAGCAAGGCGGCTGCCGTGGGCTGCATGTGTGCAGGGGGCGGGCGCGGGAGCCGGGAATCAGGAAGACGGGTGGGGGGACTTTCTCTCATGCGGGGGGGCGGCGTGTGATTCACGCCCCCATAAGCGGCCCATGACTGGCTGAGGTGGAGCCTTATGCTCCGCCTACCCTCCTCCACACTGCTTGACCCTTCTCCTCGGCACAGCAGGTAAAGTTATTGAAAAAAATTATAAGAGTTTTATGGGAACAGTGTTGGCATTTGATGGCACAGTGGCTACAATTGATGGGGCACAGTGACAGCGTTTGATGGGGCACAATAGCTGCGTTTAAAGGCACAGTGGCTGCAAATGATGGGGCACAGTGACAGCGTTTGATGGGGCACAATGGCTGCGTTTAAAGGCACAGTGGCTGCAATTGATGCGGCACAGTGACAGCGTTTGATGGGGCACAATGGCTGCGTTTAAAGGGACAGTGGCTGCAGATGATGGGCACAGTGACACGTTTGATGGGGCACAATGGCTGCGTTTAAAGGCACGGTGGCTGCAAATGATGGGGCACAGTGACAGCGTTTGATGGGGCACAATGGCTGCGTTTAAAGGCACAGTGGCTGCAATTGATGGGGCACAGTGACAGCGTTTGATGGGGCACAATGGCTGCGTTTAAAGGCACAGTGGCTGCAAATGATGGGGCACAGTGACAGCGTTTGATGGGGCACAATGGCTGCGTTTAAAGGCACAGTGGCTGCAAATGATGGGCACAGTGACAGCGTTTGATGGGGCACAATGGCTACGTTTAAAGGCACAGTGGCTGCAATTGATGGGGCACAGTGACAGCGTTTGATGGGGCACAATGGCTGCGTTTAAAGGCACAGTGGCTGCAAATGATGGGGCACAGTGACAGCGTTTGATGGGGCACAATGGCTGCGTTTAAAGGCACAGTGGCTGCAAATGATGGGCACAGTGACAGCGTTTGATGGGGCACAATGGCTACGTTTAAAGGCACAGTGGCTGCAATTGATGGGGCACAATGACAGCGTTTGATGGGGCACAATGGCTGCATTTGATGGCACAGTGGCTGCAAATGATGGGCACAGTGGCTGCATTTGGTGGGCACAGTGGCTGCGTTTGGTGGGCACAGTGGCTGCGTTTGGTGGGCACAGTGGCTGTGTTTGGTGGGCACAGTGGCTGCAATTGATGGGCACAGTGACTGTGTTTGGTGGGCACAGTGTCTGCGTTTGGTGGGCACAGTGGCTGCGTTTGATGGGGCACAGTGTCTGCGTTTGGTGGGCACAGTGGCTGCAATTGATGGGCACAGTGGTTGCGTTTGGTGGGCACAGTGGCTGCGTTTGGTGGGCACAGTGGTTTGCACCCCCCCAAAAATTTTGAGCACCAGCCGCCACTGGCATGTGCAAATTGCTCCATGCATGCTAAAATCAATGCAAACCCTTTAAACAGTCCACATTTAGTTGCAGTCTCCAGGGAGTGGGGAAGGGTACCTGTTCCCCCCTCCCCCCTGAAAGGTGCCAAATGAGCCTAAAGAGGAAGGGGTGTGGTTTACAGATGATAGGGCGGGTCTTAAACAGGAAGGGGTGTGGCCTCGGCAGCAAGGGGTGGGTCGTATTTAAATTAGGGGGGTGCATGAGTTTAGTCAGGCCTAGGGCAGCACAAAACCTAAATACACCACTGCTTAATATTCATACCATTTTGGGCCTGGTATGGACTGGGGAGGTTAAACCCAGCCCGTTTTTTTTCAATGATTTTTTATGTATATTGCCGGGATCTGGCAATACATTACAGCCGTGAGCAATTTTAAATTACATTTTTTCCTTTAGAAATGTCATTTTGCTGCGGTACTGTTCTAAACATGGGAAAAATGCACTACTTTACAGGCAGGCTAAGGGGACCCCCCAGGCACGATATTTAAAGGAATATTTCATTTTTATTGTTTCACTTTAAGCATTCTTAAAATCACTGCTCCTGAAAAAACGGCCGTTTTTAAGAAACTTTTTTTGCATTGATACATGTCCCCTGGGGCAGGACCTGGGTCCTCAAACACTTTTTATGGCAGTAACTTGCATATAAGCCTTTAAAATGAGCACTTTTGATTTTTCACGTTCGTGTCCCATAGGCTTTAACGGTGTTCACATGTTCGCACAAATTTTTTGTCTGTTTGCAAGTTCTGGCGCGATCCGAACCGGGTGGTGTTCGGCTCGTCCCTATTAGAGTGAAAGCTTTATGAGGGCAGGGACTGATGTGAATGTACAATAAATGTACATACAATGGGGACGGAAAGTATTCAGACTCTCTTAAATTAATGAGGATAAAAATGAACTTAAATGATTTTAGCAAATGCCTGCAATATAACAAAGAGTGAAAAATTTAAGGGGGTCTGAATACTTTATTTATTTACATACAATATGTAAAGTGCTGTGTAAATTGATGGCACTATATAAGTGCCTATAATAATAATTAAAGTTTCATACATTTCTAGTTATGAGGTGACAACCTCCCAGCTGTTCCCCTCTATTGTCAACATGTCAAATGTACCCCTGATGGAGATCATAGGCAGCCATGCCAACACATTCTGTGTTACACTGGTATGGTCCACCGATGCCTCTATTAGGAAGTTAGACCAGAGCAGCAATCTTAATACACACACTGGAGTGAGTGCATGTAGACAGGAGGTGGCGGTTTCCCCGCATTCAATTCGCATAACAGGAGAGTGACCATCTCTCAATGGAGTCGGTTCACACACCTCCAGGGCGGCCGCGGTTCGACTGGAAAAGAGTTCTGTGTCTCTTTGGCTCCATTTCAGGTCCGAATTCAGGCAAAAATTTGGACGTGATTCACCCCTGAAACGGAGGACAGGGACGCACTGGACCCCTTGCTGTGAGCTGAGGCCGCAGCTAGTGTGAACCAAGCCTAAAAACGGAAAATTGTATATCAAATACTTACCGCAATTTCCCTTTCCTGACCAGCTCCATGTCAGCCATCTCCGGGTAAGGCCCTGCCCACCCCCATGCTATCAGGACCTAACTCATAAATTTGACCCCCACGCCCTGAACAGCGTTACGTAACTAGAACTTTGTCCATAGGGTGGGAGTCTGCGCTGACATGGCGCTCGTCAGGAAAGAAAATTGCGGTGAGTATTTGTCATACAATTTTCCGTTTTCCTGACAGCTCCATGTCAGCCACCTCTGGGAAATAACTAGATACAAGGGTGGGATGCTGCTAAATTATGCAACCATGGAAATAATAGTTTTGCCAAACTCGGCTGTAATTAACATTGCCAGATCAATGTGGTAATGAGAGACAAACATGTGCATGGACGACTAAGACGCTGCTATGTATATGATTCCTGGAGATATCCCACATGCTGCTGCCCATGACTTTGAAACACTCCTTGTGGAGTGACCCGTTATTCTCTCTGGAGGTGCCAACCCCTTATCCTTGTATGCCATGGCGATTGTTTTTACGAGCCAGGCGGCGATGATCGTGCTGGAGGCCTTATATCCCTTGCGTATTCCGTCGGGAATTACAAACAGGAAGTCCGAGATTCTGACGCCAGAATTTGCATCAAGGTACACTTTCAATGTTCTGCCCACGTCCAGTGGGCCGACTTCTTGTCCGTCCTCCCAGAAATTGGTGGGCAGCACTATTTTCTGACTTAGGTGAAACTTGGTGGCCACCATAGGAATGAAGCCTGGCATTGGCCTTAGAATGACCCTACCCGCCCAGAAGGACGTGTGGGGCTCTTTAGCCCCCAGAGCTGCTATTTCCTAGACCCTCCTGGCTAAGGTTATTGCGACCAGGAAACATGTTTTCATCGTCAAGTCCCGCAGTGATACTCCCTGGCCGAATCTGGGGATCATTAGGTCGTTAGAGGCCCACTGAATTCCCATGAATGTGGAAATGGCTGACATTTGACCTTTGAGCAATCTTGCACTTAGTCCTATTTCTATGCCCTTCTGCAGGAATCCAAGGATGTGACAGGCTCTGAGTTCTTCCATCTCGAGTTCCCACTCCGGGAACTTTTGCCAGCTTCTGTTGTAAACATTGTTTGTGCTACTCTTGCGGGCCTTCATAACAATTTCCATGGATCACCCTAGGTTTGTGAACATCCACCTTTCAATATCCAGGCCGCTAACCTGAGTCTCTCCGGCTCTGAATGTAGAACTGGGCCCTGGCTCAGGAGATGTGGCCTCGTCAGTAACATCCAAGGCACTCTGACACTCATGCGTAAGAGTAGAGGATACCATTGGGGTTTTGTCCATTCTGGGATCTCTGCCAGCACCGTGACGTCTTCCCATCTAAGTCTGTTCAGAAAGAGCAGTATCAACGGCATGGGCGAAAAAGCATAGGCTGTCTGAAGGTCCCACTTTCCAGTCAGAGCGTCCACAAGGGTTGCCCGTGGGTGAACTAAATTCGTGTTAAATCTGGGGAGCTTTGTGTTGACCGGAGATGCGAAGAGGTCCACTTCTAGGAGAAAAGACCAGGCCATAAGTTCCCTGAATACTTATGTCCATTCGTTGTTGTACACTGCAGTCCTGGACAGGTAGTCCACTAGGAGATTGGGATGTCCAGGTATATATACTGCTGAGAGGTGAAGCAGATTCTCCTGGGCCCAATTCATTATGGGTTCCACCTCTTCCAGGAAGGACAGACTCTGCGTGCCTCCCTGCTTCTTGATATAGGCTACGGATGTTATGTTGTCCATCTTTAGGAGGGCCGAGCCATCACGGATTACCTGGGTAAAGGCCAGGAGAGCTTGATATGCCGCCCTCAGCTCCAACTTGTTGGCCACAATTTTCTTTGGTGGATGAGACCATCTGCCTTGCACCCACTGGTCTTCGCAATGGGCTCCCCATCCTGATTTGCTGGCATCTGAGGTGATCACTATCCAAGATGTTGGGAGGAGGGAGTGATAATGCAGCAGATTCCTCTTTTCTTCCCACCAAGCCAGACTCTGTCTTATGGACTATGTCAGTGATATGTTCTAAAACAGACTCTGCCGGAGGAACCCATACTTGAATGGACAAGCGTGCCACTGGGCCCATTTCACCATGGACGTTACTGGCGCCATCATGCCCAGCAGCTGGAGGCAGGTCTTGGCAGGGAGACAGTTGGCCGACCTTGCAGACTTTGCCCGTTCTAGGATAGGGGGGAATTTTCCCTTCTGGTAGGGACACCGTATTTCTTTGTGTGTCCAGCTCTGCACCCAGGTAGACCAGCAACTGGGACAGATTTAACTGGCTCTTCTTCCAGTTTATGAGCCACCCGAGCTGTTGAAGGGTTGTGAGGACTTTGTTGTTGTGAGACAACAACTTGTCCCTGTCTTGGTCCAGCAGCAGGATGTCGTCTAGCTAGTGGTGAATGCGAATCCCGCATTACCTCAACTGCGCCACCACTGCCAGCAGGACCTTGGAAAGACCCTGGGTGAGGTCGTCAACCCGAAAGGCAGGCAGACATATTGGTAGTGAAGAGGACCGATTGTAAAGCTCAGAAACCTCTGGAAAGGTGGGGCGACCGGCACGTGGAAATATGCGTCCTTCAAGTCCACTGAGAGGAGCCAGTCCCTGGGTTGTATCACCTTTAGGATGGTCTGTAATGATTCCATTTTGAAGTGTTATTTCTTCACATGGTTGTTTAGCCATCGGAGGTCGATCACTGGCCTCCAGCCTCTCAACTTTTTCTGTACCAAAAATAGCAGTGAATAGGCTCCTGAGAAGTGCTCCCTCCGGGGCACTGGTTCTGTTGCCCGCTGTTATAGGAGTGTGTTCACATACTGAAGTAGAATCTTCTTTTTCAGGGGGCATGAGGGGAGAGCGGTCGGTACGAAGTTCACCCTTGGTTTCTCGAGAAACTCTCAGAAATAGGCATCAAATTTTTGAGTTAGGTCCTGATAGCATGGGGGTGGGCGGGGCCTTACCCGGAGGTGGCTGACATGGAGCTGTCAGGAAAGTCAATTTTTCACTTGGCTGATGATTCCTTCTCTAAAAACTCTAACACGTGATATCACCATTTTCCATGGCATAGTCCTCTTAATGAGGTTCTCTACCAATGGATTAAATAGTGAAGGTGAAACATTCATTGCAACTCAGTCTAAAGCAGGTTCTTTTTATTTAGAACATAATAAAGGTACGAAACTGCTTTTATCAGCAACAATGGGCAAATCTTTTAGGCAGTGCAGTGTGTTCAGAACAGCCAGAGCTGAATGAAAAGAAATCTCTATTAGGCAATAGAGATTTTTTTTTTTATACCTTTTGCCTTTGTATTGCATTCACACTCCTTACACGTTCAAGATAGGAAGTTAATTAAATTAGTTGGTATGGCTTTGTTCATTTTTGTATTTTTTGGAATATGGCTCATGCTGTTGGATATGGCAGAATCTGTTCAAGAAAAATTTGTGATTTTTAATAATTCCTTCTAGTTACACAAACTATTTGAATTATGAGTTGAATTGAAGAGTGAGTTCTTTCTTTGATTCAAACCCCCTCACATGCGCTTTCCATCATCTGATGCATTAGCTCTGAGCTCAGCATTTGAGAGCTTGATCCTGTGAAGGTGAGCACTGAACAGTAACAGCTAGGAATCTCTTAGCAACATCCTAGGATTTTTTCAGTCAGGCTTCATGAGGTACATACATGGCCTGCATCTATAGCAAGGGCATTATTCAACTTTGGCAAAGCTGCGCGGTTTGTTTTTAATCTACAGACGCTCAACTGTAAATGTTCATTTAAAAAAAAAAAAAAAAAAAACTAAACATGTCATACTTACCTGCTGTGTAATAGGTTTGAACAGGGCAGCCCCGATCCTCCTCCTCCTCTCCTAGGTCCTCCAAGCCGCTTCCTCTGGGGGGATTTATGCACATTCCCTTCTCACTGGCTGTGATTGACAGCAGCAGGAGCCATTGGCTCCTGCTGCTGTCTTTGAGCCAAATAGGAGCAAGAGTGGTGAGAGAGTAGCTGATCTAATGCACATTGCTGGATCGAGATCAGGCTCAGGTAAGTATAAGGGGGGCTGGGGAGGGAAACTGCATGCAGTAGGTTTTTTAACGCATGCAAAGAATCTATTAGGGTAAAAAAAAAAATTCTGTCTTTAGAACCACCACATGCCGACCAGTCATGTACGTGGTACGTCACTGGTCTTCAAGTGGTTGTGGCGGGATGATGCATGCAGCTGCAGGCATCACCACGGTACCATTTTTTTTTTAGAGCCGGCGGTTGTCTCTCTTGGAGCGCTTAACCAGTCGCTCTATTGCTTTTACAAGCAGCAGGAGGGGATGTTCCCCTCCTCCAGCCGCCTTCTGCGGCTTGCTCAGGCTCTCTCGTCCCAACGGGATCGGCTCTTTGCTATAGTAACCCGGAAGTGATGACATGATATTACTTTCTCCCGGGTGTCAACAGCACCATTTAAAAAAAATTGAAAGCATTCAAAAACCCAGATCTGTCCATAAAGAGTACTTGTCTCATGCCTATTGCTGTCACTAGAAACTGAATGGTTACTATGCACAGCTGCACCAGATTGTGTGTACACCAGTTTTAATAAATCTCCCCTCTGTCCCAATTGTTGTCTCTGCCAGCACACCCGCCCTCAGAAATGCCATTCAGCTACTCAGTAAGGGTTTACATCTACTTCAGAGGAGAACTTCACTCCCTCTATCCAACCCCCATTACCTTTTTCACTGGGTTATGCACAAAAACATACTTAAATGCCTAGCGATCCAGCAGTACTCTGCATGGATCCACTGCTGCACACCCTGTCCCATGCCACAATCTCCTTCTCTGAGATCATCTTGCAACTGACCCCTATGATGGCACCATGAAGAGACAACCAGCCCCTTGATGATGTGCAGCAGAACATGCCCTATAGGGTTCCCCAAGACCTCCTGGGATGTAAGACATGGGTATCCCTGGAGGCTGTGGGCAAGAAATACATTATTGTCAACCAGGTGATAATCCAAGAAGTACAGGAAGGTATCAGAAGGCAGTATAGTAATGGCTTTCAAGCACTCATAAGGCCCTCCTACCGCCTCTTGACGCCTGTTTTTTCTTTTTTTTTTTTTTGCAATTTTACATTGCTAGACTGCAACTTAACTGTGAGCCACTTGTTTGGCTCATGCTTGTAGTGCAGCCCAATTGACCTCTAAGGGCAAGTCTGATAGGCAGTACCACCTGTTAGACTCTGCAGCCCAAGTTAAAATTGCTTCATAGCTGCAGCTGTGATGCTGTAAGAAATCCAGTGGGCCACTGAGAAGGGGGGGGGGCTGAAAAATGTGCAGGTCTGCCACCTGTTTTTATCGACCCCCTGGCCACCAGTGTGAAAGAGCCCAACAATACCATTTAAGCATTACATTTTAAGGCTTGGGAAGGAATTAAGTTAAAGATAAAAATGCTCTATTAATATTTATAAAAGATGCATGATAGAAGGAAAAGGGTCATTGACAGTTTAGGTGGCCAAACCTGATCTGAATATCACACAGGATTAGTGACAAGAAAAATGTAAGCCTTTCAGAGGTGTGAAATTAATGTGCTTCTAGAGGTCAGGGAGTTCACGTTAACCTTGAATGAATACCTTCTGAGCTGAGCATACCTCATACAAAACAGCTGTTCAGTAAATATGTAAATGTTTTATATAGCGTTTCATTGTACTGCTCTTATAACATGTTCAGACCTGTTCTCTAGAACCTGACTAATCATTTCTGAGAGAGAATCATAGGCCTTCCCTTGTACGATAAGAAATTGTTTGCATTGTAACTGCTTGGCATTGGAGATCACGTGTATTGTAAGGTGACCAGATTTTCAAAATGAAGTGCAGGGACATCCTATGACTATGCAAAGGACGTTACACCAAATGTTGGGTGTAGCCAAATTATGTGGCTAACAGTGGGAGGGGCTTAAAGGGATATAATTTAATAATATTGCTGTGGGTCAAGAGTGCATAACATGCAGAGTTTAACCGCTTGCTGACCGTACAACATGTTGAAAGTCCATATCAGCAGGCGGCAATGTTATAGCATATATTATATGATATAATTAAATCAGAGGATGTACTTTCCTTATTGTGTTATATGCACTTGTTTATGTTTAGTTCCTGTTCCATGATAAAGACATAATGTAAAGATATGTTCTGCTAATCCTCCATAAAAGCAAAGCTATTGCTGCAAACAAGAAGCTTCCAGTGCATCATTTCAGTACTCTGACAACAGGTTAAGGGTCCAGGCATTGGAGAGGATACCCCCACAGCCGATGAACTGACCAAGCCTTTGTTGAAGGAATGTCATAGTTATATCCAGAAGAAGCTGAATGTAATTTGACAAAGCACATGCTGTTGAGAAGGGGTGTTAAAAGAACAACAGCAAGTAATGTATAGTACTGTGAACAATACATATGCATTATACCTGTCTATACCAGCAGGTGGCACTGCAGTGTTATAGCATGTATTCTGTGATATAATGTTATCACAGGATGTACCTTCCTTATTGTGGTATATGCACTTGTTTATGTTTAGTTCCTGTTCCATGATAAAGACATGTTCTGTTATTTCTCCATGTTATTGTTATTTCTCCATAAAAGTAAAGGTTTCACTGCATACAAGAAGCTTCCAGTGCATGATTTCAATGCTCATCTAACAGGTTATGTGCCCAGCAAACCCAACAGCAAACCCAGGGCACCCAGGTATTGGAAAGAATACCCCAGCATAACCAGCATCACCCAGGCACTGGAAAGAGAACTCTCCAACTCAGTGAGTATAGTAAGTACTGTATACAAGCTTCTGAAAGATGGCAAGTGGTTCAGATGTGAAGTTTGCAATTACAAAGCTGAACAATGCCAATTATCAGCTGTGGAAGTTTAAACTAGAAATGCTTTTCCGTAAGGACAACTTGTGGCAAGTGCTCAATACAGACAGACCCATGAATTGAGAGATGGAGGATTGGGACAGGAAGGATAGAACAGGCAAAAGCAACTATGAGCTTACTAGTGGAAGATGACCAGCTTATCCACATAAGAACAGAGAAAATGGCCAAAGGTATGTGGACTTCATTACAAAAACTGTATGAGCATTCAAGTCTAAACAACACGCTTTTTCTACTAAGAAAGCTGTATAAGATGAGACTAGAAGAAGGCCAGCAAACATGTAACCACTTGAAAGCTATGCTAGAAATCATTGAACAGCTATGCACCATCGGAGAGGACATCAAAGATAACTACATTGTTGCCCTGCTCCTCTGCAGCCTTCCAGAGACATATATTGTTCTTATTAATGCTTTAGAAACCAGACCCAAACAGGAACTAACACTTGACTATGTCAAAGGGAAATTAATCGGTGAATATGACAGAATGAAAGACGACACATACCATCATGACAAAGCTTTTAAGATGTACAAAGGCACAAAGCACAACAAAGAAAGCAGAGCCTGTTTTCGCTGTAAAAGGACCGGTCACCTAAAATAGGACTGTTCTATCTGGAAAGCCGAGCAGTTAAAGCTATCCACAAAAGAAAGAGTCAAAGCAATCACATAGGAAACTGCAGACACATCATGGAGTGGCACCTTTAAAGTAACACAGAGTGGCAAGCCACGCGGCTGGTGCATAGACTCAGGTGTGACAAGCCACATGACTAGTCATGAGACCTTCTTCACACACATTGATTACAGTGCAAAAGACAAAGTTTTTCTAGCAAACAGGAAAAACGTCACTTCAGAAGGTAAAGGCCAGGGTTTCCTGAACTGCATTACACCACAAGGCAAGTAGTGTCCTTGTAAAGAAAGTGCTGTATGTTCCAGAACTAGAAGGCAGCCTTCTGTCAGTGAAAAGTCTTGCAAACAAAGGTCTCACAGTTAAGTTCCAGGGTGATGAATGCACAATTCACAATAATAAGTGATTTCTCGCAAAAGGAAAACTGGATGATCACCTATACCGGCTCATCACCACAGACCAGGGCTGGACTGGGACAAAAATTTGGCCCTGGACTTCCTCATGACCAGCCCACTTTAATTTTGAGTGTCCCCAACAGCGCCCCCCTTACATCAGAGTGTCCCCAACAGCGCCCCCCTTACATCAGAGTGTCCCCAACAGCGCCCCCCTTACATCAGAGTGTCCCCAACAGCGCCCCCCTTACATCAGAGTGTCCCCAACAGCGCCCCCTTACATCAGAGTGTCTCCAACAGCACCCCCCTTACATCAGAGTGTCCCCAACAGCGCCCCTTTACATCAGAGTGTCCCCAACAGCATCCCCCTTATATCATAGTGTCCCGAACAGAATCCTCCTTACATCAGAGAGTCCCAGTCAGCAGCTCCCTTCACAGAGAGTCCCAATCAGCAGCCCACTTCACATCAGAGTCCCCATCAGGGAGTCCCCACCAGCAGCCCCCTTCACATCAGAGTCCCCACCAGCAGCCCACTTCACATCAGAGTCCCCACCAGAAGTTCCCTTCTCATCAGTGTGTCCCCACCAGCAGCCCACTTCACATCAGAATCCCCACCAGAAGTTCCCTTCTCATCAGTGTGTCCCCATCAGAAGCCCCCATCAGCAGCCCCCTTCACATCAGTGTGTCCTCCCTCTCCTCCCCCTCCCACGTGTACTCACTGTTTTGAAGGCAGCTTCTCGTTCCTCTCTCCAGTCATGTGATAACAAGTGATAGGGAAGAGAGGAAGGAAAGTCTGCCGTTGGTCTATCTCCCCCTGCAGGCTGGAGGGAGCATAACGCCTAATGCTCTCTCCAGCATATGACTGAAGCTGCTCCTCCTGACAGGAATGAAATTGCGGTCACTCACTGTCAGAGAGGAGCGGCTCCAGGACCACACCTGACTGGCCCACTGAGCCATTGGCCCACCGGGAATCTCCCGGTAGTCCCGATGGCCAGTACATGCCTGCCACAGACCAACAAGCCAATATAGTCTCTAATGACATACACAGCAATTATATTCACTTATGGCACAGAAGTCCAGAAGCTATACAGGACAATATAAAGAGAGCCTTATCAGAAGATTTGACAAGAATGCCTTGCAAAGTCCTCATGAAAGTGCTGTATTGAAGCAAAAGCCGCACGTGCTCCCCTTCCACAGGCATCTCAGAGAAAATCCACCCACCCCTTGCAGCTCATACACAGTGACGTATGCGGTCCAATGGAAACTCCCATGTCAGGCAGGAACAGATATCTACTGACTTTCATTGATGATTATTCCAGGTACACAACTACAGTAAAACCTTGGTTTGAGAGTGTTTTGCAAGACAGGCAAAATTTTTAAATAAATTCTGACTTGATATACAAGCGATGTCTTGATATACAAGTAGCGTCATGTCACAACTGAGTATAAAAGAGAAGAGAGGGACCTCTAAGTGTAGCAATACAGTTACATTTAATGAAGGTACAACATTTAGAAACGCACATGGTTGATGATTAAAACAGGCACATCTAAGTATGCAGGCATTCGGGGTAAAACTGTCCACATAGACCATCCTCCTCACCGCCATTGACGTTGTCCCTTCCAGAGTGGACCCTGCCCCTGTCCTTCCCCACTCACGTTGTCCCCCAGCTGGAAACACACTATACCTGGGCTGTGGGCACTGCTGAGTTTAGGATGCCCTTGGATGAGAGTCTGGGGAAGCTCCACTCCTGCTGGATAGTCTTAGCTATTCCTCACTTTTGCAACTTTTTGCGCACTGCCTGCATAACACCAGAACAGTGCGTCTAGGTAATAGTACTCATCACAGTGCTGGAGGTGGGCACAAAAGTTCACTTGCACTGCATCTGTACTGAGGGGTTCTACTACTGAGGGGTCTGTACTGGGAGGGGATGGGGTGTTTGTACCAAGGGGTCTGTAGTGGGGGGAAGAGGGGTTTCTACTACTGAGAGGGTCTGTACTGCGAGACCGGAAATGGGGGGGTTCTGTACTGAGGGGGTCTATATTTAGGGGGAGGTTTCTGTACAGGGGAGGCGATTTAGTACTAAGGGGTCTATATTGGTGGGAGAAGTGGATTTATGAGAGGGGTTTGTGCTGGGGGGTCTTTTTTCCAGGAAGGAGTCTCTACTGAGGGCTCTCTGTTGGGGGGTTTGTTCTGTGCTGGGGGGTCCGTCCGTACTGTGGGGTCTTTGCTGGGGGTGTCGTTCTATGCCAGGGGGCATTGCTGGGGGGGGGGTCAGTCTGTGCAAAGGTGCTCTGTGCTGGGGGGTTAGTTGTACTGGGAGGAGAGTCTGTACTGAGGGGTCTGTACTAAGGGTGTAGGCTGGGAGAGGGGGATTTAGGGATGTTAAGGGAGATCTGTACTATGAGGGATGATTTGTATTCGGAAGAGGGGGAATTTTTGGCTTTTTTCTAAAAAATGGCTGTGTATTTTGCACTCCTGACTCTCCTGACACTTAGGACCCATTCACACTTACCCACACACGTAACCATAGCGGTTTAAATTGGTTTTAAAGGCTCCAGGTTTTTTACCTTCACAGGAACAGGCAGGATAAACCAGGTATTTTACAGCAGAGGGACAAATTACTCTGCACAAGCACGATGCTTCAACTCTGCCCTTTAATCCCCTCCTTCTGTTAGTGCAATTTGACCACACCCACAATTCGGTGTGGTGTGCAGTGCGCACCTTTATTTCTTTTTTTTTGAGGGAGGTTAAAAAAAATGTATTGGCCCCAGGTGCCAAATGTGCTAGGTATGCCACTGAATTGGTGTCTCAGGAAATTCATTTGAAATATTGGCAACTATGCAATTTGTGTAGAGTCAGTAGTGCCTGACTTGGAATGGAAGGTGTTAATGGTGGAGCAGATTATTTCTTGATCTATTATTTTATTAGTCAGCACTGCAGCCCTTTAGAACCCAGTACAATGACAGTATTGGGAGCAGGAATGGCTTGTCTAACAACCTCCCTAACTAACACTCACATTTCCTGATGCAACACAGAGAGGTGACATCAAACATGTGACAGTCCACCTGACAACACGTATAAAATTATATTAAATGGTTAGGTGCAGATCTGTATTTACCATCCAATATGCCTAGAGACATCATGAGTGGACTTCCAATAACTTTACAGATAAGTAGGATACCTATGTGATTATTAAGTTGCTTAATTAATATAATTAACCTTATACATGTTTTCAAAATTGTGCTGGCTAAGACATTCATTATAAAAGAGTGCAATTGTAAATAATTTATAGAGAGCCATACTCACAACGGACATAGACAAAGTTTCTTTGAGGTAAAAGGGGTTGTAAACCCTCAATGTTTTTCACCTTATGCATTAAGGTGAAAAACCTTCTGTAGTACAGCAGCCCCCCAGAGCCCCTCTTTTGCTTACCTGAACCCGGTCTTTCCATGGACGAGAACAAGCACACCAGCTCCAGCCGGTGTCTCGAGTTCTCATTGGATAGATTGATATCAGCAGGAACCATTGACTGCTGCTGCTGTCAGTCAAATCGAAGGATGCGGGAGCTGGGGGGCGGGGACGAGTCCTGCTGTCTGTGTCAATTGACGCAGCAGCAGGACACAGGAGCGCGCCCGCACAAGTGCACCGAGGGAGTGCGGCTTTCCAACAGGGCACTCGAGAAGAGTTTTTTTTTTTTATTGCCACTAGTGGGCTTGGTGTAGTTCTTGGCATATATCTCATGGTTGTCATGTCTTAATTCTAAATCCAGAAAGGCTAGAGAGGTCTGGTTACTGTCATATGTGAAGGATAGTCCGTAGTTGTTATTGTTACAATGTGTGGTGAATGATGGAATGAGATCTATGGGGCCAACCCAGATAATTCTGATATCGTCAATATATCTGCCAAAAAAGACGATGTTGGCCGAGAATGGGTTGTTGCGATAGATGTACTGCTGTTCCCAGAACCCCACAGCTAAATTCGCATACGAGGGGGCAAAATTAGGATCCTTGTAATTGTAGATAGAAGTCTCCGTTAAATGTGAAGTAGTTGTGTGTTAAACAAAACTTGGTGGCTTCTAAAATAAAGGAAGCCTGACAGGGATTGATGAGTGGGTCTGTAGAGAGGAAGTACTCAAGGGCCATGATACCAAAGTCATGGGGAATGGAAGTATACAGCGAACTAACATCTAATGATAACCAAGAGTACGTAGGTTCCCAACTGTATGGTGAGAGTTGTTCCAAGAGATGTGTCCCATCCCGTATACAGGAATGGAGTTGGTGAACTAATGGTTGTAGGTATCTATCTACATATAGGCTAAAGCCTGAGGTAATGCTATCCATTGAGGCCACAATTGGCCTACCTGGAGGATTTTGTTGGTTCTTATGGATTTTTGGTAAATGGTAGAAGTAGGGGATGGAATAAAATGGTTTACGGAAAAAGGAGCTCTCCACCTTAGAGATAATATTATCACTGAGGGCAGTCGAAATCAGAAGTTCAGCTTCTGAGGTGTAATCGTTGGTAGGGTCTTTATGGTGTTTCATGTAAGTGGTATGGTTGGACAGAAGCCTTTCCGCCTCAGCAATATAGTCAACTTTGTTCTGGAGGATGATGCCGCCTCCTTTATCAGCGGGCTTAATTATGAGATCTTCCGCTTGAATGAATTGTTGTAAAGATCTAGTTTCAGACGGTGAGAGGTTGTGCGCTATGGAGGTGGATGTGATATTACAGAGTTTGGTCATGTCGGAAAAGACCACTCTGTAAAAACTCTCTATATAGGGACCTTTCGAGTGTGTGGGGAAGAATATGGATTTGGGCTTTAAGCCAGAGTGTATGATGGGCGGGGATGTGACAAGGTGTTGTGTAAGTAATCTAGACAGGTCATCTTCTGTACATGAGATGTCATCTGTAGTGTGTGAAATGTCTAGACAATCATAGTCATCGATGTCCGAGGTGTTATTTACATCTTCAGATGGAGGTGAAGACATGGTTGCGGTAGCCTGTGGAATGGGGGTTTGTAGATCTTTAGCTTTTTGGATATTGAAGTGTCTTTGAAGGGTTAGATTCCTGATATAGCAATTCAAGTCTTTAAAAAGCAAGAAAGGGTTTGGCCTGTTGATAGGAGCGAAATTTAAGCCACGGCTGAGAAGTGCCGTGTCAGCAGAGGACAAGGTGTGATTAGACAAATTGAAGATTTTTACCGTTTTTTTGGGTTCTGTGTGTAAAGTTGATCGTCTAGTTCGTCCCCCTCTACGGCCTCTTCTGTGAGTTTTCTTTTTCTTGATGTAATTGCTGGAGGAGGACTGGACGCTAAAAAAGTATCAAGGGGAGAGGCATTGGAGGGACCAGCAGGGATATGGAGTCCTGTGGTGTGGAGAACTGAGGCAGATGGATCAGTCTGACAATTGACCATATCCACTGCTTGAGTTTTTGGATGAGGGTATGTAGTATCCACATGCACAATTGGTGGATGAGAAGGACCAGTTATACCGTTGGGAAGATCGGTATTCATGGTCTGACTGGACAGAGCTGAAGGTATGGAATTTTGCCTATTGTAAAATAGGGTTAGAGAAGTGATTAGTTCTCTATTTTTTTGTAAATACTTTCTGGGGTATTTTTTGTTTAGATCATAATGTTTATTACTTTTCTTCTGTGTGGGTGTAGGATGATGAATGGTTAGAGGAGATGAACCATGTGTATGAAGAAGAGGTCGGACCTTATGGGATGTGGGGAAAGTTTTGGGTCTCCGAGGTATATTAAGTTGTATACTCATAAGAGGAGGAGGATGGGGAACTGAAGCAAGGGATGGTAGACTCATAAGGGGTGGGGGACCTGAAACAGAGGAAGAAGAAATAGGAGGTGCTGCCTTTTTTGGGGCCTGGATGGGTGGTGTATTTACAAAACTTGGATGAGATTTTTTGTTCCACGTGAAAATTCTGTCAGAATTATAGTCATCTAGGTCTCTTTTGAATTTTCCCATTTTAGAGCTGACAAGGGAGTCTTCATCTCTTTTGGTGTTACTTTGAAATACATCAAGCCATATGTGAAGGATGGTGGTAGATGAAGTTTTTATGTCATTTATAATGGAAAGTATTTGATCATATAATTTATCAAACCTATTTTTCCTATGGGATATCAGGATCCCCATCCATTTAGCCGTACAAAACTCGGCCAGATTAGCCCATTCCTTGGTGTGCTCAGCATTCAGAAAGGCAGGGCTTTCTTTCAGAATCCTGAGACCTCTGGTTGAGATCCGAGTTTTGATGTACTGTTCTAGAAAGAATTGATCCCACCACTGTTGATTAGCAGACTGTATCAATCTTTCAAGTTGTTTAAACTTGCCACAAAGATGTGATCTAGTCTTACCTGTAAGTGTGGCCTCCTTAGAAAAGGTGACATGGAGCAAACTGGAGAAGATATTATCTAAAATCTTATATCTATGGTCATCTATGATAGCAGGAAGATCCATGGTTTATGGTAAAGAGAAAGAAAAAGAAGAAGCTAGGGTGGGGGTGGGGGGGGGGGGGTTGGATGAGATTATAACCATACAGAGCTATATGTATATATATATATATATATATACATATATATATATATATATATATATATATATATATATATATATATATATATATACACATATATATATATATATATATACATATATATACATATATATATATATACATATATATATATATATATATATACATATATATATATATATATATATATGTGTGTGTGTGCGTGTATATAGACTCACACGCGCACATACATGTGTACATCTGTGGGAATAGCAGTTAATATGCAGCACGAGAAGGCATTCAAAACAACAATGTAACAAGTAGTCGGCGCAAAAAATTAACAGCAGAACCCAGTAATGCAGTAATGTACATATTTGAATTGTAGATGGAATAACAATTAACAATAAATGGGAGATGAAGTCCGTGATGTAACACTGCAAGTGGAAGAAGCAAGGGTAATGTGTATAGTCCACATTCACGGCAGCCTTCCGGTGGAAGTGGAAGCCATTATCCCAAGAACACTGTAAAACAAGGAAGAGGAGGCGCCTCTGGGTGCAGACTTTTAAAACAATTTATTATAAGAGCAGCAACAGCTGGTAGTACACTCACATTTGTGTAGAAGGTATCAAGCATAAAAATGTCCCAAGGCAATCCAGGGGGTCCGTGGAGTCATCTCTCTCGGCTGGTGGATGTATAGGCTCTGGGCAGTCTGAAGCGCTGGATGTGTGCGGCCGCATTACCCTTGCTTCTTCCACTTGCAGTTTTACATCACGGACTTCATCTCCCATTTATTGTTAATTGTTATTCCATCTACAATTCATCTATGTACATGCATTACTGGGTTCTGCTGTTAATTTTTTGCGCCGACTACTTGTTACATCGTCAGCCAATGACAGCTGATCACATGATGTAAACAAAAGCTCGGTGATCGGTTTCGTTTTCTCCTCACCGGCTTATGTCAAAGGGACATCGGTCCCGAAGAGGAAGGAGGCACATATGCCTCATCTGTGCCTGCAAGTGCTATCTGTCATTGCCACCTGCCAGTGCCCACAGTGCCCAGCAGTGCCACCTATCAATGCCCACAAGTGCCACCTATCAATGCTCACCAGTGGTGCCAATCAGTGCCACCTAGCAGTGCTGCCATCAGTTTAAGCAATCAGTGTCCATCACTGCTACCCATCAGTGCCCATCACTGCCACCCATCAGTGCCCATCAGTGCCGCCTCATCAGCATACATCAACAAAGGAGAAAAATTACCTGTTTGCAAAAATTTATAACATAATATCAAATCCTATATCCTATCTCCAGCACTGTCCTTCCAGATTAACTTGTTCTCTGATCCAGTGCCGATCCTCTTCCAGATTAGATGGTGTCCAGCATCATTCAACCAACTTCCTGTGATGGTGGCAAGGCTCTACCTCCATCCCGGCCTACAGGAAAATGCTGAAGAGAGCGGCTTAATGTCCTCATGTAGCTCTGCTGTTGCAAGTATTTCAAATCTGTCCACCGCCTTAGTAAATAGAGGGTGAAGGGGACCTGTGATGCATTTGGACCAAAGACACCTGTGCATGTGCTCTAATCAGGGAAAAATGGGGAGAAGGGGACAGTGAGCCTGAAGTTGGGCATTAATATAAGTTTAGGAGTTCTTAATAATATAATCCCTGTTGATCATGCCATATACAGTAGGTTCTGTCCAGACACTTCCTATTATGGGGTAATTGCTGTCTCTTAACTGTGCTCCTTCTTTGTCACTCTGTCACATGTATTCTGGCATAGACTACAAGCGGCTATGCTTGAGCAACATTATGTAGGCATGGTCAACCCATAAGGGGGCCAGTAATTAGCAATGTGTTGATGCCAAGAGGTACTAGTCCCCACCCTGCTTCTTAATAGAACAACAACCCACCTGCTTGTAGCCCTCTACCTCCGTCATATTGTGCCCAACTCCATGCCATAGGCCTTTCCACATAATCCCTTGTAGCCCTTATTTTACGAAGAAAGTTCACACAATTAGTACAGTTTATGCACTTTATTATTGTTTCTTTAAAAGTTGGCAGTCACATCACATAGACATACTGGGGTTGATTTACCAAAACTGGGGTGTGCAAATCTGGTGCAACTCTGCATAGAAACCATCAGCTTCCAGTTTTTTTTTGTTGTCAATGCTTCATTGAACAAGATGCTGTTAGAAGCTGATTGGCTACCATGTGTCGTGCAGAGTACTGAAATCATTTGCTGGAAGCTTCTTGTTAGCAGCAATAGCTTTGCTTTTATGGAGGATTAGCAATGTATGTCTTACAGCATGAAAAATAGGGTTGCCACCTTTTCGTCAAGCCAAACCCGAACACTTTAGCAGCCTGGGACACCTTTGGGTGCCCCAAGGAGAGTAGTAATGCGGTGCGCAAAGCGTGCTACAACTAACGCTGGGTGTGGCCAAATTGCTCTTGCTAACATCATTGCTTTGCCCCCAGTGATGCCGAACCTGCCCCCAGAAGCCGTCCACAGCTCCCGGATGGCAGCAGATTTGTGTGTGACTATCTTAGTTACTTAGGGAGCCACAGCTGAATAATGTGTCCGGGTTTCAGTCTCCCTGAAACCCAGACACATGATTTAAAGCCCGGACTGTCCGGGTGAATCCCGGACAGATGGCAACCCTAATGAGAAACATTTGTGGGCGCGCGCGCCTCCGGAGGCTGGGGGGCAATCAGCGGGTGGGGGACTTGGTCTTCGCCGGCCACCCGGGATCGTTCCCTGCAGTGACAGAACGGGGATCTACCTGTGTAAACAAGATAAATCCCCATTCTGACAGGGGAGATCACACAGATCCTGTCTTTCTGCAATGCAGGAAGATGGATCTGTGTGTTTCCCCAGTCACACAGTTCCCCATACAGTTAGTAAACACAACCGGGGAACACATTTAACCCCTTGATCACCCCTAGTGTTAACCCCTTCCCTGCCAGTGTCATTAGTACAATAACAGTGCATATTTTTAGCACTGATCACTGTAATAATGTCACTGGTTCCCAAAAAAGTGTAAAAAATGTCAGTTAGGTTTCCAATCTGTCCACCGCAATGTCGCAGTCCTGCTAAAAAAGGCTGGTCGCCGCCATTACTAGTAAAAAAAAAAATAATAATAATAAAAATGCCATAAATCTATCCCCTATTTTGTAGACGCTATAACTTCTGCGCAAACCAATCAGTATAAGCGTATTGCAATTTTTTAACCAAAAATATGTAGAAGAATAAATATTGGCCTAAACTGATGAAGAAATTCGTTTTTTTACATTTTTTTGGGGGGGGGGATATTTATTATAGGAAAAAGTAAAAAATATAGTTTTTTTTTTTTAATTGTCGCTCCTTTTTTGTTTATAGCAAAAAATAAAAAATAAAAACTGCAGAGGTGATCAAATACCACCAAAAGAAAACTCTATTTGTGGGAAAAAAGAACGTCAATTTTGTTTGGGTACAACATTGCACGATTGCACAGTTGTCAGTTAAAGCGACACAGTGCTGTATCACAAAAATGGCCTGGTCATTGAGGGGGAAAATCTTACAGTCCCTAAGTGGTTAACAAATTGCCCAAACTATGTCCTTCGAATGATACGAATGAATACATTGTTTTTGTGTAACACTAACTCACGGTGGAGCTGCTGGTTTAAGCGGGTCTGTTACCTTCACCTCGCTTCCCTTGGTTTCACCGGCACCGGGTCTAGGGGTTCCGTTGAGTTTACTTCTGGACGACACACGCACCAACACTTGAGTACGTTTTGAATGCTTTATTGAACAAACAAACTTTAGGAAGTAGCAGGAAAGAGGCGGAAAAGGAAATTTTCAGGAGAAACTCAAATATCTTCTTATAGAATCTTAGCGACAAATGTCCTGGTAAGATTCAGATAACTAGGTGGAATGCGCTCCCCTCGTGGGACGCACTCTTTGCTCGTCTGGATAGGCCTCTCTCACCGGTCTAGCAGCCAGCACGCAGCACGTATCAAAAGTCTCTGCCACAGACTCGTTTGGGGGGGTAAATCCGTACGATCCTCTGCCACAGGATGTATCAGATTTTTCTCTGCAGTGAAAGTCAGTCACAGTGCCTGAACCTTTAAGCAGAACCGGCAACACTATGCTGTATAGTTACTTCTTTTGGATACGTCCTACAACCGAGTCACCAGGCCCCTCTACAGACCAGCACGCTGCAAGATCTCTCCAAGACGGGTCCTCCCCTGGGATCTCCTCTCCTCCAGCTTCATCACACAGGACCGACAGCTCAGGACCATTCCTTGGCCGCGGTGGTAGGCCCCAGAAAAGCCTCTGGACCCACCCCTGCGCCGCTGTATCGTGGGCCTCCTGATCGGAGGACCACGAGGTAGCTCCTTAACGCATACCTGTCGGCCAGGAGGGCCAGCAGGTGGCTGTAAAACGACCCTAGAACATGGCGTCTGTCCCATAAATACCCTCTTCCCAGAATGCAACTTGGAGGACCACCTCCACCGAGCTTGTCTCAGAGACAGAGGAGCATCTATACACTTCGACACGTTGCCTTTCCAACACTGACTAGTGGTAACAGCGACACCCACCGGTCAGCACGGAAGTACACACAACGTCAGCCAAGCTGGAACAGAGGCGAACTTTTAACCTTCCTAACACTCTATTTACTAAATTTACCTAACCTGTGGTAGATTGTAAATCTACCAGCGCTACATTTGTTATAATTTATTTCAAGTTCGTTGAAATTCGTTACTATTATGATTAATAGGGCGTACACACGGACTTTGTTCGGACATTCTGACAACAAAATCCTAGGATTTTTTCCGACGGATGTTGGCTCAAACTTGTTTTGTCTACACACGGTCGCACAAAGTTGTCGGAATTTCCAGTCGCCAACCACGCGGTCACGTACACCACGTACGACGAGACTAGAAAAGGCTGGTGCAGAACCAAGCGCGGCACCCTTTGGGCTCCTTTTGCTAATCTCGTGTTAGTAAAAGTTTGGTGAGAGACGATTCGCGCTTTTTCAGACTCGTGGCTTTCAGATCGTTTTCTGCCGTTCAGTTTGTGCTTGTGAGTTTGTATCTGCTCTTCAGTGCGTGCAAGCAAGTTCCGCGTGACTTTAAGTAGT
Source organism: Aquarana catesbeiana (assembly GCF_042186555.1). Taxonomy (NCBI): domain Eukaryota; kingdom Metazoa; phylum Chordata; class Amphibia; order Anura; family Ranidae; genus Aquarana; species Aquarana catesbeiana. The sequence continues at coordinate 195,589,606 of NC_133335.1, forward strand.
CATTGTATTCTTGTTCGTTCGTTACTGTTTTTTAGGTCGCTCTTCACATGCCTTGTTGTTCTTCAGTGCGTTCTGTTACTTCGTTCTGAGCAGCCGACCGTTTTCTAGCCATGTTGCGTATGCGTACTCCTCGTAGAGTTCGTGCTGTGCGGGGGCTTGGTGTTGGGGTCCTGACCTTGACACAAGTCCAGTCCATGAACAGGGTGGGGAGGAGTTCATGGACCAAGAATTGGTTGCTTCAGCGTGACCAGTTCTCTCATATGCCTTTGCTCCGTGAGATCCGAGAGAATAATCCTGATGATTTCAGGAACTTTCTCAGGATGACGGACCCCGCGTTTCACCGTCTGTTGGCTTCGCTGACCCCCTATATCAGCAGGCAGGATACCTGCATGAGGCAAGCCATCACTCCGGAGCAGAGGTTGGTCGCTACCCTGCGGTATTTGGCGACAGGGAGAAGTCTGCAGGACTTGAAGTTCTCGACAGGCATCTCCCCCCAGGCTCTGGGGATCATTATCCCAGAGACCTGTTCTGCCATCATCCAGGTCCTGCAGAAGGAGTATATGAAGGTAAGATTTTTATCCTTTAATATCACATTTTATTGTATTGAATGTTTACTAATATCTTGGATTTCTTTCCTCATTCCCTAATTACCATGATTGGAATATGCTGTGAATGTCCCCTTTGTTCTCATGCATGCTGGATTTTTAGGTAATTATTATTTTATGTCCTTCATACATATTTGCCCTTCACTAACCTCCCCAGCATGGTGTCTCCTGGCCCTATATTCACCTCATGTAGTCACTTAACAATATATTTTATCAGCTCCATAGTAGTGCTTTACCACAAACACCCCCTAAAATGTTTGGAAATGTTATTTTTGATTTAAATTCTGGCAGAGTGCCAGAGGCTTTTTTTTGTTGGTGTCCCCAAATAATTTTTAGTAACCCTCCCTCCCCCAACTGCTAAGTCAGCTGATCACAATTCTCTATCCTCAATCATCTATCTGCTGACTTTGCCAAACCCATACACACTATACCCATCTCTTTTCTGCTCAGATTTATGGATGAATTCCCCAAAGCATGTAGTGCAAGGGCCTGCCTGTATACTTTCCAATGGTACTGTTTCAAGTTTTTGTATCCTATTATTATCTTGCTAGGTAATAGCAGAATGTCCAAATGTCCTTAAATGTGTACAATGTGTATTTATATCCTTGTATTATGACACTTCTTACCTGTCCAGTGGTCTGCCAATAGTGTAACTAAGGAGGGGCTGTTCAAAGTAATACCCATTATTTAGGCATTCATCTCTCAATGAAGTGAAGAGGGTTACCTGTCCAAGAGTTCCCCCCCCCCATAATGTTAGAAATGGCCCATGAGAGGGGGGGGGAGGGGGAATATGATAGGTGTACCTTATACTTTGGCCTTGTTAAATTCCCCTTACTAAATGCTATCTGGAGGTTGCCCCATAATGTTTGTGTCTAATCTGCTTGCCATGTTTCTGTGAAAAAATAGTAATGTTTATTGTTTTTTCCTCAACAGTTTCCTTCCACACCACAGGAATGGCAGACTGTGGCCTCCCACTTTGCCCAGCGGTGGGACTTTCCTAACTGCGGAGGGGCAATTGATGGGAAACACGTCCACATCGTCCCACCACCCAACTCGGGGTCGTACTATTATAATTACAAGGGGTTCAATAGTATAGTGATGTTGGCGGTGGTGTCGGCTAATTACGACTTCTTGTATTTGGACGTGGGGAAGAATGGCCGGATGTCCAATGGTGGAGTCATCGCCCAGACGGAGTTCTACAGGAATGGCAGCTTGGACTTGCCAGATCCAGAGGACAATGTTGAAGGACTCCCATTTGTGTTCGTTGCTGATGAAGCGTTTGCGCTGGGGGGACCACCTGATGCGGCCATTCCCAATGAGGACCCTCACCCCGGAACAGAGAGTTTTTAATTACCGGCTGGCCAGAGCCCGAAGAGTGGTGGAGAACACATTTGGAATCCTGGCCAGCCGGTTCCGCCTATTTATGACACACATCCATATGGCGGAGTATAAACTGAACCATATTATACTTTCGTGCTGTGTTCTCCATAACTTTTTAAGGAAACATTCGGCCAACTATGCTTTCTCAGTTGGGCCTGAGGCCGGAATGATACATCAAACCACACTGACGGCGCTTGAAAGTGGCCGTCCTGGCTTGCCCTCCCTGAGTGCCCGTGATGTCCGGTTACGCTACCTGGAGTTCTTTGCGGGTAGGGGGGCTATCAATATGCCAGACAATCTGTGAAGCCTTTTTATAATAAAAAAAAAAGAAATTCTTTGTGGACATTTACTGCTTGTGTTTGTTTTAGCTGACCCTGACAGAAATGTTTTGAGTGCAGAAAATGGCGTGATTGTGTAACCTTATACAAAGCACTGTTGGCTGTTATTTACAAAATGCAAAAACACATTTCACTACAAGTGCACTTGCAACTGCACTGAAACTGCACTTGTAGTGCAAAATGGATTTGCCCCTAGGAAATAACCCCCATTTTCGCAGAAAACAACAATTACATCACCCCAAAAGTGTTGTAGTGTTGAGACAATAATCCACACATTCCTGATTAACAATCTTTTTAATACCTGCACAATCACATGTGCATTTACCAAAGGTTTTTCAAACAAACCAACATGTTTGTGGTATACCAATTTTTGTGGTGGCATTATCCAAACTCAAAATGTCCATTTTAGATAAAACAGGCATGTGTAAAACCAACAAGAAAAGACACAAATCTTGAACTTACAAACGTCACATTTGGTCGAATTTGAAGGCAATATCAGACATGAGTATTTAGGAACTGTGTTTGATATAGCGTTCAGATGGGGGGAAATCACCCCTGGAAAAGCCAAATTTGGAAGATGCACACCAATTTACCAATGTCAACATGTGCTAGCTGCCATCATGGGGGATCAAGGGATGTGTTTTGGGGGAGCAAGGCCTTCCTCACCGCTACTTTATTATTGAGGAAGGGGTTGCACCCCCAAAACGCGTCCATTGATCTCCCGTGATGGCAGATAGCAAATGTTGACACACTGTGTGCATCCTCCAAATTTGGCTTTGGGAAAAATCACAAAAACATTTAGCACATTGTAGCACACAAAAGAAGAAAGTGATTTGGAGGGGCTTTAAACTCGCCCCAAAACATCAATGATGTTTTTATTTTTTGGAATAACATCATTGATGTTTTGCTTGATGATTTCCAATTGTAAATTACACCCCATGATCTCCCCGATCAGGATCTGGGCACTTTTGGATGTGAAAGGATCTGGATCCACACCCTCACGATCACCTAAAAAGAGAGGAACCCCAAAATAAATTAGGTTTCTAAAAAATGCCGCCATCCATCTCTTATCTGACCCTGTGGTCGCAGACACTCACCTGTTGTGGTGACTAGTTCCACCACATCTTCTTCCTCCTGCTCAGCTTGTGTTGGGGGGATTTCCCCTTCTTCCAGAGGGGGGGGGGGCTCTGGTCTCCTCGGATGAGGGGTGTCCTTCGAGTCTTTTATCCCCTATGTAAACCAAAAATGGTATATTTAGCACACAGATATTTGATGGCAGAACTATAAAGATGAAACATTGCTTGGAAGTGGGGTACAATTGTCAATTTTAGCAGAGTTCCAAGATGTAGCTTTTTTAGTGTCCTTTGTCAACATGCAATACTTTACCTGTTTTGTACAAGCTTCACAGATGTAGCCCCCCCCTATAGTATACACTGGAGCACCTGTGTGGCCCCCTAATAAAAATGGTGTTCTTTTGTCCCACACTAGTGCTCCAGTGTCCAGATGTGAAAACAGCTGCTCAGTGTCCTCTCCTTACACAGAATCTATTTTGCATTTCATTCTAGTAACAAATCCATCTACACAACAAAATTCTTTGAAGACAAGTATAGGGCGTCAAAATGGTGGCCAAATGCATATGGGCTAAACAATGGTATTTTATAGTTTGAACGAAAAATGTTTAATCTGAACGAATAATGTGCCCATGAACATGAAAGTTGCCATTTTAAACTGTACAACAGTTCCTAAAAGCACATGGAGCAGCACGAACGTAATAAACATAAAGAATAGGAACACAGCACAACTACTTACTTTTTTGCAGCACTCTCCGGATCTTTCTGTACTGCTCATGTTCTCGTAATTTGAGGTCCGACCACCGTTTCCTGAGCTGATCTTTAGATCGTCGTACCCCGAAATTCCGGTGCAGACTCCTGACCACTTTCGCCATGATCTTGGCCTTTCTGACATTGGGGTTGGGGTAAGGCCCATACTTTCCGTCATAGTCGGCCCTCTTCAGGATGTCCACCATCTCCAACATCTCCCCAAAGGACATATTTAAGTCCTTAAATCTCCTTCTGGATCGGGACGTGTCCGGATCCGGCCTTTCCTCCTCCTCCTTGTCCTCGTTGCTACAATTAGCACGCACCTGCTGTCTATCCGCCATGTGCTCTTCCCCCACTGCGCCGAACGAAAAGGGGCGGGGAATAGACTAGAAAGAATGTCAGGGGCGGGCGGAGTTATACGCATGTGTATAAAGCGTAACACACGTGCGTATTACGTACGATCTGTGAGCGGAGGAAGGAGCATCGGAGACGCCGATCGTGATAACGAAGGTAAGATCTAAACTTGCGCCTATACTGCTTCGAAATGGAAGCCTATATTGTAACAAGATTAGGGGAGTTTGGCCTGACATTAGGGTTTGTCTTGTGTTGTGTCTTGCAGAGAAAATGGATGGGTTCAATGACCACAATTTCCTGCCCCTGTTCATTGACAAATACAGGGAGCTGCCCTGTCTGTGGCAGGTCAGACACCCCCACTATAATCACAAACAGAAGAGGCAGGCAGCGCTGGAGAAACTGCTGGAGTTGGTGAAGCCGGTGGTCCCCACAGCAACCATCCCCTATTTAAAGCCAAAATTGGTGGCCTGAGGAGCACTTATCTTAGGGAGCGCAAGAAGGTCACAGATTCCCAGAGATCAGGAGCTGCAGCAGATGACATTTATGTCCCCAGACTGTGGTACTATGAGAGACTGCGATTTCTGTCAGACCACACTGAAGTCAGGGAATCCCTCTCCACTCTTCCTTCCACGCTTCCTTCCATACCAGCTGAGGCCTCCGATGTCCAACCTGGGCCTTCCAGCCAGGAAGAAGTGGAGGAGCCCAGCTGGAGCCAGGTATAGCATTCTTCTACAGATTTCTGGTCAATAAATAAATGATGTTTACTAGATGTTATTATTGATCACTAATTGCTGCTTGAAAGTGTTTTACATATCAATAGACAGTAGTGGGCACCCAAAATTGGGACAAGAATGAAAAAAGCTGGGCTCAGAAGGATAGTCTGTTATATTTGTTAACATTCAATTTGCAGCAGTCAGGAGGTGAAAATTGTGTGTGATTGATGAATAAAAAACTAAAACTATGTCCCTTTTTCATACACAGGAAGACCTCAGCCAGGAGGAGGTTGTGGAATGTGGCAGTCAGGAGGAGGCGGGGATTAGTGGCAGCCAGGAGGAGGCGGGGCTAAGTGGCAGCCAGGAGAAACCAGGGACCAGTCGCAGCCTGACTGAGTCTCAGGTCCCTCCCCTCCACCTGCCATATAAAGGAGCCAGGAAGGTCACTCCGAGTCCCGTGCAGGATTCAGCGTTCAGGCTGATCCAGGAGGCTTCGGCGTCCCTCCGAGCCTTACCAACTCCTGAAGAGGCCTTTGCCTGCATGACTGCCACCAAATTGCAGGGCATGCAGGAGGGTCAACGCAAGCTCTGTGAGGACCTTATGTACAAAGTCCTACGTAAGGGGGTGAGTGGGGAACTAACACCCAAGACCGACGTGGTTGAGTTGGACCATCCTCCTCCTCCTCCTCCTGCTGCCACAACTCCACCACCACAGCCACCGCATGTAAGGAAGTGTGGAAGGAAGGCAAGAGAGTGATGACCCTGGGTTCAGTCTGGTCTGACAAAAGCTGCAGTCTCTCGTATGACCACAGCCTGGGGACACAGATGTCATCTGCTGCTGTTCATGATCTCTGGGACTTCTGGACCAGACTGCCCTCCCTTAGATAAGGACTCCTCAGGCCACCAATTTTGCGTAAAAATAGTTGATGTCTGCCCTGGGGGTACAAGGCTTCACCCACTTCTGCAGTTTCTCCAGCGTTGCCTCCCTCTTTGTTTAGTTGTGAGCCCTTAATAAAATTTTTTTAGGGAAATTATACTCTCCTGTGTGTGTTTTCATCCAAAAAGGACAGTTTGTTGGTGACGATTCTGGTACATTTCTAACATAAAATGTGAAATTAACAAGGGACACCAACACCAAACAATCTCCTACAGATTAAATAGAACAACATATCAATGGTGTTGTGGGAACTTGTCACAAAAAACACACACAAACATTTTCGGGAGTACAAATCAAAATCCCCAAAAAAAAAAAAAATACATAAAAAAAATACAAACACAAAAAAAGAATCTACATTAAAGCCAAAAAATATATAAAAAATATACAAAAATATGTTGTCAGATGTGAGAAATCAAAATATATTGAGGGAATCACGATAAATAGTAACGAAATAAGTTTGTGAGAAGTGTGTGTGAATATGAGCAGCAAAACTACTTTATTCTTGTCACATTATAAAGAAGAAGAGAGTGCGCTGTATTAAACCATTTTTAACATTGCAGCGTGACGAAAGTGCTGTATCCATTGCGAACGCTAAGTTTACCAGAACGAGCTGTTCCGTCTTGGAATTTCTTCTGAGCATGCGTGGCACTTTGTGCGTCGGAACAGGCCACACACGGTCGGAATTGACGTGATCGGATTTTGTTGTCGGAAAATTTTATCTCCTGCTGTCCAACTTTGTGTGTCGGAAAATCCGATGGAAAATGTCCGATGGAGCCCACACACGGTCGGAATTTCCGACAACACGCTCCGATCGGATATTTTCCATCGGAAAATCCGACCGTGTGTACGGGGCATAAGACTTTCAGATACATCCGAACCACCGAATCGTGTAAATGTTGTCCGAATTTTGATTCATATTGAAACTGATTGCACATGTCTACTTGACATTACTTTGTCAATCTTAAAAAAAAAAAATTGTGCCGTTGCAGGTTAATGTCATTATGTGCCAGCATGCACAGGGAGTCACGATCGCGGCACAGCGCTCTGAATGGATGGCACACTCAATTGTCCAAATGTTCATGATGCACATTCTCTACCTTGTATTTTCGATCTGCCCCCCACATGCTAACTTCAATGTTCCATCTTTTGTATAGAAATACAAAATGTATCTCAATATGCAAATAACTCAGGTATTTTGAATAGTAATCTATGGTAATCCATGCACTGCAGGAAATCTGAAACCGAACACAGATGATGTCACGTGGCTCAATAGATTTTATTCAGCAACTCAAGCCACATAGCTCATCCTCACCTGGAGACTGTCCCTCTCTGACCCTTGTGTGGTTTTCCAACGGTGGGCATCTCATACATGCGCATATAATAAAACAGTTTTACAGAAGCATGCTGTGCTATTACAACTAAGGATAATTATTGTAGTATGGAGAGTGGTTATATGAAATTGACTGAGCTTAGACTGGAGACAGCTGGGCCTTCATTTTATTCAATAAAGTCTCTGTTATGAACAGTGAGCTTTCTATTAAAATATAATTATTAAAACTGTGATAAAAGGCATCCCATCAGCTGTTTAATCATGAATTATTACAGGAACGATTAGATGAACAGTCATGTTGAAATATGTTGTACAGGAACAACAAGGCCAAGGTTTATAACAAGGTATAACGTAAGGTAATATAGCATTATTAATAAAATGATAATAAAGTGTATTTGTTTTATGTAATCATAGTGCGTATTCGTAATTTATGAAGATCGTGTATTTGTAATTTTTTCATTTTCATGTTATCCTGAGTAGTAATTGGTATTGTGGACTTAAAAGTGGAGTATGCCTGTAGTCCCGCTACACAGTTTAAGGTATATCTCTATAAATAAATAGATCAACCAATTAGTTTGGCTAGAATATCCAGAACTATTTGTACACAAAGTAACGTTCATAAACAATAAATGAACAGACGCTAGAGATCCAACAACCACAAACTCATACCTATATTGACCATGAATTTAGGGGTAAAAAAATAATATTTCAACCCCCCTAAACACGCATCCAGTTGATAGGGAGTGGAGTCTGGGTCTTGGATCCAACCATCCAGATCATCATAGGTTAGAAATGGTTATACAAGTCAACCTAATAGCTGGACGGGCCTTATTGATCTAGAAAGTAGCTACAGAGGAAGATTGCTAGCTAGATATATTGTGCCAGATGGTGCCATTAAACTTGGGGTGCAGTGCCCTACAAGTTGAATAAATGAAAATGGCAAGCCAAGTTGCCTAAACCTCGCAATGAGCTTACCTTATGGCTGGGATGGAATAGTGTGGCTGTTTGTGTCTGCCAGGAGGAACAGGGGCTAACTGGGGGGACTAAGCTCTGTATATACCGTTTCCCCGAAAATAAGACCTAGTGTGATTGTCGGTCATGGCTGCAATATAAGCCCTACCCCCCAAATAAGCGCTCCCCTGTTTCCCCGAAAATAAGCCCTACCCTGAAAATAAGACCTACAATTACTTTAATTAGGGCTTATTTGGGGGGTAGGGCTTATATTGCAGCCATCACCAACAATCACACTAGGTCTTATTTTCGGGGAAACAGGGTATGTGGTGAAAGGTAAAGAATAATTGCAGACACCTGGGTCATAATTACCTGACTCCATAGCGTCTGCACTACCCAGACCTGACACTCCAGGTGTGCCTCGTATGTAGATTAGCACACTGTGAACGCCGCCCCGCCCTGACGTCATCAAATGGCCCCAGAACGAGTGCCAGATCACATGCTAAATTGTCGGCTAGGAAGTGAACTATAATTTGTATACAAAGGGCGCTATAACAACCGGAGGGCGTGGAAACATGACGTATCACATGGCACAATGCAGTGCGACGACGCGACGTCACACGTCCCCCGCTGTTGAGTACGCTTGTAGTTTGTGTCTTAGATGGCTCCATAGCAACTAGTAGAGCCAGACGTGTTGTCATGACATGGCGCTGCCCCATAGGACAGCGCAATGCCATATGTTCTATACCACCAAGGGAGCTGGCAATCTGTGCATTACACAGCGCCATAGCAGTCCTAGAGACATAGCAACAAAAGACAAACAGATAAATATAGGCACAGAATCTCAAGGTTACAGAGATTGGCTCAAACATCTATAAAACATCTATACATCTATAATCTGGTCAAGCCCCTACTAGTGGTGTGCGGAGCTGTGATGGAACCAATTGGGTTGGAGCATTAACATTTGGGGTCAGTATGCTCGGCTGTGTTTTTATTGCTTTAAAATGTATGTATATGTTTTTATGCATATTGTGCGACCGTATATACCTCTGATGATATGTATTCTGTTATCCTAGATATAAGCTACAGATTTGGAACCCGCAAGCCCTTTGTCCCTGAAGAAGATCTGCATTTTGTTTTTTCGAAACACGTTGATCGTTCTGTCTGTCTGTAAATTTATATACTTTTTCTACCAAACTGTTTGTGGCCCATTTAAAGTCCCAACCTGAGGAACCTATCTTTTACTTTATGTATCAGGGATGTGGTCCACAATCAGTTCAGTCAAGTAGTTGCGGCAAAGGGCTTCTTATATGAACTCTCTTCTATATTATTTTATCAGTACATGTACGCAGGGTCGTTTATAGTTGTTTCTAGGCAGAAACGGCAAATGCCTGTAACAACTTGTAAGCGCGTGTAAACCCGGTAACTCGCATTTAGCCGCATTTTGTTTACAGGCATTTTTCATTTTTGACTATTTGCAAAAAAAATAAATTTTTTTTTTTTGAAAACACAATTGAATTATACAAAGTAATATGATATACATCATCTACATATGCAAAGCATAGCAGGCATATCAGCACACATACAAAACAAGGAGAAATATAAAAAATCCTGCAACAACCTCGCCCATATACCAAAGAAAAAACAAAGGGAAAATCAGTAAAAGAACTCATTGAGAGGGCAGGCATCCACCACAGCAAGGTAAACAGCCACCCTATGCGGCCCATGATAGCCATACACTCTCAAATTTCTTAGGGCAATTCCTATTAATATAGGTCAATTTATAAAGGGGAAGTGCAGCATTAATAGACTTTTCCCATGAAGCTACAGAGGGGAGAGAACGGGAATTCAATTTGACAATGATTTCTCTTTTTTAGAATAGTAAAATAAGCAGGAGATTAGTAACTTAGTACATCTAGGCATTTGGTCACCATCTTGGATACCCAGCAGGAGCAATTCGTGGGTCGTCGGAAGGGTCAGCTGAAGATGAACATTCACAAGCTCTACCACCTCACCCCAGAAGCGGGCCACCCTCGCACAGCTCCAGAACATATGAAGGTAAGTACCTATGTCTCCCCCACAGCGGGTACAGTCTGGGGACCTCTGGGGATATATTCTGTGTAGTCTCTGAGGCGTGTAGTACACCCTTTGCAGAAGTTTTATTTGGATAAATTTATCTCTAGTAGAAATCAGCAATTTAACACTATTCTCAAGGCAGTCCTCCCCATTCTCTCTATCCAGGTCAGGTAAGTCAGCCCTCCACTGAGCCCAAAAACGCTCCATTTTAGGGGAATCAACACTAAGCAGGTCGAAGTAAAGATCAGACAAGGGCTTAGCCAATAATTCTTGTACCGGCAGTTCCTTGCTAGGATCCATAGTAAGGCACGGTGATATAGAGAATTGGACTCGCACCGCATGGCATAGCTGAAAGTAGCGAAAGAGCATCCAACCCGGTAAGTTACATTTGGCCCTAAGTTCTGCGACAGTTAAAAGTGTGCCTGCCCTGAAGATGTCTTGCAGAGTTTTAACCCCATATTTGGCCCAAAGCTGAGGATCAGCGATGGAACAGAGATGCAGAAGGTTTGGGTTTCCCCACAATGGGTTATAGGGAGACCATCTATTGGGTTTACGAAATCTGCTCCTAGCTACTCCCCAGACCCTAAGAGTAGTCTTAGTAGGACACGGCAGAGCAGGATACGCCCTGGGACCCCGGGTAAACCAAATTCCCCAGTTCCTGAAGAGAGCCCAAAATAGCCTCAAGGCACACCGCTGCATTAGCCCTAGAAAGCGTATACCACCACTGAACAGTGACCAAGACAGCTGCCCAAAAATTGACCCGAAGATCCGCTAGCGCCAGTCCACCACACCACCCCGGAAGAGTGAGTGTCGACCTAGCCAGCCTGGGAAGGGCCCCCGCCCCAAATAAAAGTCCCCACGCACCGGTCTACATCCTTAAAAAAGGAATTGGGCATCCAGGTTAGGACGAAAAACAAAGGAATTTGGAAAGGAAATCATTTTAAAAAGGTTAATACGGCCCAAGAGATTAAAGGGCAGAGAATTCCATGAGGCACACCTCTCCCTAAGCTCAACGAAAAGTGGGAACACATTGAGCAAAGAAAAGCTTGCTGGGTCTCTCCGAACCTGGATGCCCAAATACCAAAATTGTTCTACCCACACTAGCTGAGTGAACGAGGCATCAGTACGTGTCTGGGGATCCAGGGGAAATAACATGGACTTGTCCCAATTAATACGAATCCCTGAATAGTTCCCAAATTCATTGACCAGGTCCAAAACTGCCTTAAAGTGGTTGTACACCCTGTACAACCACTTTTACCTACAGGTAAGCCTATTTTAAGGCTTACCTGTAGGTGCTTGAAATATCTACTAAACCTCCACGGTTTAGCAGATATTTACAAAAAAGCCGAGCGTCGATAAATACGGCGCATGCGCCGATGTCTATGGTGCATGCACACTTTAGAAAGGGCACATTGTGCTGTTTCTAATAGGGTTCGTGCCATGACTGACTGACAGGAGCCGCGTGACATCACTCCCGCGCATGCGCGCGGGAGTGATGTTGCGCGGCTCCGGACAGCCACAGAGCCAGAGTTCGCGGCCCTGGAAGGAAGAGGGGTTGAAGATGAACGCTCACTGCTAGTGGGGACAGCAGTGACATTGAAGGCTTTGGTTTCAGGTAAGTGACACATAATGGGCTACTATGCATTATGCTTTACCTTTGCAGGGAAATAAAGAGGAAGTAAAACCCACCAGGGTTTACTTCCTCTTTAAGGGAAGCATCTGCATCCTGCAAGTAGAGGAGATATTTTCTCTTTGAGGGACCCCACCTGCAGCCCCTTAACCAACCTGGAATCTCGAATAAGAATAGCCAATGGCTCCAAGGCTAGGGCAAAGAGAGACGGGGACAGAGGACACCCCTGCTGGGTGCCACGCTGTAATGGGAAGTGCTCAGACAGTCTATTGTTAGTACGAATCCTAGCTCTAGGGGAACTATAAGCATTCTTAAACCATTGAAGAAATCTGGGGCCAAACCCAAATCTGTTTATCACTTCCCAAAGAAACCCCCATGCCAACGAGTCAAACGCCTTTTTAGCTTCAAGAGAGGCGATGACTTTCTGCCCCCCATTCTCATGTGAAATTTAAACATTCAGAAGAAGGCGCCGGAGGTTAATGTCAGTACCCTTCCCAGGCATGAACCCAGTTTGGTCAACATGTATGATGTTCTCAAGAACCTTAGAAATACGATTTGCCAAGATCTTTGCTAGGATCTTCACATCCACATTTAGCAAAGATATTGGTTGATATGAGGAACATTCCTCAGGGTTCTTACCAGGCTTAGGCACCAGCACCACCACCGCCTCTGTGTCAGGAACCATGATTCACACTGAGACAGAAGTGCAGTAAAAATCTCACTATTTAATAAAATGGTATAAACAGAGCAAACGTAGTCAAAACATAGCCAGAGTTCGGTAACCAGGACGGATAGTCAGAACAAGCCAGAGAAACAAGAGTCCAGAGATCAGTGAAGTCGGGTGCAGCAAACAGGATCAGAACCAGAAGGGAAGTCAGCCAAGCAAAAGTCTTTCACAGGAAAACACAGCAGAGAGAGTCCGGATATGTTGACCAAGGGGAAGGCACAGAAGATCTAAGCCATGCAGTTTAAATAGCTAGCGGAGCTAGCTGACGAGCAGGAAATGAAGACCAGGTGAGTCACTGTGGAATGAAGAGTGCTGGCAATTAACCGACAGCTGAGCACAGAGCTCTGAGAAGGGCTAAACCCAGCCCTGACACTCTGACATGGAATCAGGCAAGGCCCCCAAGGTAAAAAACTGTGTAAACAAGGAGGTAAGTCTAGGAGCAAGTAAATCTAGCTGTTGATAATAAAATTCAGAGGGCAGGCCATCCACTCCCAGGGTCTTGCCAGGCTTAAGTTGAGTTAAAGCTAGCTGAACTTCTTCCAGGGTGGCATCGAGATCAAGGTCTGTACTAGTCCCCGAGTCAAGAGTTGGGAAGGCAATTCTGTCTAGATAAGTGCATAAGTCTGGGGTAGTATAGGCCACACAAGAAGAATATAAGAGTCAGTAGTAGTGAAATAAACAGTCATTAATGCTAGTGGGTGACCTCAAAAGTCCACCCCCAGGGTCTCTAATCCCACTAATGTGTGTTGTAGCAAACTGTCCCTTAGCTAGCTATGCCAATAGCCCACCATTTTTAATGCCATGTTCAAAAATTCTATGCACAGTAGGTACATAGACTTCTGAGTCATGTCCACCCGAAGCAAAGAAACCTGTTTAAGAGCATATTGCCAGGCCCATAAGTAGTGGGGCTAGGGTTATCAACAAGAGCACCCTCCCTCTCCAACTCATCTAGGGATTGCGCTGATACCTTATGAGCAGCTGCAATACGGGAGATGTAGACAACCCGAGTCCAAGCCTTAAAGGCTTCCCACAAGACCGTGGGGGTAGTAGTTTCTGCATTTGATAACCAGTACTGGCAAATCTCCTCCTGTACTCCCTCCTGTATAGCAGGATCTTCTATCTAGTATCTGGACAGTCTCCACAACCGCTCCCCCGGCGGGCCCAGCTCCAAGGTGATCCTTACCGGGACGCGATCAGAGACACCCCTAGGCAGAAAAGTGACCTCCGATAGTCTCCGCAACAAGGTCTGAGAAACAAAAACCAAGTCAATGCGTGAGAATGTCCGAAAGGTCGCAGAGTGACACGTAAACTCCTGAAGTGCAGGGTAAAAGTGTCGCCAGATGTTCACAAGGGTAAATGTGGTTATCCACTGGGCCAAGCCAGGGGACCACCAGGAGGCAGGAGAGAGCCTGTCCAGATCCAGAGATGGAGTCATATGACAAACATATCTTTAATGACTTTTGTAGAGTCTTATTCTTGATTTTAATGTTGTTAAACAGTAAAAATGTCTGCTTTTATATCAGTGTTTTTGCTTTTCTCTATATGACACTCAAAAAGTCCATGGCTACGTATCAGTTCTCTATGTCTAAGGTAAAACAACTTTCATTAAATGTGCACCTCCACTATTTCCCTGGTGACATGATGAAGGTCATGGTGGGTACTGACAGCCTATAATTAATTTGAGAATGGCCAGATGTCTGTCTAGGTATCGCAAGACACATGCTTGATTGTAACTAGCAGGAACAGGTTATGGCACAATGGAGTTCTAGGCAAGTTATCAGCTTTGGCTTTCCCATCCTTTCAATATTGCAATAGGCTCAGAGAAGCTACCCCATTTGTATTACCTGTACTGGCATAGTCCACCCTTGTAAAGCCACCTGGCATTCTCCCTTGTGACATGACAGGCCAGAGCACATATTTGATCAATTATGCTACCCTCTTCCTTTGTGTCTTTGTTTCACCTGTCCAAAAATAAAATAAAAAAGTTGGGCTGGGGTTTGGCTTTGGACCTCAGAGCACCCTAGATTTTAGGAAGATCCACAGGATTTAGTACTTGGTGTGGTGTGAGTGGCTATTCCAATGTACTTCCATAGGTATAGACCAGGGTTTTTCAACCAGGGTTCCATGGAACCATAGGGTTCCTCAAGAGGTTGCTAGGGGTCCCTTGAGCAATAAGATAATTTCCCACTGACACCAATGATCTTTTTAGCTATCTATAAGGGGGTAATTATTCCCAATGACCATAGTCGTAAGGAGCATTCTTCTCTATGACTATCACACTAATTTATCATGAGTTGTAGATATAGTAATTTTTAGCCGAGGTTCCTTGAGACTGGAAAGCTACTTCAAGGGTTTCTCTGTGTTGAAAAGGGTGATAAAGGCTGGTATAGACAGTTCTTATTTCTTAGTTCTTTTTAAGATTCTTATGTATGAGTTATGGAGAGTTTTCATGGACCTCATTGTCCGACAACTAGTCCCAAGAGGGCCTATCATCTTGGAAACTGGTACAATCAAATTTTTCATGCACTTGCTACAACTAGCAATAAAGTGGACCCCAGTGCTGTTAGTATAACACACTGAAGTATGCTAAAGGTGAAACCGTTACTTCCATTGATATCAAGCAGTGACAGACATCTAAGTAGTTACACATGTAAGCTGCTAACTACTGAAAATACTTTCATAGAAAAAATCTTTCCACAAACATGCATGTTTGAAAAAACTTCTGGAGGAGGGAGGGAGGTCCTTAAGCAGAGTTCACTTTCACCATCTTAAGGCTAGGTTCACACAATTGCGAATTGGATGCAGTTTTCTCTGCATCCAATTCGCATAGCAGGAGATAGTGACCGGCTCTCAATGGAGCTGGTTCACACATCTCTGAAGCGGCTTCTGTGCGAATTGCACAGGAGTCCTGTGTGTCTTTTGTCCATTTCAGGTCCAAATTCAGACAAAAATGGCTGAAATCGAACCTGAAATGGTGAATGGAGGTGCACCGGACTCCTGCTGTGAGCCGCTCCGTGCTCCAGTCTGAGCCCAGCCTAATGCCTTGTACACACGGTCGGATTTTCCGACGGAAAATGTTCGATGGGAGCTTGTTGACGGAAATTCCGACCGTGTGTAAGCTGCATCGGACATTTTTCATTGCAATTTCCGACACAAAATTTGAGGTCTGGATCTCAAATTTTATGTTGTCGGAAATTCTGATCGTGTGTACACAATTCCGACGCACAAAGTTCCACGCATGCTCGGAATCAAGCAGAAGAGCCGCACTGGCTATTGAACTTTATTTTTCTTGGCTTGTCGTACGTGTTGTATGTCACCGCATTCTTGGCGATCAGAATTTCTGACAAGATTTGTGTGACCATGTGTGTGTGCAAGACAAGTTTGAGCCAACATCCGTCGGAAAAAAAACATGGATTTTGCTATCGGAATGTGCGATCATGTGTACGTGGCATAAGTCAAGAAAAAACAAGGTGATTGGCATGGAAAATCCAATCAAATTTTCATGTAAGAAAGACCAGGAAATGTTAGGAGGAGTTTGGGGATGTATAAAAACATATAATTCTTACCTGCTATGACCATAACTAGCCTGATTAGACAACAATCTTCTATCTCCAGGCATCTTAAAGGATTATTTCACCCAAAAGTAAAATTATATCTGAAATTAGAGCCTGTTGAACTGAGCTATGACCTGTTTACTCAAAATTCGTTCTAGCTCCTCCTGATTCATATTTCATAATATAAAATAAATCGAAGCATCCAACAGGGAATGGAACTCATCATGGAATCATCATAAATGCAGCAGGCCCAGGAACTGAAGCACAAATACCTCATCCAAAGGATAAAAAGGGATGATCATCCGTTTATATATCCATTTGCCTATAGGAGCGCATTGCTGTCCGTTTTTTTCATTCATCAACTGATGGATGAAAAATGGATAGGCAGAACACGCCCATGTGACAGGGGCCATGGAGGAAGATTTAGGGTCGGTTCACACTGGGGCAACACGACTTCAGCGCGACTTTGTACCGCGACTTCAACGACGGCTTCAGCGCGACTTCAGCGCGACTTCAGCAAATTACAAGGCAACTTGAAGTCGCCTCCATGACAGGCGACTTCGGCTGTGGCCAATCACAGGGCAATCAGCTCTCTGGGAGGGAGGGGGGGAGGGAGGGGTTTTCCCTGCAAAGTCGCTTGACTTTACAGAGAGATCCGACTTGGAGGCGACGTCCATTGATTTCTATGGTACAGGTCGCCTACCAAGTTGGATCAAAGTAGTACAGGGAGTACGCTCTGAAGTCGGAGCGACTTCAGTAGTGTCTATTAAGACGCTAGCGTTCACTCCCATTGAATCTATTTCTGGGGCGACTTGGGGCGACTTGAGGGCATACAAGTCGGATCCCAAGTCGCCCCAGTGTGAACCGACCCTTACTAAAACTGGAGCATTCAGAATCTGGTGCAGCTGTGCACAGTAACCAATAGGTTTCTAACTTCGGCTTGTTCAATTAAGCTTTGGCAATAAAACCTGAAAGCTGATTGGTCTCTAGGCAGAGTTGCACCAGTTTTTGTATGCTCCTGTTTTAGTAAATCCCTCCATAGAGTCTTTGTTAATAACTGTGAGCTTTAGGCGCCATTCACGCCTGGGTGAATTAAAGTGCAACTTCACCAGAAGTACTTAAATGCTAGAAACTAAGATTTCCATTATTTTAGTGGAGAAAAAGTGAAAAAGTGCATGAGTCAGAATTGCATGTTTTGGCCCAATAATCTACAGTCGGAGCACCTGAGAAGAAACTATTATGTAAGAGTGGGAGTAGACGTGGAACAATTATGACTCCACGGAGGCACCGTCCCTAAAAATACAAAATACAAATTCGAAATAGAGTAAAGTGGGACTTTGAATGTGTCTCGGTGGGGTGTAGATAATAATTTATAACACAATTTTAAGATAATATAGAAAAGCTTTATTTGCCACATGTGGATGGGGACTTTAAAACATAATACAGTTTACTGTTTCTTTGATCCAGGGTGTGCAAGTCCTGGTGTAAGATGTCGAGGATATGGCCTATGCGTTTCGCAGGAAACCCCGCTTCGTCAGGGCCTTTAAAGCAGCACAAAAAACATGTAAGTATTGAAAGTGTCTTAAAAAAACAAAATTAGCAACATTATGAAGTAATGTTGGGTAAACATTGATATTACATATACATGTGAATAAACTTCTGCAAGAGCACTATGTCATTGTAGGGCATTTATGATTGCCCATTAGTAAAATCCAAATACATCAACATAGAACTTTGACAAAAAAGTGCAGTTACATATCATACTGTTTCATGTGCAGCGGTGTCTCACAAACGCAAGGTTGGTCTAAAAAGGAGAAGGGGAAGGAGGGTAATCTAGTTGTACGTCTAGATATTAAATCTATTTTTAATAGATACATTCATTTATAGTTTACCTTCAGACTGTGCAGGTAGCGTATCAAGGAGGAACAATGAGCCTGGGGAGCCCGTGGGGATGCCCTACCGGGTCTTGCCAGAGAGAGACCAGGGCGGACCCCTGTGTAGATAGTAGTACTGTAAATGTTTTAACATATGCTAATAAGAGTACTGATATGATAAAGCAGTATCTGGGAAAGAGGGGATAGGGGAGGTTTGGTATGATGTGTTTAGTGGCTAAGTATAAGTTCTTACCTAAATTACAGAACAGGGATGTATATGCAGTTGCATAGTTTAGGCGCAAATTACCAATCCCGTCATGATGGTATTCAAAGGCAGACCCAGCGGGGTAATGTGTACATGGGCTTTAAAAGCATCCAATGGGAAAATCCCAAAGAAAAGGAAAACGCACAACTGAATAGCTAAAGCAGAGAAAATGGTGCCTTCCTTTAGAATGGCGTATAGTACATCAGAGCTTCTGTCAAATACATGATAAGGAGAGGAAAGTTTTACCTAATTCCCTGTGTATGTGTATGTCTCCCTTCAGCATCTCCAGCGTGGAGAGATGGACCACTGATGGGAGACTGGTGATGTGTGAAATATATGTAGGAGGCGGGTCCACCATGATTTGTCCGGAAAGACGAGGGGGAGGGATCGCTGAGGCGGCCCGCGTTGCCTGGATCGAGGGTTCGGAATGGATCCAAGGGATCCGGAGGAACGCGGCATCCACTGATAAGCTGAGGGGGGCACAAACTATAAACCTGCGTGTACATCCCCGGATTCATTGACCATTGCTGCAGATTCCCAAGCTGGAGAGGGAGGTAGTCCCCAGATTTTTTTTTTAACGGCATGGGGTTCACCCCCAAGACCATATCAAACCCTTTGGCCTGGTATGGATTTTGAGGGAAAACCCCATGCCTAAAAAATAAAAAAAAGGGTATGGTCCCCCCCCCCCCCAAATTCATACCAGACCCTTATCCGAGCATGCAGCCCGGCAGGTCAGGAAAGGGGGACAATGAGAGAGTGCCCCCCCGGACCATACCAGGCCACATGTCCTCAACATGGGGGTGTGGGTGCTTTGGGGCAGGGGAGCTCGGTGCCCCCCACCCCAAAGCACCTTGTTTTTATGTTGATGGGGACAAGGGCCGATTCCCAACAACCGTGGGCAGTGGTTGTGGGGTTCTGTGGGCAGGGGGCTTATCAAAATCTGGAAGTCTCCCTCAGCATTAGGAATTACTGCCCAGATGCATCGGGACTGGACACTCTGCCCCCTGTACCCCCCCCCCCCAGCAGTTTTCCAGCCTCTCTCCTGCAGGCTGCTGCTTGAGTAGGTCAGAGGCTCCTGGCCTCATGCTTCTTGGGTGGGAGGGACAGGGGATGTGCCTGCCCCCCAAGATCGCGCCAGCCTGGAAGCGGAAGGTGTGAGCAGCTGAGCAGAGGGAATGTGAACTTCTTGGAAGTAAGCTCAACTAGCAGCACATCGTGGATTCATTTACAGGCACCTCTATGCTAAGTCTGCTGAGTTAATGCAGCTTAGCATAGAGGAGCTGTTAGCTGACAAATGGGATTGCATCTCCTTTTCATGTGGCACAGTTAGAAATTGGGCTCATTAAAGCATTGTGACTGCCCCCTGATGTGTTCCCTCCTGACCTCCCTGGCTGTCTCCTGTACCATGCCTGCAGTCTCTGGCAGTCCCCTGTACCATGCCTGCAGTCTCTGGCTGTCCCCTGTACCATGCCTGCAGTCTCTGGCTGTCTCCTGTACCATGCCTGCAGTCTCTGGCTGTCTCCTGTACCATGCCTGCAGTCTCTGGCTGTCTCCTGTACCATGCCTGCAGTCTCTGGCAGTCCCCTGTACCATGCCTGCAGTCTCTGGCTGTCTCCTGTACCATGCCTGCAGTCTCTGGCAGTCCCCTGTACCATGCCTGCAGTCTCTGGCAGTCCCCTGTACCATGCCTACAGTCTCTGGCTGTCCCCTGTACCATGCCTGCAGTCTCTGGCTGTCTCCTGTACCATGCCTGCAGTCTCTGGCTGTCTCCTGTACCATGCCTGCAGTCTCTGGCAGTCTCCTGTACCATGCCTGCAGTCTCTGGCTGTCCCCTGTACCATGCCTGCAGTCTCTGGCTGTCTCCTGTACCATGCCTGCAGTCTCTGGCTGTCCCCTGTACCAGAGTGATAGGTATCGGTGAGTACCTGCAAAAAAGTATTGGCACTTGTACTCGGTGTTAAAAAAATGGTATCGGTGCATCCCTAGTTTAGATATAATAAAAGGTAATATGGCCTTATGGCCGATTCACTCTGCAATTTCTGAATTCTGGTTGTGTTTCTGCGTGCGTTTTTGATGCGTTTCAGTGTGTTTTTGATGCGTTTTCCCCTTTTTTCCTTATCTCAATTCAGGACATGTACGTTCCAGTGCATTTGTGATGCCACATTGCAGATGTGCTTCATGAGAAAAAATGCAGCTTGTGCTACTTTTGTTGACTGCACTGGAACAAACTGCCCTGGTGTGAAATAGGTCCATTGGAATACATGGAAAAATGCTGTACATGTGTTTGTGATGTAGATTAAAACCACACTGAACTGCATCTGGTCTAAACCAGCCATTAAAAAAGGAGTATAGCCAAAGCTCGTTTGGCTATACTTCTCCTATAAATCAGAGGAGTGTAATTCACTTTGCACTCCTGTGACCCGTTTTTAGCAGAAAGCGGCCTGAAGTCGGCTCTCTGCGGAACGTCATGGATTTCAGTCCAGGCACTGCGTCATCCAGACAATGGAAGTCGGGATCTGCCAGGTGCCTGGAATGACACCCGTCTCAGGCTCTCAGCGAGCTGCTGAAAGCCTGAGACGGTCGCTCCTCGGCCCTCCACAGCTTATCGCTCCAGTGAGCAAGGAGGAAGCAGAGCGGAAAGCTGTGACTGACAGTCTACAACTCCCTGCTCGGGGAGCTGTGACAACCGAGCCATCGGTGGTATTCGATCGCTCGGTTCTCAGTGTAGAGGCACCAGGGGGACAGATGCTGCATCCACCTAGGTAAGTATAAAACTGAAATTAAAAAAAATCCTTTACTTCTCTTTTAAAGATGAAATGCTAATAAATGTATGGAAAACATGTATACATAATATGTTGATTTACTTTGCATCTTACTAATAACTGACCCTTTAAGAGATTAGGCACAGTGTGCAATTAAAGCTGAAGGCAGTGAGAACCTATTTACAATAACAACAAAAAATATTTCCTGGAGGGCAGTTTTAATGAAGAATACTAAGAAAATAATAAAGCAAGTTTATGCTCATGTTATATAATTAGTAAGTAGCATTCTGTTTTTGTTTTACTGCCTGCGTGAGAGTGGGAGCGTCAGACTTTGGAATGTGACAGAAGTTTGCATGAACCCGTTGACATTGCTGGAAGCTGGAAAGGCGCCAGGAGAAAGCAGCATGTATTTGTAACACTTGCTTGTATTCATACACTGCTGGAACATTCACAGGGCCTGACTTTATTCCCCAGCTGCTTATATGCCCCTTAAAGCTTCACATTCAGTGTCCCCTTCTACTTATATAATAGAAGAAAAACCTATGAAAAAAAGTAGATCATAAAGTAAATTTATGAAGTGACATTCTCTTGATAAATAAATATAGGGTTATACCGCGCGAGAGCGTACAATAATCATATACAGCAGCAACAAAGATATCTCCACAGTGCACAAAATTGTATATAAATAAGTTGCGCTCATATATAATGTGAGTGATCACAAAAAATGAATAAATGAAAGGAAGTGCAAGTGAAATACAAGTAAGTCTATATGTAAAAAAACTGCATAAAGAGAAATGAAAAAAATTGAGTCCACACAAAAAAAGATTCCACAGTGTGAAAGGGGGTGATGCCAATGGGGTGATGCCAATGGGGTGATGTACTCCAAGTCACTTCCACTGTCACCAAGGAGATGGGGGTATCTTGAATAAAAATAACCCACTTAGTATGTGGGGAGTCTTACCGGAACTGGTGGACCCCCTAAAGAGCAAGGTCATATACGCCAGCAGACTTAGCCCTCTGCAGGGTCTATAGGTCCTTTTTGTCCCTGGAGCTCTCCGGCAGTTGCTGGAAGTCCTCTACAGTATCCAACAGTCAGCAACAAATTGTAAAAAGACACCCGTACTTCTGGGGTCATGCGGGGCATGATGGCATCAGCGCGCAGCTCCGCTGGGCTTATGTCACAGTGCTCCCTTTAGACGTGACTTCTTATTTTCAAGTTGGATACTGTAGAGGACTTCCAACCACTGCCGGAGAGATCCAGGGACAAGGAGGACCTATAGACCCTGCAGAGGGCTAAGTCTGCTGGCGCATATGACCTTGCTCTTTAGGGGGTCCACCAGTCCCGGTACGAGTCCCCACATACTGAGTGGGTTCTTTTTATTCAAGATACCCCCATCTCCTTGGTGACGGTGGAAGTGACTTGGAGTACATCACACTGTGGAATCTTTCTTTGTGTGGGCTCAATTTTTTTCATTTCTCTTTATGCAGAGTTTTTACATATAGACTTATTTGTATTTCACTTGCACTTCATTTCATTTATTTATTAATTTTTTGTGATCACTCACGTTATATATGAGTGCAACTTATTTTTATACAGCATTCTCTTGATAGCTCAACTCCCGCACCCAGGGCTGCTGTTAGAAATCATGGGGCCCCATACAGCCTACCTGACAGGGCCTCCCTGCTCATCCTGAAACTGATCCGCCTGTGTGCCTGCTGCAGCTGCCGGCAGGAGAGGATGGAAGCTGACAGCACTACAGAGAAGGGGGGGCCCAAACAGCAGGGGGGTGGGGGCACAAATATTGAACTGAGGATCGGTTTCCTCAGCAAGGCAGTACAGCCTGCCTTCCTACTCGGCAGGTGCCTGGACCCCCCTTTTGAACTGAAGGGACCCAGGCCCGGTACAGGAGGGCCAGCAGTACTGCCTTATCATCGGCTCTGCCCCCACCAACCACAAAGATACATTGATACTTACCTCTTTTGTGCTGTCCTGCTGTTCTTTGCCTTCGGGAGAAAGCCTTGTGTGAGCTCTGTATTAAAATATGTTGGAGCTTACACAAGACTTATAGTCTTCTTCCCTGACTGAAAGTAACAATGCTCATGCCAGTGACTAATAACTTAAAGTTTTACTAAACCCACAACAGTAAAATCAGTCTATATATGCAGTAAAGCATGCTCGTTATACTCACTGTGGAAGCTAAGGGGTAATCCTCCGCATTGTGTAAAAAGGCTATTTATCCTGTCTTCTCTGATCCTCCCCTTCTTCCACTGACTCCTAATAATTTCCTGATAACACAGAGTCTATGGAGTCAGGCTGCACATGCTTAGTTTGGTGTATATTGCTGGAGAGGTTTTTTTTTCTTGGGAGGAAGCATGTAATCAGCACAGGGCCAATCAACACTGTTCAGACAGAAAGTCAGGGGTCTTACAGTCTCATAGGGCAGGTAGAAAACTCCTCCTACAAGTATTACCAGTGCTTGGCTGGACACTGATAGAAGTCACAGGACTGCTATATACATCTGATGATATAAGGTAAATAGTCTAACATTAAGTCCTGCATCCTGGACCGTCTTGGCTCCTATGATGGACATCACACATCCTGGCATTGGACCAGTGTGATGGCTATCATAGGAGCCAGACCAGGAGGCGGGACTACGTATGACACTGCGGCCGTGCCTGGTAGTCCAGAGTTCCCAGCCAACCCCAGGCCTTGGGACTCGGGGCTAATAGTTAACAATAACAAATACCAGACCCAGGACTTTTTGGGGGCCCACTCCAGGCTAAAGCCCCGGTCAGCTCCTCCCTCCTGACGCCACAGCTGCTAGGTAAATCTAGTTTTAGTGATGGTTTATTCTGGTCTGCTCAGGGCTGCCCTGGCTGTGAGTTTGATTCCTTCCCCCTGCCTCTAGAAGAAGTTCCTGTAGTGTAGCGAGGGAGAATTTAAATAAACAGCCTAAATATTGAGCAGGTCCAGCCAATCCCTTGGGGGGGGGGTGTGTCAAGTTGGTGGCTGGGAGAGCTGTTAAAGAGGTTCTAAGTCTAGGTTCACATCTATGAGGTTGGGGTTGATGCATTTTTCAGGCATGTTTTGCGGTGCATTTTTAAACCCACGTTGTTAATGCGTTTTGCATGCATTTTTCATGCCTTTTGCCTGTGCGCTTTGTGTTTTTTTCCCCTTAAAAACACTGTATATAGCTGGTTACTAAGGAAAAGGCCGGGCATGAGTCATCAGCTGTCAGCTCGGTTTTAGTTTTTTTTTTCGTTTTCCCAGTCCAGTATTGGCGGCAGCGTCGTGATTGATGATGGATCTACATAAGAGGACATTGTTTTTTTATTTTTCAATAAAGGAATTGTCAAAAACTGTTATGCTCCGTACACACGGTCGGACTTTGTTCGGACATTCCGACAACAAAATCCTAGGATTTTTTCCGACGGATGTTGGCTCAAACTTGTCTTGCATACACACGGTCACACAAAGTTGTCGGAAAATCCGATCGTTCTAAACGCGGTGACGTAAAACACGTACGTCGGGACTATAAACGGGGCAGTGGCCAATAGCTTTCATCTCTTTATTTATTCTGAGCATGCGTGGCACTTTGTCCGTCGGATTTGTGTACACACGATTGGAATTTCCGACAACGGATTTTGTTGTCGGAAAATTTTATATCCTGCTCTCAAACTTTGTGTGTCGGAAAATCCGATGGAAAATGTGTGATGGAGCCTACACACGGTCGGAATTTCCGACAACAAGGTCCTATCACACATTTTCCGTCGGAAAATCCGACCGCGTGTACGGGGCATTACTGTCTTTATTCACTTTTACAATTTCTTGGTGAATGGGTAGGGGTACTATGTACCCCATACTCATTCACATAGGGGGAGTGGTATCTGGGGGCCCCCTTGTTAAAGAGGGCTTTCAGATTCCGATAAGCCCCCTGCCCGCAGTGCCCCACAACCACAGCCCAGGGTTTTGGGGAAGAGGCCCTTGTCCCCATCAACATGGGGGCAAGGTGCTTTGGGGTGGGGGGCCACAGAGCCATTTTTTTAAAATCTTGGCATGGGGTTCCCTTTAAAATCTATACCAGACCCAAAGAGCCTGGTATGGACTTGGAGGGGGGGACCCCACGCCAGTAATTCTTTTCTTTACACTCAGCTGTCAGCGGGAAACCCAGCTGACAGCTGATGACTTATTGGTTGTTAAGGAGGCGGTGGCCGGCTTCCCGGCCCACTCCTTGGCAACCAGCTATATGCAGTGTTTTTAAAAGGAAAAAAAAATGCAAAACGCATTAAAAATATGCATCAAAAATGCAACACTTGCATTTCTGGTGTGACTCTATTGACGTGAATTACATGTAAAATGCAGTCTACTGCAGGAAAAAAGTCCCTGGCCCTTTCAAAAATGGACCAGCTGAAAAATGCATAGATGTGAATGTGTACCATAGGAAACCATGTTAAATGGACTGTAGTGCGTTTCTGAAAAACTTAAAATGCACAAAAAAGCATATAGGTGTGAACATAGTGTAAAGGCAGGAGGTGTTTTTATCTTAATGCATTCTAAGCATTAAGATAAAAAAAACCTTCTGTGTGCATCAGTCCCCCTAATATTCACCTGAACCCCCTCTCGATACAGCAATGTTGCACGAGAGCCTCGGCTGTCTGGGACTCTCCCTCCTGATTTGCTGAGACACAGCAGCACCATTGGTTTCCATTGCTGTCAATCAAAGTCAGTGAGCCAATGAGGAGAGGTGGAGGGCCGAGCTGTGGCTCCGTGGTTAAATGAACACACAGAACAGCAGCTCAGCTCGGGTGCCCCCATAGCAAGCTGCTTGCTGTGGGGGCACTCGGCAGGAGGGAGGGGCCAGAAGTGCCAGCGGGGGACCCGAGAAGAAGAGTAACTGGGCTGCTCTGTGCACAACCACTGCACAGAGGAGGTAAGTATAACATGTTTGTTATTTTTAAACAAAATAAAAACAAGACTTTAATGTTTTCTTTTTTATAGACTAAGTACATTTTCTGCAAGTATGGAAATATATTTGCCAGCTATCTTGTGTCTTTGGAACCTCCTTTACTAAAATCTCCAATATTGCTGTCAGTCTTCTCAGCTCTCTTCTATAATCTACAAGCCTCTGTGTAATGGAAATGAGGAAGGAGATATCTTTAGTAAAAATCAGGGTAACAATGCTTCTCCTCCATTGATACTGTGGCAGTGAGTGAGCATTGTCAACCTAAAACAGGAAGTGTGTTACTGGCAGTATCCCCAGATGAAAAAAGAGAGGAAAAAAGCTTCAAAAAAGAAAATGAATGCAGCCACAATTTCCAAGGACTGTTAACATGGGCGTCCGCAGAACTTTTTTCAGGAGGGGGCATAATTTTAGGGTCACCAATGCACCGCCCCTTTTCAACAATGTCATTATCACATTATCATGGTCTGAGACTGCAGATGTAGTACAGTCCCTAGGCCTTTTACCAGACCCAGCGAAATGACAGCAGTGATTCACCTGGCTGGACGATCGCTCATTCTGGGTTCCCCGGGGGCAACTCTGGTCAGTAGTGTAGCATGTCTGTACCCTGGTAGTGGCTCAGTCTTTCTCTCTCTGGTGGCGCTGGGCAGTGTGGCTCTCTCTCTCTCTGGTGGCGCTGGGCAGCATGGCTCTCTCTAGCTTCCGCCCAGCACACTCCTCATTCTTTGTCCTGTAGCACTCTCTCCCTCAGCTTTTTTCCAGGCTGCAGTCTCTCAATCTCTCTCTTGATCGAGCTGTAGCCTCCTCCCTGTGGAAAATGGGGCCGCCAATCTTTGGGACTACATGTCCCATGATGCTCTCCCCTCCTATTCTCTTTTGATTGGCCCTCAGCTATGGCCAATAGGGAAGGAACGGAGCGGGCAGGAAGCTGGGTGGGGAACCTGGTGAGATTCGCCGTCTCTTCTCCTTGACAGGAGAAAGGGGGGCGAGAAGGGGAAACCTCTGATAGCCCACAGCTCGCTTTTCTCCTGTCACAGAGCCGCCGAGTTCTCTGCTGGACTGAGCAGGGAAAAGAGTCCGAAGTCAGTATACACTGATGAGTGGGCTTGACAACACATTGATGGTGTCACCCCACTGGCAGGTGGCACCCAGGTGTGGGCTGCCCGCACCCCGATAGCGACGCAACTGTACTGAATTTAAGATCCGATCCCTGATTCCAGGGGGGGGGGGGGCCTTGACCCCCCTTGCCCCTACCTGCGGACGCCCATGACTGTTAAGCTGCCACATATTCCCTTTCCCAATATTTGCAAAGTTTCTCACACAACATAATTTTGGTAAATCCGCACACATCTTTGTGTTGTGGTGTAGTGCTGGTCTTTTTATTCACGCTGTATATGTGCATCGGGGTGCCTTTACTTTCACCAGGTGATCCTGCCAGTAACATGGTTTACATTCTAAGGTGACAATGCTCACTCGCAATACTATAGAGAAGCAGGGTTGTATCCCTGTGACACATAGGGAGTTATTTACTAAAGGCAAATCCACTTTGCACTATAAGTGCACTGTAAGTTCACTTTGAAAGTGCACTTGGAAGTGCAGTCACTGTAGATCCGAGGGGGGCATGCAAGCAAAATAAAAAACTGCTTGCACATGATTGGATGATAAAATCAGCAGAGCTTCCCCTCATTTCAGAGCTTCCCCTCAGATTTACAGCGACTGCACTTCCAAGTGCACTTTCAGTGCACTTGGAGTGCAAAGTGGATTTGCCGTTCGTAAATAACCCCCAAAAGTGTGTTAGGACTGCAGAACATCTACCCTTATTTTTAGCTGGGTAATCTTGGCAGTAGCATATCATCTGTCCTAGGGTGACAATACTTACTCGCTGTACTATAGAGAAGCAGCGTTGTAACACTATGACAGAAAGTGCGTTGTGTGTTTGTTAACATGCATGAATGCTAAACATACAGTGGGTATAGAAAAGAATCACCCTCTTTAAAATAATAACATTTTGTTGCTTTGCAGCCTGAAATGAAGACAGACACATTTTTGTTTTATCCAGCTGTATTTACTAGTGAAACTTATATCATCCAAGTGATAGATATAACACCAACATGTTATAAAAAAATAAAAAATTAAAAACAGAGTTGGAAAAAGGACACCCCCCCTTATGTCCGTATTGTGTTGAACCACCTTTTGCTTTAATTACAGCCTTTTGTCTGTTGGGAGGGATATGTTTCTACTAACTTTGCACATCTAGACTTCGCAATATGTGCCCACTCTTGTTTGCAGAACTGCTCAAGTTCAGTTAAAGCGGTAGTAAAGCCAGATAATTGTACCACAAAATACAAATAAGGAATTACATGTAGTTAAATGTGCTGTATAGAGAAAGCAAATGGAACGCTTCTTACTTGATAAAATAAAATTTTTTGTAAAGCTCCTGCTAATTTGCAGTTGCCGTCATTGTAACTGCTGTCTTCCGCGTCCAAATAGCAGTTATTTTCTTGCTCTTACTCGCTCTCCATGGCCATAATCCCGCGGGTGCGCAGTAGATCACAGGCCAAGCCTTGTATTTGTTCCTGTTTTACTATAACAACCGAGTTCAGCGAATAGGATCTTCTGAATGGGGAAGTATATCGCAGGGTCGCTGATGCCGAGCTAAGGAAATCACGTAGCCCCGGCATGTAAACACAATTTTTCCGGCACAAAGAGCTTACCGGAAAAATGGGACTAAGAGCGCATGCACTGGTGACATCATTGCTCAGAAAACGAAGGATTTCAAGGAAAGGAAGAAGGTAGGAAGCCATCCACACAGAGCACACAATTTACTGGCTTTCAAGGATTACTATGCCAGAAATTTAATAGACTGGGTATACAACCGCTTTAAATTTGATGGTGACCGTTTTTGGACTGCAGTCTTCAAGTCATTCCACAGATTTTCAATGGAGTTTAAGTCTGGGCTCTGACTAGGCCATGCAGGGACATTCACTTTTTTCTCCTTCGACCACTGTGTGGTCATTTTTGCTGTGTGCTTTGGGCCATTGTCATGTTGGAAGGTAAACCTTCTTCCCATTGACAACTTTCTGGCAGAGGGAAGCAGATTTTCCTGAAGAATTTGATTGTATTTGTCCCATCAATTTTTCCTTCTATCCTGACAAGTGTTTCAGTCCCTACTGCAGAGAAACACCCCCATAACAGGATATTACCAACTCCATGCTTTACTGTAGGAAGGGTGATATTTGAATGGATTTCCGCCAGACATATCGTTTGATGTTGAGGCCAAATAATTAAATTTTAGTCTCATCTGACCACCTTTTTCCATGTTGCCTCAGAATCTTCAAGGTGCATTTAAGGTGGTCAGATGAGACTAAAATGGAACTGAGTCCAGTGAAAAGCTAACTATGTTTAAACCCACTCCCACCCCCATTCTAAGCCCTATGCTAACTATTCTGTAAAGGACAGATGTCTACACTTACCTAATCAAAGGGAGCTCCGGTCCAACTCTGGTCACATGATTGGCTCCCAGCGCAGGCCTCAGGGGCGAGGATGGACAGTCAACAACAGAGGCTCATGGTACACCTATGTGTGACATCACCGCCCAGGCTCTGGAGCCATTATCATCGTTTTCTCCTTTCCCATGAAGCTGGCTGCTGGGGGGGGGGGTTACATGACCGGACTGGAGCACCCTTAGATTAGGTTAATATATACATCTTTCCTTAATGGGGTAGTTAGCATAGGGCTTAGAATGGGTGTTGGAACAAGTTTAATCTTTTTTCGTTTTTGGCCAGACTGCCACTTTAAAATGGGATAATCTGTTGGTGCGTTGACCCTCAACAGAATATCCTCTGCTCTCTGTCTTTTATACATTGGTTCATCTTACATTTTTACCCCTACTACTGTTCTTCACTACTGTGAATTTTGTTTGCCCGCCTTTGCTGCACTGTACCCCATCCCTCACATTCCTTCCTATCATACCCGCACATAGTTCTCCTTCCTGTGCTCCCTCCCTCTTTGTGTACATGTATATATTTACTTTCTACATGCAGAGTGCACAAATTCCCAGCCTGTTTACCTCAGGCTCACCCACGATATTTATTACCACTAATCCATGTCATCTGAAACTTTAACTTTGTGCCCAGCTGTACAGTAACATTGCGGTCATGTTGCCCTTTCAGGCAGCATAAGTGTTAAATGTCGAGAGAGAGAAACCAAAATAGAGCAATATGCTAACATTAGAAAGAATACTATGTTATTAACACTTGGCCTTATCCCTGTTGTTAAAGGAAACCTGTTATAACTTAAATAAATACTGGCATTGCTGACATCCATCTGAAGATGCAAGTTGTCTGGCTGCCATGGTTAACGTTGAACTGTATGATTGATTATGGTTACCGACTCCAAATATTCTGACACCAATAGGTCAACACAACACCTAGTCAGCAGGAATTTTCAGCATGAGTTCAGCAGTGCCATCCCCCCTGTATTGCTTATAACAGGTTACTTTAAAAACCAATGACTAGAGTTGTGCTGGGTTTACCTTTAGAACATAAACATTCTCTTAGAAGCCCCTATTGTCAACAATAGTAAGCTAGCCCAAAGGCAAATATTATTTACTTGACAGCATTCAAAAATTGACTCAAGACAACGGTCATTTGCAGTGATGAGTAGGTAGATGTGGGTGCTGAGTCAGCACTGGGTCTATCTACGCAGGGAACATCCATGAAACATGCTGGATGCACTCTGGCACCCAGTGGCCTAGGACTGTATTGAGCTAGATAGCTAGCGTAGGGACCCTACCATAAGCTGGAATGTCACTAGTCCAAATGTGGTGTTTGCAGCTAGGCTTAAGCTAGTCTGAGCTTGTTTGTTGTTGTTATCGGGGTTTGTTCCATTTTTCCTAAGCCCTGGACATTGTTCCCTCTGCTTGCTTCTGGGTAGTGTTTTCCAGTAGTTAGCATGAGAAGATACAATGTAAAGGGTTATGAATGCCTATTCTACCTTGACCAATTACTGAGAGGTGTATTACAATGATGCAGGGTGGGGAAGAAGATAAATACTCAGGGTGACCTTCCAGAAGGGTCCTTACCTTCCAGGCTTTGCCTGGAGAAGATGTGTTTTTACAGAAATACCCACTTTTTACCTCACAGGCTTGTTGCCTGGAGAGGAAGTCTATGTGAGATCAGTTCTATGCCTTTTAGGTCCTTTGTCTGAGAAAGGAAGCTGAAGCTGGAGAAATAGGGAGGTGGCTACCCAGAAGGAACATCTTCAGAAGAGTCTGCTTGGGGGAAGGGTGTCCATGAGAGCTTAGGAGAAGCTGCTGTCAGATGGACATTGCATGGGACCTAATTTCTCAGTCCTTTAAGGTATCCTGCATAGTCAGTTGTCATTCTGGGCCTAAATGTCCACAACTATCCTGTGAGAGGAGTTAAATATATTTAAAGTTAGCTGTCCATCTGGCCTACCTAACATACATTAGCCTGTGGTAGAGGCAAAATATAAGTTTTTGGGTATCCTGTACCCACAACCCTTTGTCCCCTACACTGGTGGTTCCCAGCCCCCGTCATCAAGCCGTTGACATTGAGGCGGTATTTGAGAACTGAGGTTGGGAACCACTTCCCTAGACTTTGTGCCAATAAAATAGCAAGAAGAGGATTGATGAAATGGAAGTCAGTCTGTTGGTCAACCAGTCTATACACCAGTTGCTTACACAATGCACCCAGACAAAACACACAGATAAAAGCTGTTTAAAAGCTGACTTTTACTTGTCACAAGGCAGAGCAAACTAATCAATGCTCTGCTATACCACTGACTTTAGCCCTATTATCCCAGAACGCAGGCCACATTGAACTTCTATTGGAACAGAGAGCTATTTCACTCTCATGTGGGGAAAAATAAAAAATAAACTAATACAAAAAAAAACCTATATTTCTCCCTCTTTCTCCTCAAAGATGTGTGATTTATTCTGTCAATCTGCAGGCTACATCAGATAACCAAGGGTGATCAGCCCCTCACTCGCCAGCACACTTGACCAGCTACACAGGCCTAAGACAATTTGCATTAGCAATACAATAAACTTTAACACATGCACATATACCAGACAAAAATCTCACCAGGTTTTGCGCGTCCGCACACTGATGAAATATTTCATAGAACTTTCAGGACCACTCACGCAGGGCTTCAGAATTCACGAACCAGCGCAAATCTTGTCCACAGTAGAGAAGGTTTTCAGTTCTGGGTGTAGCTGAGGACTCAGCTTATAGGGACTCAAGACAAAAATACATTAGGGTTTGGATTCTCTGCAGAAATAAATTCCACATGCCTTCTGGGGTGCCAATGAAATAAAACTGGGGTGCCAATTGAAATAAATTCTAAAATAAATATTATTATCCGATGGTGGTTACGGATTCCCTCTATTTATTTCATATATGTATTAATTTGTCTTTTCCTATAGTTAGCTAGTCTATCAAACTCTGATAGTTACAGTTGATAGCACAATAATATAAGGTTAGCATTGAAAACAAACACACTGCTTAATAAATCAATGTCTTATTTATTTCCCAAGAAAATAGGAAAATATTAACATGAAAACACTAAGGGAAGATATTACAAAGCATATAACAATAGAACATCAAATATACTTATCACAAGACTGTCCTCTAGATATTGTATCCTCAGCTGGGCTCAAAATGATGGTAACAGAGAAAGCTTTCTGTCTCACTCAGCCCTTTTTATACTTCAATCATACACTGTTCCGGCCCAGCCCCATTGCCAGCCCATCTAGACGAATCAACGTATTTACGGGGCAGTTCTCCTCAATATATTATATTACTGTCCATCCTGCTGTATTGGCCTCTAGGGGCAGCATTGTCCATGTATCATGTCTATGTATCCTGGGTCAATTTTCAATGCCTTTGATCTCTGTAACCCACCTTCATCAATCATTCTTCCAGTCATGGCTCTCTTTGAAGCTTGCTTGCATAACGTTATCACACCAGAGGGTCAAGAGCCAAGCTTTTGTTCAGCCTTGCTTCTTCAGATGAATAATCTGATATGCTACCAAGCTTTGATGTGCAACTTTTTACATTCCAGACAGCCCCCAAGAATGCGAAGGTCTGGTATAGCCATAGTTCATATTTCAAACACCTCTTGTATTTATGAAATAAAACATGTTGCCTTCCAACAGTCACCGCTGGTGAGTTGATGAGAGTTTTGGGACAACTGTAGGCTAAATCACTGGTGGAAAAACTTGGAAAGCCCAAATAAATCAACCAGTCCTTTCAGGGTGAATGCTACACTAGATACATATGAGTGCTGAGAGGACTTGTCTTAAATCAAAGCAGATAGGAATATGCAGTGTTATGTTGCAGAACATCACCATGTCCTCTCATTTTCCTAATCCTAAAACCAAAACTTTATTTTTGGATAGGGTAGAGAAGTAGTAAAGCTGTAGTAAAGCTTTACTACTTCTAGTAGTAAAGCTCAATTTTATTGTACATGATGATGTTGGAGAGCTGGGACCTGTCTGACCGTGAAAGGGAGCGGCTTTGTGAGAACGATCTTACAAAAAGGAGGAAGCCTTGAGGAGTGAAAAATAAGGTAAATAAATCACCTTTTTCCTACCCCCCTAGACTAAACAAGCATTTAAGCGTCTGCCGGCTAATGAACGTCAGCTGGATTGAAGGCATATAGGGACACTGGGAATGGCCCCTAGCATGGCGGACGCTCCCTGGGGTTATTTGAATGCAGGAAAGCAAACGGTAAGTCTCACTATATTCATTATCATTTATGTACACAAGCCGACACTATGCTAACCGTGCACTGGATGCCGAGCTTGGCACCATGAGCGGATGCAGAGTTATCGGCACTAACCAATATACTTTATATAAACATGTAACAATCCAGTATATATCTCTTCTCCCCACTGATCAATATATATGTATATCTATCAGGGGTTATGACCTTGCTGAGACATACCACACAAATAGATCCCCCGTTTAAATAATCACCAGTCAACAATAGGGATGAGCTTCGAGTTCGAGTCTATCCCATGTTGTGGCTTTAGCCAATTATGGCTCAGGGGGTTTAGTACACACCCCACACTATATAAGGCTGCCTGCGTGGCGGCCTTGTGTACTGTGTTGCGGCGGCGGAGAGAGATAGACAGAGAGACAGTGTCATTTGATTTAAGTTAGATAGAGTAGGCAGGCGAGTCAGTTAGCTGCACTTACAGTGTATTGTGTATATATATGCATCCTAGGTGATGTATATATATATATATATATATATATATATATATATATATATACACACTATATTCAGTTTAGCTAGATCTGTTCCTGTTATTCTCTTCATACTGACAGGCAGGCAGGTGTTTTTAGAGTATTTACAGTTAGTGTACTGTGTCCTTTGCACAGTGTGCACCTAAAGCTACATGAAGAAAATTGCTGGTGTTCTTCTGATCCTATTAGTACCACAGACAGGCAGCTGCAGTATTTACAGTTAATGTACTGTGTTCTCTGCACAGTGTGCACCTAAAGCTACCTGAAGAAAATTGCTGGTGTTCTTCTGATCCTATTAGTACCACAGGCAGGCAGCATTTACAGTTAGTGTACTGTGTCCTCTGCACAGTGTGCACCTAAAGCTACCTGAAGACAATTGCTGGTGTTCTTCTGATCCTATTAGTACCACAGGCAGGCAGCTGCAGTATTTGCAGTTAGTGTACTGTGTCCTCTGCACAGTGTGCACCTAAAGCTACCTGAAGACAGTTGGTGGTGTTCTGACCCTATTAATACCACAGGCAGCCAGCTGCAGTATTTACAGTTAGTGTACTGTGTCCTCTGCACAGTGTGCATCTAAAACTACCTGAAGAAAATTGCTGGTGTTCTTCTGATCCTGTTAGTACCACAGGCAGGCAGCTGTAGCATTTACAGTTAGTGTAATGTGTCCTCTGCACAGTGTGCACCTAAAGCTACTTGAAGACAATTGCTGGTGTTCTTCTGATCCTATTAGTACCACAGGCAGGCAGCTGCAGTATTTACAGTTAGTGTACTGTGTCCTCTGCACAGTGTGCACCTAAAACTACCTGAAGACAATTGCTAATACTAATAATACTGCAGGCAGGCAGTTGATTCTGCTAGCTGCAGTATAATCAGTTGTGCAGCTACATCTCACTGCAGGCCATTAGTATGTCTGGAAGGCCAACAAGTAGAGGCAGACAGTCACAAGCAAATAAAAGAGGGCAAGCAGGCTCTGTGTCTAGAGGCAACAGTGCTGGTCGTGGACACGGTTCATCCTCATCAGCACGTGGCCGTGGGACACACTTGTCCTTTTTTTCGGCAGCTGGCTGTGTTGAGCCGCAACATGCCAAAGACTTGGTAGAGTGGATGACCAAGCCGTCCTCATCCTCCTCATCCTCTCTCACCCAGGCTCAGGGCACTTTGTCTGGCAAAGCAGCTGCCAATGCGGCCTCTTCCCTCGGCTCAATGACATCAGTCACTCCTTCCCTAGCACCACCATGTCCTCCTGAGGAGTCCCCCGAACTGTTTGACCACAGTGTTGGGTACATGCTCCAGGAGGATGCCCAGAGTTTTGAAGGCTCCGATGATGGTACCCAGCTAGAGGAAGGAGGTAACATGAGCCCAGAGAGTGGGGGTGCCCAAGAAAGACAGCAATCTGGCAGTCATGTTCCCCCAGCTGCAGCATACTGCCAGGTTTGCTCCAGTGATGAGGAGGGAGGGGATGATGAAGAAGTCACTGACTCCACGTGGGTGACTGATAGGAGAGAGGAGGAGGAGGCACATCTCCAACAAGGCAGGATGCCCTCCAGGGGCCAGCTTAAGGGCAGCACGCCGACTGCATCACACAGCAGAGCTCCGCATATGCAGAGCGCTGCTGTCTCTGCGTGTTATTCCAGCGAGGCGAGGCGACCTGCAAATGACTTCCGCGGCGACTTGCAAAACGACTTCTGTATAGAAGTCTATGCAGGTCGCCCCAAGTAGCCCCCAAAGTAGTACAGGAACCTTTTTCTAAGTCGGAGCGACTTGCGTTGCTCCTATTAGAACGGTTCCATTGTACAGAACGGGAGGCGAATTATCAGGCGGCTAGGTCGCCTGACAAGTCGCCCTTGTGTGAACCGGCTGTTAGTGTGGGCCTTTTTTGAGACGAGTGCATCAGATCGCACCGCTGCTATTTGCAACATATGTCTCAAGCGTATCTCGCATGGCCAAAACATCACCCGTTTGGGCACCACATTCTTGACCAGACATATGTCGACCTGCCATGTTTATTGGCAAGCGTACCTAAAAGACCCACACCAAAGAACAAAGCGGACCTCTCATTGCTCCTCATCAGCTGGGATCTCCAACCCCACTATACCTTCAGTCCTCTCTGAAACCTGCACTGAGAGGAATGAAGGTGTAGAATTAGGTGTGTCTTGCTCACCTATAATGAACTATTCTGAATACAATTGTTGTCTGTTATAATAATTTTTTGTTTCTATACCTGTTTAGTTATTTACGTGAATCTTACTCTGAACTGCACATCCCCTGAAGAAGCAATTAGTGAAACATGTTAGGCTAGTATGCAATGTATTCACCTCTTCTTTTGAACCTACCAATCTATATGAACACAATATGTCTGTTATTAATGTGAACACTTTTGGTATCTTTTAACTTTGTAATAATAAAATTTATTGCGTATTTTAATTTCATTTACTGTGTATTCTTACCGGCACCGCAAAAATCCCCTCAACCTCTAGCCTTTTTTTCATGCCATGCGGTGCTTGAGCTGGTGTGCTTGGGGGACAGGAGCCACACTGGGGCAGAGATTCTGTCAGCTCTGCAGGGGGAGGTTCAGAGGTGGTTGACGCCATGCCAGCTTAAGTCAGGTATGGTGGTTTGCGACAATGGCACCAACCTCCTCTCCGCCCTCTGACAGGGACAACTGACCCATGTGCCCTGTTTGGCTCACGTCCTTAACTTGGTGGTGCAGCGGTTCATGGGCAGGTACCCGGGCTTACAGGATGTCCTGAGGCAGGCCAAGAAAGTCTGTGTGCATTCCCACGCCAGTGGGCTATGATCAGGGATGAATGCACTGTACTGTCACCATTTGAGGAGGCCACGAGGATGGTGAGCAGTGACAGTGCATGCATCAGTGACACTGTCCCTCTTGTCCACCTGTTGGAGCACACGCTGTGTGGAATAATGGACAAGGCACTTGAGGCAGAACAGAGGGAGGAAGAGGAGGACTTCCTTACCTCTCAAGGCCCCCTTTATCCAGACAGTGTTCCTGCATGCCCGCCGATCACACAGGAAGAGGAGGAGGAGGATTGTGTCAGAATGGAGGTGGAGCCTGGCACTCAGCATCAGCAGCAGTCTTCAAGGGATCATTTACAGTCTAAGGAACCCCATGGACTTGTACGTGGCTTTGAGGAGGTGGCTGCAGATCATGTTGTCCTTAGTGACCCAGAGGACTCTGGACCGAATGCCTCAGCAAACCTACGCTGCATGGCCTCCCTAAACCTGGAAAGCCTGCGGAAGGATCCTCGTATTTGTGGTATCAAGGGGAGGGATAATTACTGGCTGGCAGCCCTCCTTGATCCACGTTACAAGGGTAAGGTTGCGGACCTTATCTTGCCGTCGCAGAGGGAGCAGAAGATGAAACATCTTCGGTAGGCCTTGCAGAAAGGTTTGTGCAACGCGTTTCCAGAGCCTGGGAGGTTACAATTTCCTGGTCCTCCTGGACAACGTGTTGCTGAGGCTTCGGTCAGTCACAGAAGGAGCGGTGGAGAAGGTGGCCGTGTGGCCAATGCATTCAGACAATTTTTTAGTCCGCAGCCCCAAGGTATGATAGGTTCCAGCAACCATCGCCAGCATCTGATTCACATGGTGCAGGAATACCTAGGGGCAAGATCAGACTTGGACACCTTTCCCACCGAAAATCCTCTGGGTTACTGGGTCTTGAGGATGGATCACTGGCCAGAGCTTGCACAGTATGCAATTGAGCTACTGGCCTGTCCTGCATCCAGCGTTCTTTCGGAACGCACATTCTGTGCTGCTGGAGGCTTTGTCACAGGGTGCGACTGTCCACCGAATCGGTCGATCGGCTGACCTTCATAAAAATGAATCAGTCTTGGATCACCAGCTACCAAGCTCCTGATGCTGATATAACCGAATATTTTTTTTTTTAATGTGAGATCAATTCAAGACTGCCTATTCTGATGCTGAGTGACTATCCTGTTATGCTGAGTGACAATCCTCTTCCTCCTCAATTTTCATGCTGATAGCTTGTAAGAACATTTTTGGTTCTGGGCACCGCCACCAGTGGCTAAGGCCCTGCGCTCCAACTATAGTATCTGTGAGGGGTTGCAGTTTTGTGGCACCAGCACCAGTGCCCAAGGCCCAATTTTTCAGCCCCTGTTTAACAGAGGCGTATAATTACAATTTTTGATGCAATACTTTGCAGCAGGGCTCATTCCTGCGCTCCAACTATAGCATCTGTGAGGGGCTGCAGTGTTGTGGCACCAGTGCCTAAGGCCCAATTTTCTGCCCCTGTATAACAGGGACATGTAATTACAATTCTTGATCTAATATTTCACAGCAGGGCCCATTCCTGCACCCCCCAAGAGTAACTGTGAGGGCTTACAGTGTTGTGGCAACACCACCACCACCACCACCAAAGGCCCAATTTTTCTGCCCCCTGTTCAACAGGGACATGTAATTACAATTCTTGATATAATATTTCACAGCAGGGCCCGTTCCAGTGCCCACCAAGAGTAACTGTGAGGACTTACAGTGTTGTGGCACCAGCAGTGCACCACCACCACCAAAGGCCCAATTTTTCTACCACTGTTCAACAATGACATGTAATTACAATTCTTAAATTAATATTTCACAGCAGGGCCCGTTCCTGCGCCCACCAAGAGTAACTGTGAGGGCTTACAGTCTTGTGGCAACACCAACACCTAAGGCCACAATTTCTGCAGAGTATATAGGGCAGGCCCCTACTTTCAAAAATCCAACTTACAAACGACTCCTACTTGCAAACGGAAGGAGTCAACAGGAAGTGAGATGAAATCTACCCCTAGGAAGGGAAATTCTCTCCTGTAAGAGTTAATATGGGAAAAACGTGTCCCCTCTCCACTGATGCTTTATCACCAATCCTTGTTTCACTAAAAAACCCACATTTTCAAAAAACATTTGTCATTGGGACAGAAAGTGAGGTGAAATCTTCTGCAGAGGTGCACAGACAGCAAAACAAATGTTACAGGGGTGATAACCCTTACCTATGTTTTCCAAAAAGCTTAAAAATAGATTTTTTGGCTGGAGCTATACTTTAAAAATGTACCAGTTCAAAATTACAAACAGATTCTACTTAACAACAAACCTACAGTCCCTGTCTTGTTTGTACCGCCTGTATACTGCTGTTCAGAGTATATAGGGCCTGGGGGCCCCACGCCTTTCTTTTTTTTAATTTGGGTGCGGGGTTCTCCTTAATATCCATACAAGACCCAAAGGGCCTGGTAATGGACTGGGGAGGGGGGTACCCATGCCGTTTGTCTCACTGATTTTCATCCATATTGCCGGGACCCGACATTACATTAAAGCCGCAAGCAGTTTTAAATGACTTTTATTCTTTTACAAATTACATTTTGTGCAGGGACTGTTCTAAGCACGGGAAACATGCGCCACTTTACAGGTGTACTATAGACACCCCCCAGGTATGATATTTAAAGGAATAGTTCACTTTGTTTTTTACACTTTAAGCATCAATAAAATCACTGCTCCCGAAAAAAACAGCCGTTTTTAAGACTTTTTTTGCATTGATACATGTCCCCTGGGGCAGTACCCGGGTCCCCAAACCCTTTTTAGGACAATAACTTGCATATTAGCCTTTAAAACTAGCACTTTTGATTTTGAACGTTCGAGTCCCATAGACTTTAACGGGGTTCTAAAGTTTGCGCAAACTTTCGGTCTGTTCGCAGGTTCTGGTGCGAACCAAACCGGGGGGGTGTTCGGCTCATCCCTAGTCAACAACTGTCTGACTATTAAACAACAATCCTGACATAATAGGTCAGTTATCCAATATACCAGTCTTTTCAAATAATTTTTTTTTTCACATCTTTACTATTTTCTACTGTTTCATTTCTAATTCTCAATCTTAACTTTCCTCTTTACCTGACCCCACAAATTTCTTTTTCTCCTGATACTCTGTATGTTTATTTCTTACTATTCAAGCTTTTACACTCTGCCCCCTTCCCCTTCCCTCTCCCCCATTCTCTTTTTCTTTTTTTTGTCCCACTAGCAGTAAAAAGGGTCGCTGGTTCGAATCCCAACCATGACACTGCCTGCCTGGAGTTTGTGTGTTCTCCCTGTGCCTGCGTGGGTTTCCTCCCACACTCCAAAGAAATGCTGGTAGGTTAATTGGCTTCTGTCTAAATTGGCCCTAGTATATGAATATGAGTTAGGGACCTTAAATTGTAAGCTCCTTGAGGGTAGGGACCGATGTGAATGTATAATGTATATGTAAAGTGCTCTGTAAATTGACTGCACTATATAAGGACCTTAAATAATAATAATATCCTTGTTTATGTCCTTGAGGTACCGAGATAGTCCAAACTTTTCTCCCTTTTGCCAGGGGCACTTCTGAGGCGGTCCCAGGCACCTGTTTCTAAAAACAAGTATTTAAACTTTGCAATGTGAAGAGGGGTCCACTGCTGGGGTAGCTTTTTTCTGTAGTCCAGAGTTCCTGTTTAAAATCCCTGCCAGGTTTTTATGGCTTCCTCTAACTCACCCTCTTCATTTGTCCTGGTGACCATTGCCCCTGGGAGAGATGTGATGTTAAAGTATATATCAGTGGAAAGTGTCCATCAGCTTGAAGTGTCAAAGCTTTTACAGGTTTCAATGCCCTAAGCCAAGAAAGTAACCTGAGGTGCAGTTTGATTGAATGTGGCTGTTTTAGTTGAGCTACAAAAAGCAGATTGTTCATAATTTTCAGTGATGGATCTTTTTGTTCTTGTTTCTGTCACTTCACTGCCAAACCCATTCCCAGTTTAAGCTCTTTTCTTTTTCTTAGCAATACACTGTAAAATAATCTCTCCACTCTTGTATGTGGTCAAAAGCCTGTCCAAAAACTCCAATGTATTGTTCTTAACCTGCCCTTCTTTCAGGGCTAAGGTACAAATCGAAAAGGAAACATTTTAATAGAATAAACTTGTTTTATGTGACCATGTAACTAATTTCCTAAATAGTTAAAATATGAATGATTTGTGTATTTAAAATGTAACTTTAAAACTTGGTGTAAATATCCTGTAAATATGCATAACAATAAATAAAAATGTAATAGAAATTAATTAATTTATGGACCTTCATACATTGAAATTAAAATTGAAATTAAAACAAAAGCCACCAATACATAAAAGGAAAAACGTGCTTATTAAATTGAGGGTGCTATTACTTCCAAACAAACAAGTAGTGAGTAATGTATGAGTGAAAATGACAGGAATGTGCAGGACAGACATCGATCATGGATTATGAATGGAGATTGTAAAGTATGTTGGAAGTTCACATTGGCTGAATTTCAACTTTCAATGCTAATTCAAGCTTGTTGTCTTTCACACAATCAAAGTGAACCTCTGTTTTGCTAATGCAGGGCAAAGCAATAGGTGCACATTAAAGCGGGCCCCCGCAGCAGCTTTAAGTAACTCGCCTTTCGCTCCCTTGCTACACAATTAATCAATGAGAGTGGGGAGAAAAAGACGTGGAAGTTAAATAGAGTTGAGTTGGAGCTTACACATGGCTTACACAGGACTCTCTCCCTGCCTCCATACAGTATGATGTACCAATGCTTGTGCCATTGGTTCCCAATGACTCAACAAAAACAACAATAAATCACCCAGCCTAAAAAAACTAGGTGCCCCACTATTAAACAATACATGTATAGAAAAGTTTATTATTAGTTTCCAAGATCTATTAAAAACTAAACACCCATTATTGCCTAGTGGCCACCTGCACAACATAACAAAGCCTGTATTAAAATTGCTAAGGAAAACTTGTTATCCCCAGACCCATACCCTAGCCTGAAATGGATATGGTTTGATCAAATAATCCTGGGACATGCCATGAGCCCTCGATTGGTGTGACGCGCATCACAACACAACAAACCATCAAACATTCTATGCATTAAGATAAAAATCCTTCTGTGTGCAGCAGCCCCCCTCAGCCCCCCTAATACTTACCTGAGCCCCATCTCGGTCCAGCGATGTGCACAAGTGCCTCGGCCACCCGGGGCTCTTCCATTCTGACTGGCTGAGTCACAGCGTAGGTGCCATTTGCTGTCAATCAAAGTCAGTTAGCCAATAAGGAGAGAGCGGGGCCAGGGCCAAACCACGGCTCCGTGTCCGAACGGATGACTTTCATCATCCAACCATTCCTTGCACATGATTGGACATTCTTTGCAAGAAATTCATCACGTCACTAAGCTCTAGCGAAATTTCCCATTTAAAGTGCAACTTCCCTTGCAAAACTAAAAGTATATTTGTTTTTAGGAAATGAACCCCATTGAATCAGCACTAATTATTGCCCCCAGAAGTTTTCCAACTTGTTGGTAGATCTCCATGCAGTCACAACAATGCTTCTCATTGAGAAGGACAGAAGAGAAATTGAATGCTATCAGAAAGTATACGTTAGGCTGAGTTTCCAGGTTGCAAGCTAATATTGTAGAACAACATATTTTTAAGCAGTAATTTATTTTCACTATTTCAGTAGAAAAGTGTGCTTGACTGTGCAGATAAAGAATTCTACATTCATGTAATGACATTTAATTTGTAAATATATTGCCACAGTAAAGGAACCGAATGGCAAGTGTCCATACATGCAGATAAGTATAAATAACACACCCACACATTCTATATATAGATTTGTGCACCTATCTTTTTTTTACATCATTTTGTATTTGAGTCTGTGGTCAGGTTTTTAAGTAGTAGGTGGGCACATTACATCAAACACTCTGCCTGGAATGAACACTCGCCACCAATAACAGAGCCCTTAGCAAAACTAAACTAGTAAACTATGTTTACATACTTCTAAATTATCCTCACCCTGTCAATCATAGAACGTGGAAACCATGAGAGGGGCTGAGCGACACCGTGAATTGCTTGGTGTCATTGATAATAGCCTCCAGAAAAACATACTCAAAGAGGCACTGGGAACAATTAGACTTGCATATGTGGTCAGATGAAGGAAAACTTCAAAAAAGCTCAATAGCTCTGGTGAGGCAGCTACTACCCAGCAAGCCTTCCCCCCAATGGGCACCCAACAGTATCTGAAATCATTGAAATACCTAAGAAATGCCAGACCAAAACTGGATGAAAAAGTCCAAGATCATTTTAACCACTTCCCCCAGGTAGATGTCATATGACATCATGGACTTTAAGTG
Source organism: Aquarana catesbeiana (assembly GCF_042186555.1). NCBI lineage: Eukaryota > Metazoa > Chordata > Amphibia > Anura > Ranidae > Aquarana > Aquarana catesbeiana. The sequence continues at coordinate 195,633,313 of NC_133335.1, forward strand.
GAGATATCTGAATGATGCCTGCAGCTGTGGGCATCATCCGGATATCTTTTTTTTAGCCTGCGATTCCCTACAATGTAAAAGCAATCTTAGTAGCTGTTTAGCCACTTAATTGCTTTTACAGGTGGCGGGAGGGAATGTTCCCCCCTCCCGTCGCCCTCTGGTGCTTCTCCAGTCTCTCCCATGTGATCAGGAAGCCAGAAAATAAATCCGTCGGCAGCGGCAGTTTTCCATAGAGCTGGCTGTGTACGAGATGGTCTCTATGAACCTCAGAGGTCTGGAAGCGATACCATGATGTCACTTCCGGTTCTGGCAGATGTAAACACTGCCATTTTTTTTTTGCTGGAAAGCCTGAGATCAATTTTTTTATATCTCAGGCTTTCCAGCATAGAGGAGAGATGTGGGGACTTATAGACCCCTCTCTCTGTAAAGAGGACCTGTCATGCCCTTTTTCTAAGGATGTTTACATATTCCTTGTAATAGGAATAAAAGTGTAAAAAAAAATTAAAGGGAACGTGTAAAAATAAAATAAACAACAATAATAAAAAAAAAATTAAATTGCCCCCGTCCCTGCATGCTCACACACAGAAGCGAACGCATACGTAGGTCCTGCATATGTAAACGGCATTCAAACCAAACATGTGAGGTATCGCTGCAATCATTAGTGAGAGAGAGAGCAATATTTTTAGCCCTACACCTCCTCTGTACCTGTAAAAGGGAAACCTGTAAAATTGTATAAAGCGTCGCCTATGGAGATTTTTAGGTACAATTTTAAAGCGTGACATGTTTGGTATCTATTTACTCGGTGTGACATCATCTTTTATGTTTTACAAAAGAATTGTGTCTTCTTGCATTAAAATTCATTAAAGTGTATTTTTTCCAAAAAATTTGATTTTGAAATATGAGCGTTTGCGTTTAGAAGCGTTTTGTACAGATAACCTCAGTGGGCCCTCACAAATGCCCACAATGCAGGAAAAACAAGTATTCTCTCTCCTCACCCCCAGCAAGGGTTATGAAAAGTCTGTTTTTCCACATTGTAAATGGTCAGAAATGTTTCCCATTGAAAATGCCATAAACGCAAACGCTTAAAAAACACGAGTTACCGCGTTTAGACGTGTTTACACACTGTTACAAGCATTCCCCATTTCTAATGCCACTAAACTACAGTCCTTGTTTGCTTTCAAACAAATGCTTCTAACTTCAACTGCTTCTAAACTACTATAAACACCTGAGTGTACATGTACCCATAAGATAACATTGAGCAGAGTTCAGGGGCTGGTGAAAAAAACACCTAAATGCTCCTAAAGGTCCATTTACCAGCTGTAGTGTACATGAGGCCTTAAAGGTCAATTTATAAATGTTTTCACACAAGATTCACACAGCTTTCACCCAAGATTTACACATACTTCTAATTCTTATTCCCATATAATCTACTCACCTTTTTTAAAAAAATTCTTAATTTAAGAAGAGGGACAACTCCAAGAGAGCATATCAAGAATACAAACTAAATATTAATATACCACAGTCTTAACATCAGCAAGTATAAGACAACAATGAATGCAAATACGAATGAGTACCGTAAATTACCCTGTTTATCGCTCCAAGAAAAAACCTTGAAAACCCTGTTGCATTAGTCCTTCTTTCTTGACAGTTGCACTGTTCTCTGACCTTTTGCCATTTTTTTGTATGGTCAGCTTTCATACAGATTACTTTTGTCTAGTTTGCAAGAAAAGTCACTTTGACCTGCTCTTAAATATATTTAGCACAGCAGATAACAAGCCATATCATGATATGCTTTGCTTCCAGATTTTATAGTTCTTTAGTTACTGGGTCTTTTGATAAGGTATTATGGCAGTGATAAGTAGAGGTAAACTTACATGAATTGCATCTCTTACAGGGCAATCATTAATAGGTGATCATAAACAGATTTGAGCCTGCTAATTTGACAACAGTATGAGATTTGAAATTATCTTTACATTTCTTACTTAAAAGAGGAAGGAAGTACACTATATAACCAAACGTTCATGGACACTAGCAGGGCCGTCTTTAAGGCAGAGCAAAAGGGGCAGCTGCCCTGGACCACATAATTGCTGTGGGGCCCAAAGGAGCTGCCTCATACTTGCCAACTATCCTAATTTAAATTCCCTTGTCCCTTAAAGTTTTAGTCCTGTGCTGTGTCCCGATATCTCAGTGTGAAGTTCTGTTACTAATGCTGCCCAGCTATGCCCTATTGCCATATACAGATGACTCACCTGCAGACCCCGTGTTTACATGTAAATAGCCGGCATTGATATGTAAATAGGGGCAACATAAATATGTAAAAAGCCACGGACTGCTGCATTGATATGTAAATAGAGGTGGCATTCATATGTATTTCATGCCCCCCTGATCTCATATCCACCATCACTTCTGCTGAATGCTGCCCACTGGGGAGGTAAAGGGGCATGCTTGAAATTCCTGCCTACATCTGTGCTCATTAAATCTACCATCAGCCTGTTCTGCAAAGGTAAGCAAATCGGAGGTGGAACCCTTTTTCAAAATAACATGGTACCACAGCACTGTGAATTTAGTTGCATGTGAATACGCACATCTCAGCCGATGCGTGAGGGTGTTATTATCAATTAATGGCACTGCTGTGTATCTGCTAAAGGGCAGCACGTTTCTGTGGTGTCAGGAAAGCGATTTTGCATGCATTCCCTATACACACAAATGTGAACGCAGGCTAAATGTCTCAGTTACATTGGTGGTCAGAGTAAATCTTCTCATTACATTGGGGCTTGGTGTACAATCCTTTCATTCACACTAGTGGCCAGTGTCAAGGTCCCCCTCACATTAGTGGTCACTGTAAATCCCTTCTTACATTAGTGGTCAGTGTAAATCCCTCCTTACATTAGTGGCCAGTGTGAAGGTCCCCCTCACATTAGTGGTCACTGTAAATCCCTTCTTACATTAGTGGTCAGTGTAAATCCCCAATACATTAGTGGTCAGTGTAAATCCCCATTACATTAGTGGTCAGTATAAATTCCCAATACATTAATGGTCAGTGTAAATCCTCATTACATACTTGGTCAGTGTAAATCCTCATTACATTAGTGGTCAGTGTAAATCCCCATTACATTAGTGGTCAGTTTAAATCCTCATTACATAAGTGGTCAATATAAATCCTCATTACATTAATGGCCAGTGTAAATCCTTATTACATTAGAGATCAGTATAAATCCCCATTACATTGGTGGCCAGTGTAGAAACTCCTTTTCATATTGGTAAAAAAATTTAAACTTGCATTTGTGGTCAGTTTTGAATGCTCCCTTACATTAGTGGTCCATGAAGAAGCACCCTTTAAATGGGTGGTGAGTGTAAATATCCCCCTTACATTGGTGGCCAGCGTAGAAATCCCCCTTTATTGGTTGTTGATGTAAAATCCCCCATTACATTCGTTGTCATTGATAATAAAATGTTTGCCCAGGGTCCAGTCACTATTAAAGATCACCCTGGACACCAGACCATCACAACTATATGAAAAGGGCTTTCCCCAAACTGTTGCCACAAAGTTGGAAGTACAATTGTCTTAAATGTCTTGTAGCATTAACAGTACCCTTCACTGGAAACACTAAACTCAATAATTTAGAGAGGTGTCCACATACTCTTGGCCATATATTAGGTGTGATGATCAGGTGTTCAAAAACATTTGGCCATATAATGTAATTATTGACGTTTGCTTGCTACAGCTCATCATCCAGGTTGTAAGACCAGGGCTTTTTTTCTCAAATAGGTGCAGCTACTCCTCCCTTCTGAGTCTCCCCTGGTCTCTACCCCTACCCATCTCCAAGCACTGTCCCTTGTTCCATCCCCTACCCACCTCCCAGTTCCTCTCCTTTCAGAGACTACAGAACCAAGTATAGCTTAATGATAACAAGAAAAGCAATAATATAGATTACCTCCATGTACAAAATACAGCTTCAGTAACAATAGATCCCCCCAGCAACAATATATCCCCCAGCAACAATACAACCCCTGCAACAAAATACCCCCATCAACAACAACAGATCTCTGCCAGCAACAATACAGTAAATCTCCCAGCAGCCAGCATCAAGAGACAATCCAGTAGCCAGCAACAATTGACCCCTCTAGCCACATAAGACCTCTCCAGCAACAAGAGATCCCCACTAGCAACATCAGACTTCCCCAGCAACAATAGACACTCCACAACAATGGATCTCCTCCAGCGAAAATAGATCCCCCAGCAGCCAGCATCAGTAGACCCTCAAACACACCCCAGAACCCTATTCAATGCTGTAGGTGTCAGAACTGCGTTTCCCCGCTTTCCCACTGAAAAAAGCCCTGTGTGAGACAGATAGCGACAAGTCACAGTATGCTCACGGACAATCAGAAGTCTTCCCACATGGTTCTTTAGATGTCACCCCATTTGACCACCCTAAGGCTACATTTATACTTGAGCATTGGTGTCTTTGGACATTTGTCACGCTTTTCCTTTGCACGTTTGTACATGTGTTTTTTTTTGTGTGTGTTTCCAGGCTTGAGTGTTTAATTTTAGCCAATGGAATGCTAGTTAATAGGAGGAGGAGATGATGGTTAGGTGTGAAATTGTGAGGAAAACGCACGTTATGTGTGTCTTTCAGGCACTCTAATTCAGTCTATTGGGCCAAAAATACAAGCAATCATGTCCCAAAGAGTCTCCTGTATTTTTTCTGAGCCTTGAGCGACAGCGCATCACTCAGAAGTGAACGGGCACAATAGAATAACATTGAACGTTGAAGAGCTTGTGGAAATGCTCTTCAAGATGCTCAGGTATAAATGGGGGCTTAGACTAGTAACTTCACAGCAAGAAGCTACACACCTCTCTATGTGCTTTTTCTGGCCAGTTGTATACAATTACAGTGATCATCAGCAGCTACCCTGAATAACAAGAGTAGCTACCTTAGTCAGCAATTCTGTAGTTAGCTCCAAATGCTCCAAAAAGTCAATCCCTCAGTGACTTGGCTACAAATTGCTGGTTTTTGGGCAGTGTGTCTTACAAATGAATAGAAGCCAGCAGTCTCTAATCACTTCCATTGCCTATTAGGATGAGTGCTGAAATGCCTTGATGTACTTGATGAGCGTTACACCCACTGCCTGAATGTTTCCTGCCAAACATTTCAACATCATAGTTAAATATTTGAATTAGAAACTGCCTTCTTCAGTAGTTCTCTATCACTCATTGGCTTAAGCCCCATACACACTATTAGATTTTCTGCAGATTTTTGTCTTCAGATTTACCAAAACCATGTAGTGCAGGGGCCTGCTTGATTGCATACAAAATGAAACTCTTAAGGTTTGACCTTATATTATATGATTTTGGTAAATCTGAAGACAAAAATCTGCAGAAAATCTAATAGTGTGTATGGGGCTTTAGTGTTCTTGCATGTAATGCCAAATTATACGTATTGAATCAATAAACTTTGCTTCAGTATGCACACGATGCATACAGAAAGTTTTTTTTTTTAACTAATCAATGTACAAAACTGAAAAACAGGAATAAAAATAGACCCTGCATTTTTATCTGGTTCCATTAAAGTGGTAGTAAACTCTGTACTACCACTTGTACCTACAGGTAAGCCTAAAATAAGGCTTACCCATATGTACTGTGAATATCTCCTAAACTTGTACAGTTTAGGAGATATTCAGAGTGCATGCAGCTGATGATATCATCGGCACATGCGCTCTGAAGATCTGGCTTACAGTGCCTTCAGAGCCCATGCCAGAAATGCGCGGGGTTGATGTCCTTGCGGCTCCGGCCAATCACATAGCCGGAGCTCGCAAACAAGGAAGACAGATGGGGGAACATGTCAGACCTCTCAGCGGTGACTTTACAGTGCTGGAGGGCTTTGTTCCAAGGTGAGTATTTCATATTGTATTAGTATGTGTTGCATACTAGCACAATTATGCCACTGTCTTTGAACATAGGCGGTTTACAACGGCTTTAAAGGTTCAATCCAGTACAAATTGATATTTCACTTTTTTGGTATATACAGAAGAGTAGAAATGAACAAAACTGAGAGTATAAATCAGAGGAATTTAGTGAAAAGTTGCCAGATTGGCAAAATGAGTAGGATTGAATGATGAAGGAGAAATTACAATGGTTTTGGAGGGCTTTATTGGTGCAAAGGGCTTTATATTGCCCCTGAAGTTCAACAGAAGCTCCTTTCAATCCTGGATCTGCCCATCCTGGTATGGCCCATCCCCCCAGAAGACGTCCCTGCTGAAGAAACACGTAGGGACACTCATGGCGTACGTCCGCAATAGTCATTGAGCACTGTTCTGTGCTTTGTAACTTTCAGCCTGCTGCTCCATCCTGCTGGTAAAACTAGCTTGTCAGTGATATCTGTAAGCTTTTAATAAATATGGACTTCACAATGGAGATATATATATTTTTTTGGTACTACTACATACATACTACATATGTGATACTGACTGTGGAGTGATGCCCATCTTCTCCCCCAGTGATTGTCCAGCCTGTGGTAACATCTCATGTGTTTTTGGCCATTATAGTCTTTGGCCCATCTGCTCTGGTAAGAGGCATGATGATCTTTACTAGCTGGTGGTGGATCTCTTTGCACTTGAGTTGCAAGATCATCTGTTAAAGGTTTTATGTTCACAATGGTTCACACTACACATCTGCCTTTGTATTTCATGTATGATACATGGGCACTTACATGCACTTCATCTTTCTCGTTACACTTTCATTAGTTTGCTACTGTCACAGCTTTTTAATTCATTACTTTTGAGGAATTATTCTAATATGCACGCTTAATTGGTTGCTGTTTAATATTGCATTTATTGCATTTTATTTGTCAGATTTATAGCACTGCTTTGGTATATATTTATAATCCTGGATCTGCTCTTGTGCCAAAAATAGCTCCTTATTGCATTATTTTACTTTTTTTTTTTTTACATTATTTTTCACAGAAACAATGAACCAAACATTGAAAATCAGTAAAATAAAACATGTAAAGCAACAGTACACAAATAACAAAAAGAGGGAAGACACAAATATACATAATACCAAGGGGCTTATTGCTAAAGCAGCAAATATGGCATTCACCAAACATTCACTGCAGATGAATCAATCACAGTTATGTAAAACATTTGTACCAGGAAGATTCACCTGCAATGAGTGCTTTGTAAAAGTCACATTCACTGCTTAATAAATACACCCTTTAATGAAATAAACTAATAATACTACCCTAAATACACCAACACCCCCTGAAAAACAAATTAGATTCTGCAATAAAAAATGTACCTGGTTAGAGTGGTCATTTTAAAGCTGAACTACAAGTAAACAGCCAAATAAACAAACGAAATACAGATATGGAAGCTGTTTTACATGCCAAAGCATTTGTGTTTCTGTCCACCCAGTCCTAAGATTTACACAGCTCTGCCACACACCACAGCCCAGCCTAGTAGGGTTAGAGACATGATTTTTTCCCTGCTGCCGTGCAATACAGGGATACCTCACTTTAAAGTACACAATGGGGTTTATTTACTAAAGCTGGAAAGTGCAAAATCAAGCTCACTTCTGCATAGAAAGCAATGAGCTTCCAGGTTTTATTACCAAAGCTTAATTGAACAAGTTGGGGTTACAAGCTCATTGGTTTCTATGCAGAAGTGAGCCTGATTTTGCACTTTCCAGCTTTAGTAAATAAACCCCATTGCGTACCTAAAAGTGGGGTATGCCTGTACCATTTACATGTCTTGTCCCTCCCCCAGCCTGTGACTGAACAGAAAAAAGAGAAGCGGCAGACTGATAAGCTCATCTCGCTGTCACTCTGCTCTCCCCTCCTATCACCATGTTTCTTGCACTGCAACACAACCAATTGGCTCTGTAAAGGAAATTTGTAAGTTCTGTATATATAATTGTATTCTATTTTTTTTTTTCAAATAACGTTTTTTATTAAACATAAATGCAGATGAATAAAGAGGACCTTGATACTGTGTTGTACAAATTTCAACAGGCCAGCAGTAAAGCCAACAGATATCAAGCATCAGTAAATAATAAACCAAATATAAAAGATTCATATCAAGTTCCATATCAAATTCAATAGTTAACAAGTAGGTTTCAACATGGACCTCAATAAAATCCAAAGAGGAAAAAGAGGAAAGAGTACAATAGAGAAAAGAAAGAGAGAATAAGGTGGGAAGGGAGGGGGAGGCTCAGCCATTGGTTCAGGGTGGGTCTTCTCATCTATGCCATTCTTCCCAGACCTTATTATGTGCTTCCAATCTATCTTGCAATCTAGCTGTCATTTTTTCCATCAACTTTATGTCTTTTATTCTGGTGTATAGGTCCATTTGAGTAGGTGGGTCCCGTCGTTTCCAATAAAGGGCAATCAGGCATCTCGCGGCAGTTAGGACATGTCTAAGCAATTTTTTGGAATGTTTAGGAATCTGTAAAGCAGAAACTCCAAGGAGGAATGATTTCGGGGTTCTGGGAACCTGCACACCTAAAAGGCGAGTCAGTAAAAGCTGCGTCTCCGTTCAGAAAGGCACTATCTTAGGACAAGTCCAGTAGCTGTGGTACAAGGTCCCTCTGTCTCCCTGACAATGCCAGCATCTATCCGAACTGGAAGGGTAAATGGTGTGGAGAACGTCAGACGTCAGATACAAAAAAAAAAGTATTTTGTAGGCGTTCTCCTTGTAGAGTGTACAAAAGGAACTCTTAGCTGCCTGAGACGAAATCGTCCGCCATGTCGTTTCTGGGATATCCTCTCCCAATGCCCTCTCCCAGCGAAGCATATATGCATAGGAACTTTATGGATTGTTTATGGATTATATTTTTTCTTTTTCACGTGATTGTATGATTATTACCAAAATGACCAAAATGAGGGACAAATGAGGAGGAAAGAGGGACAGAAGGACTTTGTACCAAATCACTGACAGTCCCTCCAAATCAGGAACAGTTGAGGGGTATGATATGACAGAGCTTAGCCAATGCCCCTGGAAGCCGGACAGTGACTGAACCAGACATCCCTACTCTAGTGATTCTCACTTGCTTCCAGGTCCCATGCTGAGCGGCCAACCTGATGAATTGTGAACACAGGAGGATGGCCACTCAACACAGACTCCATTCAGGGGATGCTTTGCATTTTCTGAATTCATGAAAAGTGTTCTCTGATTGGACGAGGTGGAGAGTGTGACATTACCACCCCACCTCTCCATCTCGTCCAATCAGTAAACACTTTGTATTCATTCAGAAAATACAAAGCATTCTCTGAATGGTGTCAGTGCTCCTGTGTTCAAAATGCAGCAGGCCAGCCGCTCATTATGGGACCTGGAAGAAAGTGGAGATCCCTTGAGTAGAGGTGTCTACTTCAGCCATTTCCAGCTCCCAGGGGCATTAGCTAGGTATGGTACATACAATACATAGTTGCATTGGTCCAAGGTAAAAGACCCACCTCTGACAAGAGCATGTTTAGGCAAACACCAAACCATCCTTCCAACTGGAATCTTCCATCACCAACCACCACAATTCTCATCCTGAACTGGCTGTACATATAGATGATAAACTCTGAGTTTCTTTATTTTAATACTTACACTTTGTTCCCTTTTATAGCATACACTGTAATCACCCAACACTTCTCTATTCAGTGACCAGATCAGGCTCTTTTTTGAATAAACTGAACTTCTTTTCCGAAGACCATATCTTAACACGTTATACATTGCATCAGCATAGTTCAGTTCAGAAGAATTCTTGCTTTAGTAACATCCCTGTGACAACACTTTACAGAGGTAGTTTAAGTATTTAGAAATAGGGCTTAGCTGTGAGAAGGGCATAGACTGTGGCAGTGGTGCACATGCCTTTAGATGGAATGCTTCTCATTCACTTGGCTAACAGTCTCTGTGTGCTTTCCCAACTCCGGGACCATCTCAAGCAAGATCAACCCAATGTTAGTGTCTACATCGCAGCATCCACGGCCTTGTTCTTACTTTCCATCGCTTCCAGCCACCCATGGAACCACTTATCTACCCTTTTAACCAGTGGCGGAACTACCAGGGTCCCAAATGTCACACTTGCAACTGGTCTTGGTGTTTCTCCTCTGGTTAAAAGAGTAAACAAGTGGTAAAAAGTGGTTCCATGGGTGGTTGGAAGCGATGGAAAGTAAGAGGACGGCCATGGATGCTGCGATGTAGATAATAACATTGAGTTGAGCTTACCTGAGATGGACCCGAAGTTGGGAAAGCTAACAGAGACTGTTAGCCAAGTGGTGGAAAGTAAGAGGCTTGGTTCACAGTGCTAGGACTTTGGAAGAACTTGCTTGCGACTTTTGTGATCTAACATTGCAGTCTATAGCACTTAAATCAGACCAAAGTCGCAAAGTGCAGGAACCTTTTTTTGATTAATTGATTGAAATGATTGATTGATTGAAATGAAATGCAGCTTCTTGTGCTGCTCCCTCCTCACCAAGTCTGAGCTCTGCTGTGCATAGGAGTTGAAGCTGATAAGTCGAATTTAACTACTCACCCTGCTTGTTTTTAACAAAATACATTTAATAATGGAATAATGAGCACTTAGCTGCATTAATCTGTGTCCTTTATATCTGCCTGGAGTTTAGCGTTCAATTACTTCTAAGATGCATACTTATAACAGGGAGTTTACAGACACTGACAATCAGCCTGATAAAAATAGAACAGCAGTGTAACATATGATACTGACGGGATTAACAATGAGAAGGTATTGAAGTCCTATTTGATTTATTATTGTTACATTCCTGTATAACTCACTCATATATACGTGGGTGACATATATTACAGATATGCCAATAGCGCTGCATCGTAAACATGTTGCATAACCACACGGCTGCTTGTTGTTATTTTGAAACTTGATGCATGAGAACCGGGAGAAGAGGAACAGGTGCGGGAGTGATGATATATGAAAAAGAACATAGGAAGAGATTAAGACATATAGAAAGGACACAGGACTAACATACACAATACTGTCAAAAGTATTGGGACACCTGCCTTTACATGTACATGAACTTTAACCACTTCAGCCCCGGAAGGATTTACCCCCTTCCTGACCAGAGCACTTTTTACAATTTGGCACTGCGTCGCTTTAACTGCTAATTGCGCGGTCATGCAATGCTGTAACCAAACGAAATTTGCGTCCTTTTCTTCCCACAAAGAGAGCTTTCTTTTGATGGTATTTGATCACCTCTGCCGTTTTTATTTTTTGCGCTATACACGGAAAAAGACCGAAAATTTTGAAAAAAAATGATATTTTCTACTTTTTGTTCTAAAAAAAATCCAATAAACTCAATTTTAGTCATACATTTAGGCCAAAATGTATTTGGCCACATGTCTTTGGTAAAAAAAATGTCAATAAGCGTATATTTATTGGTTTGCGCAAAAGTTATAGCGCCTACAATCTAGGGTACATTTTCTGGAATTTACACAGCCTTTAATTTATGACTGCCTATGTCGTTTCTTGAGGTGCTAAAATGGCAGGGCAGTACAAAACCCCCACAAATGACCCCATTTTGGAAAGTAGACACCCCAAGGAATTTGCTGAGAGGCATGTTGAGCCCATTGAATATTCATTTTTTTTGTCCCAAGTGATTGAATAATGACAAAAAAAAAAAAAAAAAAATTACAAAAAGTTGTCACTAAATGATATATTGCTCACACAGGCCATGTGCATATGTGGAATTGCACCCCAAAATACATTTAGCTGCTTCTCCTGAGTATGGGGATACCACATGTGTGAGACTTTTTGGGAGCCTAGCCGCATACGGGGCCCCGAAAACCAATCACTGCCTTCAGGATTTCTAAGGGCGTACATTTTTGATTTTACTCCTCACTACCTATCACAGTTTTGAAGGCCATAAAATGCCCAGATGGCACAAACCGCCCCCAAATGACCCCATTTTGGAAAGTAGACACCCCAAGCTATTTGCTGAGAGGCATGTTGAGTCCATGGAATATTTTATATTTTGACACAAGTTGCGGGAAAGTGACAATTTATTTTTTTTTTTTTTTTGCACAAAGTTGTCACTAAATGATATATTGCTCACACAGGTCATGGGCATATGTGGAATTGCACCCCAAAATACATTCTGCTGCTTCTCTTGAGTACGGGGATAATACATGTGTGGGACTTTTTAGGAGCCTAGCCGCGTACGGGACACCCCAAGCTATTTGCTGAGAGGCATGGTGAGTATTTTGCAGCTCTCATTTGTTTTTGAAAATGAAGAAAGACAAAAAAAAAAATTTTTTTTTCTTTTTTTAATTTGCAAAACTTTGTGACAAAAAGTGAGGTCTGCAAAATACTCACTATACCGCTCAGCAAATAGCTTTGGGTGTCTACTTTCCAAAATGGGGTCATTTGGGGGGGGTTTGTGCCACCTGGGCATTCCATGGCCTCGGAGACTGTGATAGGCAGTGAAGAGTGAAATCAAAAATTTACGCCCTTAGAAAGCCTGAAGGCGGTGCTTGGTTTTCGGGGTCCCATACGCGGCTAGGCTCCCAAAAAGTCTCACACATGTGGTATCCCCGTACTCAGGAGAAGCAGCAGAATGTATTTTGGGGTGTAATTTCACATATTCCCATGGCATGTTTGAGCAATATATAATTTAGTGACAACTTTGTGCAAAAAAAAAAAAAAAAAAAATTTGTCTCTTTCCCGCAACTTGTGTCACAATATAAAATATTCCATGGACTCGACATGCCTCTCAGCAAATAGCTTGGGGTGTCTACTTTCCAAAATGGGGTCATTTGGGGGGGGTTTGAACTGTCCTGGCATTTTATGCACAACATTTAGAAGCTTATGTCACACATCACCCACTCTTCTAACCACTTGAAGACAAAGCCCTTTCTGACACTTTTTGATTACATGAAAAAATTATTTTTTTTTGCAAGAAAATTACTTTGAACCCCCACACATTATATATTTTTTTAAAGCAAATGCCCTACAGATTAAAATGGTGGGTGTTTAATTTTTTTTTTTCACACAGTATTTGCGCAGCGATTTTTCAAACGCATTTTTTGGGGAAAAAACACACTTTTTTACATTTTAATGCACTAAAACACACTATATTGCCCAAATGTTTGATGAAATAAAAAAGATGATCTTAGGCCGAGTACATGGATACCAAACATGACATGCTTTACAATTGCGCACAAACGTGCAGTGGCAACAAAATAAATACATTTTTAAAAGCCTTTAAAAGCCTTTACAGGTTACCACTTTAGATTTACAGAGGAGGTCTACTGCTAAAATTACTGCCCTCGATCTGACCGTCGCGGTGATACCTCACATGCATGGTGCAATTGCTGTTTACATTTGACGCCAGACCGACGCTTGCGTTCGCCTTAGCGCGAGAGCAGGGGGGACAGGGGTGCTTTTTTTTTTTTTTTTTTTTTTTTTTTTTCTTTATTACTTTTTTGCTTTTTTATCTTATTTTAAAACTGTTCCTTTCATTTTTTTTTTTTTTAATCATTTTTACTGTTATCTCAGGGGGAATGTAAATATCCCCTATGATAGCAATAGGTAGTGACAGGTACTCTTTTTTGAAAAAATTGGGGTCTATTAGACCCTAGATTTCTCCTCTGCCCTCAAAGCATCTGACCACACCAAGATCGGTGTGATAAAATGCTTCCCCAATTTCCCAATGGCGCTATTTACATCCGGCGAAATCTAAGTCATAAAATGCTCGTAGCTTCCGGTTTCTTAGGCCATAGAGATGTTTGGAGCCACTCTGGTCTCTGATCAGCTCTATGGTCAGCTGGCTGAATCACCGGCTGCATTCTCAGGTTCCCTGTTGAGACAGGAGAGCCAGAGAAAAACACGGAAGACGATGGGGGGGGGCATTCTCTCCCACTGCTTGTAAAAGCAGTCTAGAAGCTAATTAGCCGCTAGGATTGCTTTTACATGAAAGCCGACCGCTGGCTGAAAAGAATGATACCAAGATGATACCTAAACCTGCAAGCATCATTCTGGTATAACCACTCAAAGTCGTGAATGCTGTACCTGAAGACAAAAAAATGGTTAACAATAAAGCACAGTAAACGGTAAAGTATAAAAAATTGCATATCTGAAAAGCAAACATGATAAAACATAATAACAATAAAACATTGCAGAATAGAATACAGTAAAAAAGAGCAGAACAATAGAGAGAATAGAGAGAGAGAGAATAGAGAGAGAACAATAAAACGACAACTATTATTTTTTATTTTATATTTTTGTTTGTGTTTTTTTTTTTTTTTTTTTTTTTTACACTTTTTTTGTAACTGTAACTTTTATAACTGTAACCGGTTCCAGGTTCGGGTCTCTCAAAATGCGATGGCATCTTAGGAGACCCTGTGAAAGTGTGTCCTAGTCTGTGCAATGCTGTACCCTACGCTAATACTCAGCTAGTGAATGGTAGCGTTCAAAACATTCACCAATGCAAAGACCAGGATTGTCAGGACAGGAGGGACAATAATAGAGGGTGTCACGCCTATATTCGCGCTTGCTGCAGACACAACATCTTTTTTGGGGGGGTTCATTGGGTAGGGGTACTCGGGAGGACATAAAGAAAATGCCTCTCATGCAGCCGACTGCATTTGGTTGGGGATGTGAATGGGGGAAGTACGGGTGCTGCAGAAGCGGTGGGTTCCCAATTAGGATTGGCGAATGCAGCAGGAAGGGCATTATGGGCACGACGGGCCTGTGTTTGTCTTCTTCTTGGTGGCAGCGGGACACTATTTGTGCTTGCCACCTCACCAGCTTGAACTGCACTTATGGGACTCGCCACGTCACCAAGTGTTACTGCAGTGCTGGTTTGACTACGACCGGGGTGTACTAGGCCGCTGGCGCTTGCCAGTTCACCAAAACGCTACCAAAAAAACTGTTAACGATCGCAGGGATCAGGCCTGACTCTGCGAACGCTGCAGTTATGCGTTTAGTGTTTTGTAAGTGACAGTGATCGATCGATACTGCACTTGGGTGGGCTGGGCTGGGCCAGGCGGAGGGGCAAAACGCAGGTGCTAGCAGGTATCTGGGCTGATCCCACTAACACTGCGTTTTTGGGAACCCTAAACTGCTGGGGACGCCAGTATAGATCTGATCGGATCAGATCAGATATTGATCAGTTCAGATACTATACCACTAAGGGAGGTGTACGGTGCGTGCGTGGGTGTTAGCGCTACTGGCACTAACCTGACGCTGCCTGGGGCTGGTGCTTGCCAGTTCACCAAAACGCTACCAAAAAAACTGTTAGCGATCGCAGGGATCAGGCCTGACTCTGCGAACGCTGCAGTTATGCGTTTAGTGTTTTGTAAGTGACAGTGATCGATCGATACTGCACTTGGGTGGGCTGGGCTGGGCCGGGCGGAGGGGCAAAACGCAGGTGCTAGCAGGTATCTGGGCTGATCCCGCTAACACTGCGTTTTTGGGAATCCTAAACTGCTGGGGACGCTATTATAGATCTGATCGGATCAGATATTGATGCGTTCAGATACTATACCACTAAGGGAGGTGTATGGTGCGTGCGTGGGTGTTAGCGCTACTGGCACTAACCTGACGCTGCCTGGGGCTGGTGCTTGCCATTTCACCAAAACGCTACCAAAAAAACTGTTAGCGATCGCAGGGATCAGGCCTGACTCTGCGAACGCTGCAGTTATGCGTTTAGTGTTTTGTAAGTGACAGTGATCGATCGATACTGCACTTGGGTGGGCTGGGCCGAGCCGGGCGGAGGGGCAAAACGCAGGTGCTAGCAGGTATCTGGGCTGATCCCGCTAACACTGTGTTTTTGGGAACCCTAAACTGCTGGGGACGCTAGTATAGATCTGATCGGATCAGATATTGATCCGATCAGATACTATACCACTAAGGGAGGCGTATGCTGCGTGCATGGGTGTTAGCGGTACTGGCGCTAATCTGACGCTGCCTGGGGCGATGCATATCACCGCCGGGCGATCAGGGGGCTAAATCTTTATTCGGTAATAAACGGCGGGTGCCCTGACACTATAAAAAATAAACGAACTAACCAGCGTCACCCGTAACGGTTATACAGTGATCAGTGGTGAAAGGGTTAACTAGGGGGCAATCAAGGGGTTAAAACATTTATTAGGTAGTATAGGGGTCCCTGTCGCTATAAAACGCTGACGGCGAACCTAAATATTTACCTCACTAACTAGCGTCACCAGCGACACTAATACAGCGATCAGAAAAATGATCGCTTAGCGACACTGGTGACGGGGGGGTGATCAAGGGGTTAAAACTTTATTAGGGGGGGTTAGGGGGGTATCCTAGACCTAAAGGGGGCCTAACACTCACTGCCCTAACACTGTAACTGTCACAAACTGACACCAATACAGTAATCAGAAAAAAAAAAAAACCTGCTTGGTGTCAGTTTGTGACAGGGGGGGGGTGATTGGGGGGGGGATCAGGGGCGATCGGGGGGGGGATCGGGGTGTTTTGTGTGCCTGGCATGTTCTACTGTGTGTGTGTGTGTTGTGCACTCACATACCTGTCTTCTCTCCTCGGCCCGGAACGGAAAATACCGAGCCGAGGAGAGATGACATCATTTCCTCTGCCTCTGTGTACAATACAGAGGCAGGGAAATGATCCCATTGGCTGGGAGCGATCGCGAGGGGGGGGCCACGAATGGATGGCCTCCCCCTCACCACCGATCGCCGGGGGAGATTTGCCGACCGCCGCAGGCACCGGGGGGGGGTCCGATCGGACCCCCCACCCGCGGGCAGGCAAGGACGTACCTGTAAGTCCTTTTGCCTGCCCGTGCCGCTCTGTCGACGTATATAGTCGTGCGGCGGTCGGCAAGTGGTTAATGGCATCCCAGTCTTAGTCCGTAGGGTTCAATATTGAGTTGCCCACTCTTTACAGCTATAACAGATTCAACTCTTCTGGGAAGGCTGTCCACAAGGTTTAGGACACACTCCCATAGACACTCCTAAACCTTGTGGACAGCCTTCCCAGAAGAGTTGAAGCTGTTATAGCTGCAAAGGGTGGGCCAACTCAATATTGAACCCTACGGACTAATGCCCTGTACACACGGTCGGACTTTCCGACGGAATATGTGCGATCGGAGCTTGTTGTCAGAAATTCTGACCTTGTGTGGGCTCCATCGGACTTTTTCCATCGGCATTTCCGACACACAAAGTTTGAGAGCAGGCTATAAAATTTTCCGACAACAAAATCCGTTCGTGTAAATTCTGGACGTGTGTGGACAATTGGGACGCACAAAGTGCCACGCATGCTCAGAATAAATTAAGAGATGAAAGCTATTGGCTACTGCCCCGTTTATAGTCCCGACGTACGTGTTTTACATCACCGCGTTAAAGCAGAACGATCGGATTTTCCGACAACTTTGTGTGACCGTGTGTATGCAAGACAAGTTTGAGCCAACATCCGTCGGAAAAAATCCTAGGATTTTGTTGTCGGAATGTCCGATCGTGTGTACGGGGCATAAGACTGGGATGCCATTAAAGTTCATGTGCATGTAAAGGCAGGTGTCCCAATTCTTTTGACAATATAGTGTATGTTCTGTCTGAATTGCCTCGATTGAAAGTGATCAAGTTAGCCATTCGCATTATAGCCCTAATTCAAGGTTGGTCATGAATAAAAATGAAATGTGGGTGTCCCCCCTCTTATAATGCTAATTTTGTCTACGGTGGCTCTAATTATTCTACAGTCCTGCCGGCTTCCTCCATGCTGGGTCTGGTAGTGAAATCTACTATTTTCCATTCATGTCGCTGCCCCTCTTGCCAATGTCGTCCTGTACAAAGCAGGACTAGCAGCCACCGCTGACCCCACATTGTCCATCATGGTGTGAAGGGCCCACCCACTAACCGGGGAGGCAGAGAAGAAGAGCGGAGTGCCAGCTGCCATAGAACTGCAGAATAAAGTAAGTATTAGAACCAACCTACACAAAACAAACCCTATATCCTGCATATACAGAGTAAGGACGGGACACCGACATTACACATTTTTTAATGCGATATTAAATCCAAAACCAAAAATTTAATATATTGCAGCATATCAACCATTAGATGGTTGTATTAGTTTTCTTTTTTCCCTTCTGTTTTCACCTTGTGATCTGGCCAGTAACACACCTTCTATATTAGAATGTTCCCACTCTGGATGAAGGAACACAGGAGGCACCTTTGGACAGCAGCACTGTCAGTCTGGGAGGGTTGGATACACTAGCAGATTTAAATACACAAACAAATTGAAGCTGAACTCCAGCTCAAAGCAGAGCTCAACCCAAAAGAGGAAACTCCACATGTCTGCCTCCTACCCCCTCCGCTGCCACATTTGGCACCTTTTGGGGGGGAGGTACCTGGTTTTGACAAGTA
The DNA here is from genome assembly GCF_042186555.1 of Aquarana catesbeiana. Classification (NCBI taxonomy): domain Eukaryota; kingdom Metazoa; phylum Chordata; class Amphibia; order Anura; family Ranidae; genus Aquarana; species Aquarana catesbeiana. The sequence goes on from NC_133335.1 coordinate 195,651,661, forward strand.
TGCCGTGGCAAATTGAGCCGGAAGTCTCCCCCCCCCCCCCATCCTTCCCCTGCAGTCTTCGGGGACACTTCACAGGTCCCAGAAGACTGCAGCTCATTCATAAAGCACAGTGCATATCGAGCATGCGCTGTAGGTAGCCGGCTGTGAAGCTGCAAGGCTTCCCTTAGTCAGGATGGAGGGGCCAGTAACCGTTGGCCAATTGAATCGGCTCAGGTGAGGACATGGCTGGATGCCTGGACAGGTAAGTGCACTAACAGTAAAAGTCAGCAGCTACAAAAAAAATTGTTGGGGGGGGGGGGGTCTGGGGGTCTGGAGATCTGCTTCAATAAGCAGTTACAGCAACAGGTTTTTCCTTTGGGGATAAAGGTTTTATATAAATATAAATAAATATATAGCTGATGATTGGAAGCACCTCTGTCAGTGTTAAAATGGTTTGTCTCATCCCTGTAACTGCAAGAGAGCTCGTTCTTTTGAAAAACAACAGACTTACCGGCCAATTGAAAACAGAAGAAAGAAAGCAGCTACAAAAATGTAAACTAATGCATCCACGGTGGATGATCCACCACATCTAAGGACCAATAAGCTGCAATATATTACTTTTTTGTTTTTGGGTTTAGAAACACTTTAACTGATCCTGTTACAGGGATATGCAATTAGAGGACCTCCAGCTGTTGCAAAACTACAAGTCCCATCATGCCTCTGCCTCTGGGTGTCATGCTTGTGGCTGTCAGAGTCTTGCTATGCCTCATGGGACTTGTAGTTCTGCAACAGCTGGAGGTCCGCTAATTGCATATCCCCGCTGTAGGAGGAAGTCAGCCCTTTGATACAGCAAAGCATGGCTAGAGCATGAGCAAACTGTAATCTTAAGCTCTTCCTTTCAATCTTCATGATCTCTGGATGATTTGGAGATACTGTAGATATTGGTCATGTGTGATCAATGCATTGCCACAAAGGATCAAAGGATTTACAGCACACTAACTTGATATTTACAAAATAAATTACTGCTTTGAATGTCATAAACTGCCATGAGAATTAGATCACTAAATTGTACCTTCTAGTAAGCCATATAAGAGGTAACCACATCCTGCCACATGTCTATGTATGATAAATGGCTGATGTATCCATGTGATAAGTGCACATAGGGATGGCATTAGGTTACATGGCACCAGGTGTAAGAATTTAGTTTGGTGCATCCTAATACCATCATTACACAATTCCTAACAAAAAATATCACATACCGTGCATCCGGAAAGTATTCACAGCGCTTCACTTTTTCTACGTTTTGTTATTCCAAAATGGATTAACTTCATTATTTTCCTCAAAATTCTACAAACAATACCCCATAACGACATGAAAGAAGTTTGTTTGAAATCTTTGCAAAATGTATTAAAAATAAAAAAACGAAAAAAATCACATGTACATAAGTATTGACACCCTTTGCTATGAGGCTAGGTTCACACATATGCGAATTGGATGCATTTTGAACCACATCCAATTCGCATGACATGTGAAAAAACATTGCTTTCTATTGGGCCTGTTCACATAAGTCCGGTGCAGCCAGAGTGCGGATTCAGTGCAAATTGTAAAAGAGTCCTGTCAGTTTTCTAAGCAGTGCGGTCCAGCTCAGGTGCAAATTCAGACCCAATGACTTCTATGGGAACGCTTCTGAATCGCATATGTCATTCAGTTGTGAACAGGATAAAATCCTGACTTGATCTTGATGTAATCCTGACCTGATACTGATCAAAAATGGACTGAAACCCTGAACAACTACTTTGTCGATTAGCTGTGAAAACGGAGCTTCAATTCGCACCGCACATGTGTGAACCCAGACTGACACTCAAAATTGAGCTCAGGTGCATCCTGTTTCCACTGATGACCCTTGAGATGTTTCTTCAACTTGATTGGAGTTCCCCTGTGGTGAATTCAGTTGATTGGACAAGATTTGGAAAGACACGCGCCTGTCTATATAAGGTCCCACAGTAACTAGTGCATGTCAAAGCACAAACAAAGCCATGAAGTCCAAGGAATTGTCTGTAGACCTCAGATACAGTATTGCATTCAGGCACAGATCTGGGGAAGGGTACAGAAAAATGTCTGCAGCATTGAAGGTTCTAATGAGCACAATGGCCTCCATCATCCGTAAATGGAAGAAGTTTGGAACTACCAGGACTCTTCCTAGAGCGGGTTGCTCTGCCAAACTGAGCAATCGGGGGAGAAGATCCTTAGTCTGGAAGGTGACCAAGAACCCGATGGTCACTCTGACAGAGCTCCAAGGGTTTCTCTATGGAGAAAGGAGAAACTTCCAGAAGAACAACCATCTCTGCAGCATTCCACCAATCAGGCCTGTATGGTAGCGTGGCCAGATGGAAGCCACTCCTCAGTAAAAGGCAAGTGACAGCCCGCCTGGAATTTGCCAAAAGGCACCTGAAGGACTCTCAGACCATGAGAAACAAAATTCTCTGGTCTGATGAAACAAAGACTGAACTCTTTGGTCTGAATGGCAAGCGTAATTTCTGGAGGAAACCAAGCACTCATCACCTGGTCAATACTATCCCTACAGTGAAGCATGGTGGTGGTAGCATCATGCTGTGGGAATGTTTTTCAGTGGCAGGAACTGGGAGACTAGTCAGGATTGAACTCTTTGGTCTGAATGGCAAGCGTCATGTATGGAGGAAACCAGGCACTGCTCATTACCTGGTCAATACTATCCCTACAGTGAAGCATGGTGGTGGCAGCATCATGCTGTGGGGATGTTTTTCAGTGTCAGGAACTGGGAGACTAGTCAGGATTGAGGGAAAGATTAATGCAGCAATGTACAGAGACATCCTTGATGAAAACATGCTCCAGAGTGCTCTGGACCTCAGACTGGGACGAAGGTTCATCTTCCAACTGGACAATGACCCTAAGCACACAGCCAAGATAATAAAGGAGTGGCTACGTGACAACTCTGTGAATTTCCTTGAGTTGCCCAGCCAGAGCCCAGACTTGAACCCGATTGAACATCTCTGGAAAGATCTGAAAATGTCTATGCACAGACGCTCCCAATCCAACCTGATGGAGCTTGAGAGGCACTGCAAAGAAGAAATGGGAGAAACTGCCAAAAAATAGGTGTGCCAAGCTTGGAGCATCATACTCAAAAAGACTTGAGGCTGTAATTGGTGCCGAAGTTGCTTCAACAAAGTATTAAGCAAAGGCTGCGAATACTTATGTACATGTGATTTTTTTTTTTAAATAAATTTGCAAAGATTTCAAACAATCTTATTTCACGTTGTCATTATGGGGTATTGTTTGTATAATTTTGAGGAAAATAATGAATTTAATCCATTTTGGAATTAAGCTGTAACATAACAAAATGTGGAAAAAGTGAAGTACTGTGAATACTTTACAGATACATTGTACATTATGTTAAAATAGAAATGAGAAGTCATTGGAGGCCATCACTGTTGGGGGAAAGTCTTGTCAACCCTGGCTCTACATAGAAACCATACATCCCCAGCTTTGTTGCCCCTTATGCAGAAGCAGTTTTCTGGAAAAAAAAAAAGTTTTTTTTCTGCAGAAACAAAAGTCTGAACAAACAAAAAACACAGGAAACAGTAAGCCTTAAAGTGGGTGTAAACCCACTTTAAAAAAAAAACAAAAAACTAACACCTGCAAGACAAAGGCATAATGAGCTAGTATGCATAGCATACTAGCTCATTATGTAATACTCACCTGAGATCTAAGCCCTCGCTGCAGTGCCTGTACACTGCTCCGGCGGCCGACATCACTCCCAGGGGTTACTTCCGGGTATCGAAACTCCGGGGCTGCGAATGATGTCACTCCCGCACATGCGAGCGGTAACGGCACACTCACTGAAGCAACGGCACATATGTGTCGTTGCTTCAGTTTGTGTCAGTGCGCATGTGCCGATGACGTTGGCACATGCAAATACAGGAGATATCTCCTAAACCGTGCAGGTTTAAGAGATATCCTGGGTAGCTGCAGGTAAGACTTATTATAGGCTTACTTGTAGCACAAAGTGGTCTGTAAGGGTTTACAACCACTTTAAGGGACTATTTACTTCTCTGTGGAGCACTAGCGCATTCAAAATGAACTACCAACCCTAATGTTCTTAAAAGTACTCATGATCCTTTTTGTGTAATGCAATGCACAGCAACACGCTAAGGCAGTGAATGGCAACACAACACAGAAATGTATTATTATGTGCGTTAAAGCGACACAAATGAGAATCTGGCCTGAGAGGTAGAGTTTAACAATGAATGATTTAGAAATTTTATTGAATGAGGGTTTATATACACAAACCATAATATGCAAAGATATAAGACTCAACCAGCCTTTGTCAACTGAGGTTCCTCCAGAGGTAGATGTGGGGGTTCCCTGAGCCATGGCAGATTTGACCCCTAACCTGGTGATGCCTTCAAAGTCCTGGCACCAAAGTTACTTAACAGAGCCAGCATTTTGGGACCAGTGGAGCCTCTCCTTTTCTCCTTAAGTAACCACTATGACAAATGTCCTTTAGAGCTGTCTATAAGGGGGCACTTGTACCCCTGGCCACCAATGTAGCAGAGCAGCAGAGCATTCTTTCCGCTAAGTTCTTCCCCCTGCTAACCACCTTTGAAAGAGTCCCTCTCTTCCATTGACCTCTCCCTTGCTGACCACCAAGGTAAGGGGCCACTTTTCCAAATTACATTTCTACTGTCTGTTTCTTTTTTGGACATTATTATTAATGTTTGCTTCATTTTATTATCATGTTAATTGATGAAAAAATGTTTTCATATGGAGAAGGGGGGTGTTAAAAAAGGATGTGCTCTGCTCTCTATCAAATAGGTATGCCCCATTTTTTATATATGAAACATACTATAGGGGGGGACGTAACGGGTATAGCAGGGTGGAGCCACATCAGTGACATCATCCCACGGCCATTTTGTGTGAGGGAGAGTAGAGTGGTGAGATCTAAGTGGAATTTTAAGATGTCTTTATGTGATTTAAATAGCACTTGGACTGCTAGAAATGTGTGTGTTTTTAATCCTCTTATATTAATAAATACTATAGACAGAGAGCACTATTGATCCTTTTCTTTGTTCTGACATGCCATTTATATTCCTGAATGGTATATATGATGAGGATAAACTAATATGTTTAACATCTGATTTCAAAGATTGCCCCAAGGGTGGCAGAAAGTGCATTTTGACCTAATTTTACTTTTAGAGGTCAAAAATGGAGGTGAGCATTTAATTTACAGCACAAAGCTGGAGCACGCATGGCACAATAGATGCATGAATTTTGGAAGGCTTTGTGCACTATTTTCACGCTGGTGGTTGGAAATATATATTCTTCATTGACTCTATTTTATTATGGACATTTTGGGGGGGGGATTTATTAAAACTGATGCACTCAGAATCTTTGGCAGCTGTGCATAGTAATCAGTCTGCTTCCAATTTTCAGCTTGTTCAATTAAGCTTCGACAATAAAACCTGGAAGCTGGTTACTATGCACAGCTGCACCAGATTCTGTGTGCACCAGTTTTAGTAAATCTTCCCCACGGTGTCTCAAAAGAAGGATATAATATGCATGTAAAGTTGTGCTACATCATTTATGTTTATTTATACTGTAGTCTATAGATAAAATCATTTTTACTAAGGGTTCCCTGAGACCTAAAAATGTTTTTAAGGGTTTCCCCAGGGTAACAAGGTTGAGAAAGTGCTGGAGAGGTTGTGGTTAGGAAGGCACATTCTTACATATCTGGTGGGACTGTCCTGTTTTTACTCAATTTTGGAACGGGGTCAAGGTGCACATATCTCAAGTCCAAGACACCCTTCTCCCAGACGCCCACCTCAGTGTACCATAATGTGTCTCAACTTATGAATTCTTATATAAGAAAAGTATATTACCACATCTTATTAAAACTGCCAAAACCCTTATCCAGCTTTCTGAAAGAGGTCCCAGCTCTGCACCAATTGTTAACTGGATTTGAAGGTTCAATAATTTGGAGGCCGAACACTGGTGATTTTCTCAGAGAGACAAATATGACAAAATATGACAAATTTTATGAGATTCGGGAACCTTGGATACACCACCCAAGTAAAAATTCCTCAATAACCACCTAACCATTTTTGACCAATGCACAAAATCCAAGCACGTAGCCCTTAGACCAGCCATTCTCAGCCAGGGTTCCATGGAACCATAGGGTTTCTCCATTGGTTGCTAGGCATTCCTTAATCTGTGACTGATTGGTCTTCTTGATGGTGCCTGCGTAATTCTGGGGCTAGCACCAGTTGGCAGAGCCAGCTGCATTACACCAATGAACTTTTTAGCTGTCTGTAAAGGTGATATTCTGAGTATCACTGTATTGGGAGCATTCTTCTCACTCACCACCAATATAAGGAGATGTCGACCCAGCAGGTTGTGCCCAATGGTGAATACTGGTGGTGAACACTCTTAGGGCTTAAGCCGCCACCTTTCTGGTACGGCCTTAAGGTCATTTCCACATGTAGACTTGGAATAATAGTAAAGAAGCGCCTGATGTCCAAAAGCATGCAAGTTTAATGGAAAATTAATTTACCATCAAACTTGCATTTCTTTGGACATTGGGCATGCCTTCTTTTCTATTACACCAATCTAAGTGGCATTTTTCTCACTGATCCTTGATTAACCACTTTAAGACCAGGTAACATTCATGTATGTCATCAGGTCTAAGCCCCCGGTCACACTAGTACGACTTCAGGTACGATATGCGATTTACAAATCATACCTGAAGTAGCATCGAATGTGTTTCTATGGCAGTGTCTTAATAAATACGATTTCAAGTAGTACGATTTGAGAAGAAGTTCATGTTTTACTTTTTCAGGAGTTCAGCACGATTTCACTGCCATAGACCATAATGTAAATTGTGCTGCAAATCATACCTGTGTCTATAAAATTAAATCGCTTTACTTTAAATTGTACCCGGTGTGACTGCAGGCTTAGTGGATATACGGAATGATTGTTTTTTCAGTGGGCAATGGGCTTTTATGTAAAAGCAATCCTAGCAGCTAAATAGTTGCTGGATTGATCTTACAGGACGTGGAATGGGGTTTTCTTCACCTGACGCCCTCTGTTGTTTCTCTGGGCTCTCCCATCCCACCGGGGAGCCCAGGACTGAAGCTAGCTGTTCCGCTGGCTTACCATAGAAGTGTTCAGGACCTGGATCTTCCCAGATAATATTGTTTTTGCAGTTGTTCCCTGAAACCTGAAAATTACTTCAAGGATCCCTCTGGGGTAAAAAGGTTGGTAAAGACTGTTCTAGATACTCCCACTGTAATAATCACCTTCCTCTTTTCTTTTTAACCTGATCAGCCCATTCAAATGGCAAGTTCATTGTTTGGTGGTTGCGCCATCCCCCTCTTCCATTAGCACCTTTTACTTATTGGTCTCAATTACTGATAGTTAATACGCTCAATCGTACTGGCTTTTTCTCCTCTATGGTTAACCTTCCCATTCACTCCCTTTCTCCCCCTCCCCCATTCCCAGATCCTCCGGTTATTCCAGTTTCTTTTCTTTTGCAATGTTATATCTATATCTGTAAAATACTCTCCATCAACGTCTATACTATATTTGTCAATTGTTATTTCCAATTGTCAATTGTACTTCATATATAATTGAAATGTTGCGTGTTTGAGCACTGAAGGATTTATTCTTGATGAAGCAGAAATAAAAGTGATATAAAAAGATAAAATGTGACTGATCTGAGTATTTCTTTATATTACATACAGTAAATAGCAGATATTTTAGATTTACTGTGCCCTCAGTAGAATTTGACCTTTCATCTCTAATGCATTTGTAAAGGAGAATTGCTGATCTGAATCTGTTATGAAGAAATATGCAGACTGATACAATGTCTAGGAAGTGTTTCATCAGCTTACATTTTATAACTAGACCAGGGGTGGGCAAGCTTTTGAGCACAGTGTGCCGAAAAATGTTTTCAAAGAAATTGTGCATGACAATTTTATAAGAAAAAAATGTCAACTTCACACTCTCAATACCGAAAAAGATTAAAGTAAATGCTGTAAACTACTTTAGTAGTGAGAAATTAACATCCTGCACTCTCTCGCCCCAGATCAGTCCCAATTCCTGCAACTCCACACCTCAGATCACTTTCCCCCCTGCAAATCTGCCCCACCACTGTACATCTGCCCCACTACTGTACTACCCTGCACATCTGCCCTACCACTGTATCCCCCCCCCCCCCGGCTCATCTGCCCCACCACTGTAACTCCCTGTACATCTGCCCCACCAATACACCTCCTTTCACTCCTTTCACATCTGCCCCACTGCTCTACCCCCCTGCTTTTCTGCTCCACCACTGTAACCCCCCTGCTCATCTGCCCCACCCCTGTAACCCCCTATACATCTGCCCCACCACTGTAACCCCCTATACATTTGCCCCACCACTGTACCACCCAGCTCATCTGCCCCACCAATTTACTCCCTTTCTCATCTGCCCCACCAATGTATCCCCTTTCTCATCTGCCCCACCACTGTAACCCCCTGCACATCTTCCCCACCACTGCAACCCCCTTCACATCTACCCCACCACTGTACTATCCTGCACATCTGCCCCACCACTGTACTACCCTGCACATCTGCCCCACCTCTGTACCCCCCTGCTCATCTGTCCCACCACTGTAACCCCCTGTACATCTGCCCCACCACTTTAACCCCCTGCTCATCTGTCCCACCAGTGTAACCCCCTGTACATCTGCCCCACCACTGTAACCCCCTACTCTTTTGTCCCACCACTGTAATCCCCTGCTCATCTGCCCCACCACTGTACCTCCATGCACATCTGCTCCACCACTGAGCCATCTTCTCATCTGTCCTAACACTGAACTTATCTGCTCATCTGCCCCACCACTGTAACCACCTATCTCATCTGCCCCAGGACTGTACCTCCCGCACATCTGTCCCACCTCTGTTCCCCCTGCTCTTCTGCCCCACAACTGTAACCCCCTGCTCATGTGTTCCACCGATGTACCTCCTTTCTCCTCTGCACCCCTCTGCTCCACCGCTGTAACCCCCTGCTCATCTGTCCCACCAATGTACCTCCTTTCTCCTCTGCACAAACACTGAACACCCCTGCTCATCTTTCCCTCTACTGTAACTCTCTTCGCATCTTGCCCAACACTGAACCCCCCCCCGCTCATCTGCCCCATCACTGTACCCCCCTGCTTTTCTGTCCCACCGCTGAACCCTCTTCTCAACCCTCCCACCACTATACCCCCTTGCTCTTCTGTCCCACCACTAAAACCCCCCTGCTCATCTGCCCCATCAATGTACCCCTTTTCTCATCTGCCCCACCACTGTACCTCCCTGCACATCTGCTCCACTGCCGTATCCCCATGCTCTTCCATATCACTACTGAATCGTCTTCTCATCTGTCCTAACACTGAACCCATCTGCTCATCTGCCCCACCACTGTAACCCACTTTCTCATCTGCCCCACCAATGTACCTCCTGCACATCTGTATCACCTCTGTACCCCCCTGCTCTTCTGCCTCACCTCTGTTCCCCCTGCTCTCCTGCCCCAATATTGTAACCCCCTGCTCATCTGCCCCACCAATACACCTCCTTTCACATCTGCCCCACTGCTCTACCCCCCTGCTCATCTGGCCCAACACCAAACACCTCTGCTCACCTGGCCCATCACTGTACCCCCCTGCTCTTCCTGTCCCACTGCTGAACCCCCTTCTCATCTCTTCCACCACTGTACTTCCCTGCACATCTACCCCACCACTGTACCCTCCTGCTTTTCTGTCCCACCTCTAAACCCATCCTGCTCATTTTCCCCACCTCTCTACCCTCCAGCTCATCTGCTCCACTTCTGTACCCTCTTCTTATCTATGATATGCAAAATGGGAAAGGAAGCAGAGATGAGACCAGTGCCGGGACAAGGTCATCCAGTGCCCAGGGCGAAGTTGACAAACTGCGCCTATCCCCACCCCCTCACCCCCCGGCATGTTTCCGAAACAGACAGCGATATATGGGTACGTTTCGGTGCCTGTAGCTGCCGCCCCATCGCAGTATATGTACTGCAGCGGGTTGGCAATTGGTTAATTATGAAGGGTATTTGTAATATGCAGCAAGAAGGGGGATAATGTACTTTCTCTGGTCATTGATGCATTGGTTACCAGTGGCAGTGGGATTAGTGGTACCAGTGCAAGTGTTTATGAACCCCCCTTCAAGCAGCAGCATACAGGGTTTAATTAACACTGACACTGGCACCACTAATGCAGCACAATGAGGTTAATTAACTGCCACTGGTAACCAATGCATCAGTGACCAGTGAAAGTACATTAACCTCCTTCTTTCTGCATATTACAAATACCATTCAGAATTAATTCCCCCCCCCTCCCCAGAGTTAACTAATTAATCTGCATATGCCTGCTTACTTGTTCAATATACAGCGCGGTTGGTTCCTCCTCTGCGCCAGCAGCTCTCTATGGTCCTCTTTATCCAGCCTCCTGGCCAGCTAGGTGTCATCACGCTAAGCCGCGCCTAAGAAGCGCCTGTTGGGCAGAGATTACTCCGCTGCTCCCCCTAACAGGGAAGTGAAGGGGAGCTTCCAGGCTTGTGCCGGGTGCAGGACCGCACTCGACACATCGTTGCAAGCAGCTCTGGCTCTACCGTATTGTAGCGCAGCCAGCGGTAATCAGTTACAATGTGCTTGATGACCAGCAAGGTTCTAGCAGCACACTACGGACACTTCACCTGCGCCGCCCTTCCTTCAGGAAATTGGGCCGCCCAGGGCATCCACCCCTTCCACTCCTGCCTTGTACCAGCCCTGGATGAGACACATCTGCCTGTCCTGGCACACTCGTCCCCGCTGATCTACCTCTCGCATCCAGCCCACGTGCTTGTATGTGATGTATGTGATGTATGTGATGTCACATACAAGCATATGAAATAGATGTGCAATGATGAGCTCAGGTCAGAAGCATTTTCTGAAATCAGTGGGCCTGTGTGCAAGATCATAAGTTGGGCCCCCGCAGCTGAGAAAAAGTGGGTGTGTGTGATTTTCATTGCGCTAAATACTGGTTGTGGCTTAAAGGGACACAGAGTGCCAGAGTTCAGTAGTAAGTTACGCAAAGGTTTAGGAATAATTTCAACAAAGTTCCCAGAAACTCAACAGTAATTCCACAAACTGTCACCTGAAGTGTTTTTCTCAATCACAGTGAAATCCCTTCTTTCTGATATTAGTAGTGGCAACCAAGCGAGTCATCTTCCTCCAGATGGTGGATGGGGCTAGCAGTACTGTGATTGGCTTTAGCAGTGGTCAATGACAGTCCTCCTCCTGGAAACAGGGACCGCTCCCTCTAGGAACTGCACCAATCTCTTCCCCATCACAAAAGCTGACGATCGCAGCTACAGTTAGAGAACCAAACAATGTTTCCCATCTTTTACAATGTGTGGGGGCACAGTGCCACCCCCCCCCCCCCAGTGCAGGTGTGGTGTGTTGAATTCTGAAATTGGAATGCATTAATGTCTCACTGACACTTCCCTGTGCTGCTCTCCTGATGGGGAGGGAGTCGAGTGCCGGCAAACGAGGCTTGGCATGCCGCTTGTGGCACCAGTGCCGGGGGTTGCCCACCCCTGAACTAGACTTTATTGCAAGACAGTAGCCACAATCTGTCTGTACAGGTCTGATCAGTGTTCTGTCCCTGTGAAAAAAGAGACCCCGCCAGCAGCACACTGTCCTTCATAGTCAAGGAATAGATAGCATGTCTAATGTACTCTGATACATTTTTCGCCAATGAAATGAAAATAACACATTTCCAGGTGAGGTTGTTTTCCAGCCTGATGTGAGCTTTAGGCATCAAAAACTGAAATAATATTTGTACTCAAATCCACATTGCTTACATACAGTAGACCATAGGTGTGTGCAGGGGGTGTGCCAGGTGTATAAAAAGCAGAGGGTGCAATCAGCGCAAAAATAACAACAAACCCCCTTTTTTGTATGCAAGCTGGACACTGAAGGAGTTTTCACAAAAATCCAAAAATAGTAAATGTTAAAATATATAAGTGCAGCGCAAACATAAATGCCAAAACGTTGGCTTTCAGGCTTTCACACTGGAAACAATAGAGCAGCTGTTTGAGGGCGGATTGCAGGCGCTATTTTTAACGCTATAGCGCCTGCAAAACGCCCTCGGTGTGAAAGGGGTCTCAATGTTAAAATATATAAGTGCAGCGCAAACATAAATGCCAAAACGTTGGTGAACAACAAGTCCCAGAATAAAATTTTCAATAATTATCAATAAAATGATGAGAAAAAGTCCAGATGGTGGACAACCAGTCCCAGAAAGCCTTCACCAGTGATGATAAATCCACATAAGGTGACAGTCCCTCTACCTCCGGTCTTATTATCTACTCTCACCTCAAAGCATGGATTCCTGAACTAACAGGTAGTCATGCAAGCAGATCCCAATATACCAAATGGGTTGGAGCGAATCACACACTTACAGTGGGGCAAAAAAGTATTTAGTCAACCACCAATTGTGCAAGTTCTCCCACTTAAAAAGATGAGAGAGGCCTGTAATTGTCATCCTAGGTATATCTCAACTATGAGAGACAAAATGTGGAAACAAATCCAGACAATCCAGTCTGATTTTTTAAAGAATTTATTTGCAAATTATGGTGGAAAATAAGTATTTGGTCTCCTACAAACAAGCAAGATTTCTGGCTCTCACAGACCTGTATCTTCTTCTTTAAGAGGCTCCTCTGTCCTCCACTCATTACCTGTATTAATGGCACCTGTTTGAACTTGTTATCAGTATAAAAGACACCTGTCCACAACCTCAAACAGTCGCACTCCAAACTCCACTATGGTGAAGACCAAAGAGCTGTCGAAGGACACCAGAAACAAAATTGTAGACATGCACCAGGCTGAGAAGACTGAATCTGCAATAGGCAAGCAGCTTGGTGTGAAAAATCAACTGTGGGAGCAATAATTATAAAATGGAAGACATACAAGAACACTGATAATCTCCCTCGATCTGGGGCTCCACGCAAGATCTCACCCCATGGGGTCAAAATGATCACAAGAACGGTGAGCAAAAATCCCAGAACCACACGGGGGGACCTAGTGAATGACCTGCAGAGAGCTGGGACCAACGTAACAAAGGTTACCATCAGTAACACACTACGCTGCCAGGGACTCAGATCCTGCAGTGCCAGACGTGTCCCCCTGCTTAAGCCAGTACATGTCCGGACCCGTCTGAGGTTTGCTAGAGAGTATTTGGATGATCCAGAAGAGGATTGGGAGAATGTCATATGGTCAGATGAAACCAAAGCAGAACTGTTTGGATGAAACACAACTCATCGTGTTTGGAGGAGAGAGAATGCTGAGTTGCAACCAAAGAACACCATACCTACTGTGAAGCATGGGGGTGGCAACATCATGCTTTGGGGCTGTTTCTCTGCAAAGGGAACAGGACGACTGATGCGTGTACATGAAAGATTGAATGGCGCCATGTATCGTGAGATTTTGAGTGCAAACCTCCTCCTATCAGCAAGGGCATTGAAGATAAAACGTGGCTGGGTCTTTCAGCATGACAATGATCCCAAACACACCGCCCGGGCAATGAAGGAGTGGCTTCATAAGAAGCATTTCAAGGTCCTGAAGTGGCCTAGCCAGTCTCCAGATCTCAACCCCATAGAAAACCTTTGGAGGGAGTTGAAAGTCTGTGTTGCCCAGTGACAGCCCCAAAACATCACTGCTCTAGAGGAGATCTGCATGGAGGAATGGGCCAACATACCAGCAACAGTGTGTGACAACCTTGTGAAGACTTACAGAAAATGTTTGACCTCTGTCATTGCCAACAAAGGATATATAACAAAGTATTGAGATGAACTTTTGCTATTGACAAAATACTTTTTTTCCACCATAATTTGCAAATAAATTATTTCAAAAATCAAACAATGTGATTGTCCGGATTTGTTTCCACATTTTGTCTCCCATAGTTGAGGTATACCTATGATGACAATTACAGGCCTCTCTCATCTTTTTAAGTGGGAGAACTTGCACAATTGGTGGCTGACTAAATACTTCTTTGCCCCACTGTATCTCCAGAATCCTCAGAACCAAATGCCGACGTCAGACCATAAATGATAGAAAGGAACAGATCTACAGATCTAAGTACTCACTGTATATTTATTAAAAATTAAAAATGTGTCCAAACCCGGACTACTCACATTTCAGCAGTTTGGTACAGGCATAAAAAACACAAACATGTGTCAAACAGATTCCAAAGGATAGCAGTGGGTGACGTCATACGCAGCCGTCACCCGCTGCTGTCCTTTGGAACCTGTTTGACACATGTTTGTGTTTTTTATGCCTGTACCAAACTGCTGAAATGTGAGTAGTCCGGGTTTGGACACATTTTAAATTTTATTAAACATACAGTGAGCACTTAGATCTGTTCCTTTCTTTCATTTATGGATTCTGGAGATAAGTGTGTGATTCGCTCCAACCCATTTAGTATATTGGGATCTGCTTGCATGACTACCTGTTAGTTCAGGAATCCATGCTTTGAGGTGAGAGTAGATAATAAGACCGGAGGTAGAGGGACTGTCAACTTATGTGGATTTATCATCACTGATGAAGGCTTTCTGGGACTGGTTGTCAACCATCTGGACTTTTTCTCATCATTTTATTGATAATTATTGAAAATTTTATTCTGGGACTTGTTGTTCACCAACGTTTTGGCATTTATGTTTGCGCTGCACTTATATATTTTAACATTGAGACCCCTTTCACACCGAGGGCGTTTTGCAGGCGCTATAGCGTTAAAAATAGCGCCTGCAATCCGCCCTCAAACAGCTGCTCCATTGTTTCCAGTGTGAAAGCCCTCAGGCCCTCAGGAGCACTGCGCTGGTAGGACATCAGGAAAAGTCCTGCCAGCAGCTTCTTTGCAGCGGTGTGTTTACCGCTCCTCCACCGCTGCTCCCCATCGGCAAAAAGCCACAATTGCGGAGCATTGCAGGTGGATTTAACCCTTTCTCGGGCGCTAGTGGGGGGTAAAAGCGCCCCGCTAGCGGCCGAAATGCGCCGCAAATCCGACGGTAAAACGCCGCTAAAAATAGCGGCGTTTTACCGCCGACGCTATAGGCGGCTCGGTGTGAAAGGGGTCTTACTATTTTTGGTGTGCCAGGTGTGCCTGGGCATGCCCTAATCACTCTGTGCAGTGCTGATTCCCCCTACTGCCTGGGCTTCCCCCCGTGTTGCACCCCTCCACCGCAGTGCTGCTGGCTTCCATCCCCCCCATCCCCCCAGCTGCTGCGGGGGATGTTTCAGGATGGAGAGAGGGGAAAGCGGCTAATCAATGTGGTATTTACCAGCCCCTTCCTTTTCTAAATGAACACAGTGAGCACACTCAATAATAACTGAAGCATAGTAAACTGTGAAAAGCCATTTGATAGCACCACAACACTGGAGTTTTTAACCCCTTCTTTGGAGTTAACAGCACCCCGCTAGAGGCCGAAAAGCGACGCTTAAACAGCGGTAAAGGCCACAGCCCCAATGTGAAAGGGGTCTTAATGATGCACATTTTTTGAACTTTTTGCAAACGCACAATTTTGCCCATGTTCACAAAACGCTACAGTGTGAATGTAGCCAGTCTCTCCATGTCTGGAGTATAGGAAGCAACGCTCTACAAGCAGATAGTGTCCTGGCCAGGATTCAAACTGAGGACCCCAGTGCTGGAAGGCAGATGTACTAACCACGTCCTAAGCCACTCTGCTGCTATATACAGTGTTAGCTTGTTGTGGTTGCATTCATTTTGACTGCATTGCAGTGCACCACAATGCATGGTAAGGCACTACCATGTGTTTTAGTGTGCTGCGTTATCAAAAATGGGGCATGCCCCTTTTTTTGGGGGGGATATTTTGTTGCTTGCCAGCATATTCAATGGAATGGGCTGCCTTACCGCAATATATGATGATGCAGGAAAAACGCACATTAAGGGCACATGCTTTAAAGTGATGCACCAGTTTGTGTTCAGGGCCAGAAGTTCTGACAACTTACAAAGTAGCTCATCTAATCCTCTAACAGTGTGTGTGTGTTTTTTGTTTTGTAAATTCAGTTCTTTTGAATGACATTTGAATGCTCTGAGAATTTTTATAGGAATTTTCCTAAGAATTTTTTAATTCTACTAGTGTATATCCAGCTTTAGGTAACTAGTGAGTGCTTTATTTGTTTTATATTGGCATCTTCTGCAGTTCGCTACGTTGCCTGCTACATATACTATATTACCAAAAATTGGCATCTCAGTCTTAGTCCGTAGGGTTCAATATTGAGTTGGCCCACCCTTTGCTGTTATAACAGCTTCAATTCTTCTGGGAAGGCTGTCCACAAGGTTTAGGAGAGTGTCTATGGGAATGTTTGACCATTCTTCCAGAAGTGCATTTGTGAGGTCAGGCACTGATGTTGGACAAGAAGGCCTGGCTCGCAGTCTCCGCTGTAATTCATCCCAAAGGGGTTCTTTTGGATTGAGGTCAGGACTCTGCGCAGGCCAGTCAAGTTCCTCCACCCCAAACTCACTCATCCATGTCTTTATTGACCTTGCTTTGTGCACTGGTCCAAATCATTTGGTGGAGGGGGATTATGGTGTAGGGTTGTTTTTCAGGGGTTGGGCTTGGCCCCTTAGTTCCAGTGAAGGGAACTCTTAAGGCGTCAGCATACCAAGACATTTTGGACAATTTCATGCTCTCAACTTTGTGGGAACACTTTGGGGATGGCCCCTTCCTGTTCCAACATGACTGCACAGCAGTGCACAAAGCAAGGTCCATAAAGACACGGATGAGCGTTTGGGGTGGAGAAACTTGACTGGCCTGCACAGAGACCTGATCTCAACCTGATAGGACACCTTTGGGATGAATAATAGGGCGTACACACGGTCGGACTTTGTTCGGACATTCCGACAACAAAATCCTAGGATTTTTTCAGACGGATGTTGGCTCAAACTTGTTTTGTCTACACACGGTCGCACAAAGTTGTCGGAAAATCCGATCGTTCTAAACGCGGTGACGTAAAACACGTGCGTCGGGACTATAAACGGGGCAGTGGCCAATAGCTTTCATCTCTTTATTTATTCTGAGCATACGTGGCACTTTGTCCGTCGGATTTCTGTACACACGATCGGAATTTCCGACAACGGATTTTGTTGTCGGAAAATTTTATCTCCTGCTCTCCAACTTTGTGTGTCGGAAAATCCAATGGAAAATGTCCGATGGAGCCCACACACGGTCGGAATTTCCAACAACATGCTCTGATCGGACATTTTCCATCGGAAAATCTGACCGTGTGTACGCGGCATTAGAGTGGAAACTGTGAGCCAGGCCTTCTTGTCCAACATCAGTGTCTGACCTCACAAATGCACTTCTGGAAGAATGGTCAAACATTCCCATAGACACACTCCTAAACCTTGTGGACAACCTTCCCAAAAGAGTTGAAGCTGTTATAGCTGCAAAGGGTGGGACAACTCAATATTGAACTCTACAGACTAATGCTGGCCATACACTATACAGAAAATCGGCCGAACCCATTTTTGAAAAACGAACGTTCGACCGTGACCGCAAACGATCGTGCCGTCATGTAATGACCGATAAATTGTTCAGTGGACATGAATAAATAATTTTTTGTTCGTTTTTTTACATATACCTAGTGCAGACAGTTCGGACGGGAAACACATTAACCTTGGAATTTATCGTACGTTCGGCAGAAATTTTCCAAACTTCCCGTTCGTTTTTTTCCCACAAAAACGTCACAAATGATTATCGATTTGTGCCCATTAACTTGGCGAAAAACGAACAAAGTGTCTATACGAACGATTTTTTGGCCGATTTTTTGTATAGTGTATGGCCAGCATAAGACTGGGATGCCATTAATGTTCAGGTGCATGTAAAGGCAGGCGTCCCAATACTTTTGGTAATATAGTGTATCTCTGATTGCTCACTCTAAAGTGGAACCTGGGGAAATATAATCTTGGAAAGAGAGGTTTCAGAGCACAGAAACATTACACGAAAAAGCTGTTTATATGTACCCAAAAGCACTGTGAAAATCCTGCTGAATTTGGATTTTAGGTGTACTTTGTATTATTTATGTATAGTGACTTGTGTAGGTGTACAGTGGATTGTATAGGAGTACATTGGATTGTGTAGTTGTACAGTGGCTTATATAGGTGTACAGTGTACAGGTGTACAGTGGCTTGTATAGGTGTACATTGGATTGTATAGGTATATAGGTGTACAGTGACTTGTATAGGTGTACATTGGATTCTATAGGAATACAGTGGCTTGTATAGGTGTACATTGGATTGTATAGGTGTACATTGGATTGTACAGGTGCACATTGGATTCTATAGGAGTACAGTGGCTTGTATAGGTGTACATTGGATTGTATAGGTGTACATTGGATTGTTTAGGTGTACAGTGGCTTGTATAGGTGTACATTGGATTGTATAGGTGTACAGTGGCTTGTATAGGTGTACATTGGATTGTATAGGTGTACATTGGATTCTATAGGATTACAGTGGCTTGTATAGGTGTACATTGGATTGTATAGATGTACATTGGATTGTATAGGAGTACAGTGGCTTGCATAGGTGTACAGTGGCTTGTATAGGTGTACAGTGGCTTATATAGATGTACATTGGATTGTATATGTGTGCACTGGATTGTATAGATGTACATTGGATTCTATAGGAGTACAGTGGATTGTATAGGTGTACAGTGGATTGTATAGGAGTACAGTGGCTTGTATAGGTTTACATTGGATTGTATAGGTGTACAGTGGACTGTATAGGTGTACAGTGGCTTGTATAGGTGTTCATTGGATTCTATAGGTGTACATTGGATTGTATAAGTGTACAGTGAATTGTATAGGTGTACATTGGATTCTATAGGAGTACAGTGGATTGTATAGGTGTACATTCGATTGTATAGGAGTACATTGGATTGTATAGGTGTACAATGGCTTGTATAGGTGTACATTGGATTGTATAGGTGTATAGTGGATTGTATAGGTGTACATTGGATTGTACAGGAGTACAGTGGATTGTATAGGCGTACAGTGGATTGTATAGGAGTACAGTGGCTTGTATAGGTGTACATTGGATTGTATAGGTGTACAGTGGCTTGTATAGGTGTACAGTGGATTGTATAGGTATACAGTGGATTGTATAGGTGTAGATTGGATTCTATAGGAGTACAGTGGATTGTATAGATGTACAGTGGATATTGTATAGGTGTACAGTGGCTTGTATAGGTTTACATTGGATTGCATAGGTGTACAGTGGACTGTATAGGTGTACAGTGGCTTGTATAGGTGTTCATTGGATTGTATAGGTGTACATTGGATTGTATAGGTGTACAGTGGATTGTTTAGGTGTACATTGGATTCTATAGGAGTACAGTGGATTGTATAGGTGTACATTGGATTTTATAGGAGTACAGTGGATTGTATATGTGTACAGTGGATTGTATAGGTGTACATTTGATTCCATAGGAGTACAGTGGATTGTATAGGTGTACAATGGCTTGTATAGGTGTACATTGGATTGTATAGATGTATAGTGGATTGTATAGGTGTACATTGGATTGTATAGGTGTATAGTGGATTGTATAGGTGTACAGTGGCTTGTATAGGAGTACAGTGGCTTGTATAGGTGTATAGTGGATTGTATAGGTGTACATTGGATTGTATAGTGTACAGTGGATTGTATAGGTATACATTGGATTGTATAGGTGTACAGTGGCTTGTATAGGTGTTCATTGGATTGTATAGGTGTACATTGGATTGTATAGGTGTACAGTGGATTGTATAGGTGTACATTGGATTCTATAGGAGTACAGTGGATTATATAGGTGTACATTCGGTTATATAGGAGTACAGTGGCTTGTATAGGTGTACATTGGATTGTATAGATGTATAGTGGATTGTATAGGTGTACATTGGATTGTATAGGTGTATAGTGGATTGTATAGGTGTACAGTGGCTTGTATAGGAGTTCAGTGGCTTGTATAGGTGTACAGTGGATTGTATAGTGGATTGTATAGGTGTACATTGGATTGTATAAATGTACAGTGGATTGTATAGGTATACATTGGATTGTATAGGTGTACAGTGGCTTGTATAGGTGTTTCTTTGGATTCTATAGGTGTACATTGGATTGTATAGGTGTACAGTGGATTGTATAGGTGTACATTGGATTCTATAGGAGTACAGTGGATTGTATAGGTGTACATTCGGTTATATAGGAGTACAGTGGCTTGTATAGGTTTACATTGGATTGTATATGTGTATAGTGGCTTGTATAGGTGTATAGTGGATTGTATAGGTGTACATTGGATTGTACAGGAGTACAGTGGCTTGTATAGGTGTATATTGGATTGTATAGGTGTACATTGGATTATATAGGTCTACATTGGATTCTATGGGATCATACAAAGTGTAGTGGACGCCCCCCCCCAATGACGTCACCCGGGATTACAATACCAGCTCTTTTCAGCCCTAGCCCCGCCCCCTCTTTCAACAATTTACACTGCAGAAGGTGACGCCACGGGCGGGGGAGTGGTCGGGTGACGTAGCCGTCAGCTGTTGAAGGCTGATTGTTGAGCAGTGAGATGAGCCGGCAGAGGCTGAGCCGTACCCCGCACTCTGCACCTACCTCAAGCCGGGCTTCTGTATAGCGACTCTAGGACAGGCTCGCTCTGTATCCTCTGCTGCACGGTAAGGTAATGCACCTCCAGCCTTCCTCTTCTCTCTATGACCTGTACACTGCATTCCTTCTATCACAGGGCTCAGGGGTGGCTGCTCTTTGTTGTGTCCAGCAGGACAATGGTTAACTATCCATGGTGAATAAGTCTTGTCCCCCTGGAGAGCTGTGACCCCCCCCCCCCCCCTGCCATCACACCAGCCTGGAGGTCACAGCTCCCCCCCTCCCCCAATCTGGAGGTCACTGGACCTGTCCAGGATCAGACACCATCCTACACTCTACATACTATAATGGCAGGCTGTCATCACCCCCCTGCTCTATGATGTCAGCGGCTGGGGACAAATGTCATAGGTGATGGTGGATGGCCAGTGCGGGGGAGGGGTGGACAGAAGAGGTGTCTTTGTATCCATAGGATGATCCAGGCTTTGTGTAGGCTCCAAGACAACACAGAACGGATATACAAGAGGGAGGAGGAGGGGCGATTACTGTGTCCCCATGTATAACGGATATACATGGGGACATGATGACAAAGATAACAAGATGGCCCCATGTATATCCCTTATACAGGTCACAATTGTGTCCCTATGTATATCCTTTCTTTATTATTAAGGATAGGCGGATATGCATGGGGACACCATGGCATCAGTGATAACAAACTGTGTCCCCCATATATGTCTTGTATGCAAAGGGACACATAGTAATCCTAATAAGGAGGATAAAGGGATATACATGGGGACAACTAGGGCACCACAATTGCTAAAAATCAGGTAACAAACTGTGTCCCCATGTTTGTCCTGTATACATAGGGACACAGTAATTATATCCTTCATTATTAAACATATATATACATGGGGACACAATGATATCACAATTGCTAAATGTCAGTGATAATAAACTGTGTCCCCGTGTATATCCTGTATACAAGGGGACACAGGGCAATCATGTTTTTAAAATAAAGAAGATACAGGGGAAACCATGACATCACGATTACTAAAAAAGAGATCACTTGTGTCCCCATAATTGTCCCTTATACATGGGGACAGGTAGTAATCATGTATATTCTTTCTGTATACCTATGCATACCTATGGGGACATACCTATGGGGACAGGTTGTACATCCTTCCTGTATTACAGAAGAAGGGAAATACATGGGGACACTTTGGGGGAGATTTACTAAAACTGGTGCACTCAGAATCTGGTGCAGATGTGCATGGTAGCCAATCAGCTTCTAACTTCAGCTTGTTCAATTTAGGCTTTGACAATAAAACCTGGAAACTGATTGGTTTCTATGCTGAACTGCACCTGATTTTGCACCGTGTAGTTTTAGTACATAACCCCCTTTTTATCATCTTTGTTTTATTAAAAATTGATTTCACATCTGCCTTAATCACTTAGAGTTAATTAGTGTTCTATTCATGTCCAGTGACTACAGATCTTCTAGTTGACTTTGAGTCTTTTTTTTTTTGTTATTTATTTTTGTTAATTTTGTTTTTTTTTTTTTGTTCTGTTTGTATTGAACTTCCTATCCTTGATGACCAGCGTTTGTTGTCCTCTTGGCAGATCTCTGTGCTGCCTCCCTTGTTTTCCTTCTCCATATCCTGGTCCTGCTGTCTCTTCCTGTCCTCTCTTCCCTGTGTAGTTCTTCATCTTCGTTCCTCCATCTGTACCTCTCCCTCCCCCCCTCCTCCTCCTGGTTTCTCCTCCTTCTCCCTGAGTGAGTTCTGTGTATCCCGCTCCCTTGTCACTGATCCCCTCCTCCTATTAGGCCCCTCTATAATGCAGAAGGAGGGGGGGGGAGGAGGTGACCAGCTTGTGATTTCATATAGACGATAACTTATTGGGTTGATGTGTTAATAACCGTCCCTGCCCCCCCCCCCCCCCCCCCCTCCTTCTGCCTAGCTTGCTCTGTCAATATGCAAATCCATAATCCCGTGTCTGCTGAAAGCTGGGATGCTCTATGCAGGGGGTGGGGTGTCCTCTGCAGGGGAATTGTGCTTGAATTTTTAGTCCTTCTATGGAAATGGGAATTATTGTCAGGTGTCTTGTGTGGGGATGGCGGTCCGAGCCTAGTAAGTCAGCACAGATTCGTCAAGACGTCAAGACGTACGCTTGCTGTAGAAGGCTTGCTGGTGACTTAGGGGTTAATATCCTCTGGCCCTAGGCTGTCCCCTTATTGTGCTCTTTCACTTAGATGACTATGTGCCATTTAATTATTAGGATCTGTGACTGATAAAATATTTAGGTCAGATTTAATGAACTGCACTTATCTTTATATTTGGAGTTTCATCATGAAAGATTAATCCCTTCTTGGAAATGTGCCTTTAAGCTCTAAAGAGTGTTAAAGGGGAAAAAAAAAACTTATGTGGAACGGCGCAGGAGATCAGTGGGAGGAGCCTGGGAATACGGAATAACCGGATATTTTGTAGGTAACCATAAGACGAAGCAGTGGTGAGACCTGCCAGGGACGTATTTACTGGCTGCTCCATTAGCGTACACAGTCATTCTAAATATGCCATGTTAAGTCTCATAGTGTGCAGAAATTTCACCCGTTTTATTTTTCACATGGATGCACCCGGTGACGTGGGGCTGATTTGCATATGACATTGAGCGTCACGCTTTCTCAGACTGTCCTCTGTTGAACTGCAAGGACGTAATGAGAATATCCCCGCTGCTTCGCTATATAAAGGTGTTTACCTTTCATCATTGCGTTGCAACACGGATATTCTATACTATAGATGTGGTGATCAGATGTTCAACCTGGAGGACATGTCACTGTAGCTTTTCATGGTGGCCTCTGATGAAACACAAGTTCTGCAACACTTGTGTGACTACAGGTTGTTCCTGTTTCCATTGTAGCTATGCTGATCATATATAGGCTATGGAGGCGACAACGTTTTTACCGATATCTCCACTGCTTTGCTAAATATAGGTGTTTACCTTTCATCCTATTCACACATTGCAACACAGATATTCTATCGTATAGACCTGATGATCAGATGTTCAACCTGGGGTGGCCTCTGACAAGATGAAAATTCTGCAGGTGGTTCCACGTTGGTGCCTTTATTCTTGATGCTTTGTATCTCTGCTGATCATGTATAGGTTGCAGAGGGGACAATGTTTTGCCCGATATCCCTGCTGTTCCGCTATATAAAGATGTTTTCCTTTCGTCCTTGCGTTGCAACACAGATATTCTATCCTATAGATGTGGTGATCAGATGTTCAACCTGGAGGACATGTCACTGTAGCTTTTCATGGTGGCCTCTGATGAAACACAAGTTCTGCAACACTTGTGTGACTACAGGTTGTTCCTGTTTCCATTGTAGCTATGCTGATCATATATAGGCTATAGAGGCGACAACGTTTTTACCGATATCTCCACTGCTTTGCTAAATATAGGTGTTTACCTTTCATCCTATTCACACATTGCAACACAGATATTCTATCGTATAGACCTGATGATCAGATGTTCAACCTGGGGTGGCCTCTGACAAGATGAAAATTCTGCAGGTGGTTCCACGTTGGTGCCTTTATTCTTGATGCTTTGTATCTCTGCTGATCACGTATAGGTTGCAGAGGGGACAATGTTTTGCCCGATATCCCTGCTGTTCCGCAAGTTCTGCAACACTTGTATGACTACAGGTTGTTTTATATATATATATATATAATGCTACGGAAGGGACAATGTTTTGACCAATTTCCCCACTACCCTGCTAAATATAGGTGTTTACCTTTCATCCTATTCAGGCATTGCAACTCGGACATTCTATCGTATAGATATGGCGATCTGTGGTTCAACCCGAAGGACATGTAATTTTTGCTTTTCATGGTGGCCTCTGATGAAACACAAGTTCACTTGCAGCACTTGTGTGACTACAGGTTGTTCCTGGTTTCATTGTATCTATGCTGATCCTATATAGGCTACGTAAGGGACAATGTTTTGACCAATATAAGCCATTTGGGATATCGTCTGATCCCCTCAACATCAGGTCCGGTTTGCCGGTGTTTAGAGACGCAGTCTCACCAATTGACAAGCCTCATTTACATACTCGTTTGTGAGTATAAACATTGTTTTTATGCTTTTAATAAAATTCTACCATTGGAAATGCACTAGGTCGGTGCACCCTCCTTTCTTTTTTGTACCTTTCATCCTATTCACACATTGCAACACGGATATTCTATCGTATAGATGTGGTGATCTGAGGTTCAACCCGGGGGACATGTCACTTTGTAGCTTTTCATGGTGGCCTGCGACAGAATGAAAATTCTGCAACACTTGTGTGACTGCAGGTGGTTCCATGTTGGCGTCTTTATTCTTGATACTTTGTATCTCTGCTGATTATTTATAGGCTACGGAGGGGACAATGTTGTGACCGATATTCCTGCTGATCTGTTGTATAAAGGTGTTCACTTTTCATCCTATTCACACATTGCGGCACAGATATTCTATTCTACAGATGTGGTGATCTGAGGTTTAACTTGAGGAACATGGCACTCTATACGTTTTCTGTAGCTTTTCATGGTGGCCTCTGACAAGATGCAAATTCCGCAACACTTGTGAGGCTGCAGGTCAGAGGCATAATAATTAGCTTCAGGGCCCCAGTGCAAGAAACCATTAAGGTTTAAGGGCCCCCCTGACTGCCGGGGCCCTTTCCATCTGTCCCAGGGCCCTTTCCATTGGTCCTCTGGCCCTTTCCTCTGAGCCCAGGGCCTTTTACTCCCATTGCCAGTGGTGTATTTTGGTTTTGTGCTGCCATGGGCAGGACTAAAATTGTGTGCTCCCCCCCCCCATCTAAATTTGTCCCATCCCAGCCGCTTTAAAATTGCGCACACCCGTGCAGCGGCAACAAACAATGTAGATTTTACTATCCATAGGTGACACTTTAAAAGCCTTCACATTTTACCAATTTAGATGTACAGAGAAGGTCTAGTGCTAGAATTACTGCCCATGATCTTACGTTCACGGTGATACCTCACATGTGTGGGACATTCACTGTTTGTGTGCATGCGGGACCGACACGTGCTTTCTCCTTTGCGTGCGAGCAGGAAGGAAAAGGGCACTTTAATTGTTTTTTTTTTTTTTTTTTTAATTATGAATTTATTTTATTTTTACACTCTTGCTTTCTTTTTTTTTTTTTTATCACTTTTATTGCTGTCACAAGGAATGTAAACATCCTTGTAGACAGCAATAGGCATGTGACAGGTCCTCTTTATGGAGAGATCTGAGGTCTAAAAGACCTCAAATCCCTCCTTTGCACTTAAAAGCATTCAAAAATTGGTGTTTTTGAATGCTTCTAATTTTTAAAAACTGCAACCAATGGTT
This sequence comes from Aquarana catesbeiana, assembly GCF_042186555.1. NCBI lineage: Eukaryota > Metazoa > Chordata > Amphibia > Anura > Ranidae > Aquarana > Aquarana catesbeiana. The sequence goes on from NC_133335.1 coordinate 195,677,731, forward strand.
TCCGTGTAAACCGTAAGTGATGTCATGTCATCGCTTCAGGTTTACTGTTTACCTCTTCAGGTTTACTGTTAGAAACAGCCGAATAAAGCTGATCCCGACTTTGCTTCGCTGTGCGGCCTGCCAGTGGATTCGCCGGCTGGTTGCTTGGGTCTCCCGGTGGGAAGGGAAAAAAATGGTGATGGGGAGGGACCTCCAACTGATTGACAGCCTTAGCTCTGTTCCTTTGTGCTGTGTGAAGGTGGTGCGTCATTTCCCTCCAATCAGCTCTCAGAGCTCTCCTCGCTGAGCTCTGCAGAGTGGAAGTTCAGTTTTCCTCCCCCTTTTTTCTGAACTCTCAGACGAGCTTATAAATTTAGCACTTTGAAGAGATGTAGAGAAGAGAGGACTGCAGGTACAACTTATGTAGTAGGATTTGTTTTATCTCTGTGTATCACCTGAGACCAGTCACTTCACTTGGTATATGGAAGGGTTTACAACCACTTTAAGGTGTTTACCTTACAGACTTTTCACACATTGCAATTCGAATATTCTATCCTATAGAAATGGCGATCAGACGTTGACATTGTAGCTCTGTAGCTTTTCATTGTAGCCTCTGACAAGACAAAAAGTCTGCAACACTTGAGAGGCTACAGGTTGTTCCTTGCTGGCATCTCTATTTTTGATACATTGTATCTCTGCTGATCACATACAGGCGATAAAGCTTTGACTGCTATCCCCATGCTCCACTATATAAGGCTCCATTCACACTTGGGCTGAGTGTCTTTGGTCGTTTTTCATACTTTTTTTTTTTTTTTAGCATTTGTACTGGTGTTTTTGACCTTTTTTATTATTATTATTTATTATTATTATTATTATTATTATTATTATTATTATTTTTAGGTAATGAGAAGCTAGTTAATAGGCAAGGAAATGCACAAAAAAAAATTTTTTTCAGGCTCTCCTATTGAAATCTAGTGGGGTCAAAACAAATGTGTCCTTTTTCGACCAGAGAGCTTCAGGTGACGCTGCCCTCAGGTGTGAATGGGCACCACTGAATATAATGGAAATCCTTGAATATGATTCTAAATCCTAGTGTCGAAAGTTTAAAGTGTTACTAAACCCAGCACTCTGCATTCACTATATCTGATCTCCCACAATACACAGAACATGGAAATGCAATTATTTTAGAAAATATAAACTGCTAAATACTTTTTTTTCATCAGCAGTATATAGCAATCTTGTGACGTCTATCAGTGTCTCATTAAAGCTTGTAGGAGGAGTTTTCATCCTCTGACTGTCCTATGAGGCTGCAGGACCCCTAACCCTCTGTCTGGACAGTGCTGATTGGCCCTGTGCTGATCACATGCACCCTCCCAGGAAGAAAAAAACTCTCCAGCAATACACACCAAACTGAGCATGTGCAGCTTATCCCTTTGCCTCTGTTTTGTCAGCAGATAGATTGGGGATTGTGGAAGAAGGGGAGGAACAGAGAAGACAGGATAAAAACATCCTTTTTTACACAATGTAGAGTATTAACCCCTTAGGTTCAACGTTGAGTATAACAAGCATGATTTACTACCTATAGAATGATTTTGCTGCTGTGGGTTTAGTAACACTTTAAAGAGGAAGTAAACCCTGGTGGGTTTTACTTCCTCTTTATTTCTCTGCAAAGGTAAAGCGCAATGGGCTGCTATGCATCGCATAGTAGCCCATTATATGTCACTTACCTGACACAGAAGCCCGCGCTGTCGCCATTGTCCCCATGAGCAGGGAGCTTCAATCTTCGCCCCTCTTCCTTCCTTCCGGGGCGGTGAACTCTGGCTCTGTGACTGGCCGGAGTCGCGTGACGTCACTCCCGCGCAAGCGCCGTCAGTCACGGCATGACCCCAAAAGGAAACGGCACGATGTGCCCTTTCTAAAGGGCGCATGCGCCGTAGTCATCGGCGATCGTCTTTTTAGTAAATATCTCCTAAACCGTGGAGGTTTAGGAGATATTTCAAGCACCTACAGGTAAGCCTTAATATAGGCTTACCTGTAGGTAAGGAGATATTGATGCTTCTGATCACTCAGGTGTGAATAGGGCCTTAGCCCCAGTTCACTCTGATGTGGCTTCAAAGTTGTGCGACATTGAAGCCAATTCCACAACTTGCATGCGACTTCTTTACCAGAAGTTAATGGAAGTCGGACCAAAGTTGATTAAAATTAGTGCAGGAACCTTTTTCTATGTCGGAGCAACTCAAGTCGCACCGATTACAATGGTTCCATTGCACTGTATGGGGTGCGACTTCTGATGCGACATGTGCTCCAAAGGGCTTGCCGCATTAGTGTGAACCAGGCCTGAAGGTGTTAACTTCTAATCCTCTTCACACATAGGACAAATATTCAGTCCTGTAGATGTGGCAATCGGATGTTCAACTTTAAGTACATGTTACTCTACGGCCTCTGATGAGATGCAAATTTTGCAACATTTGTGTGGCTACAGGTTGTTCCTTGTTGGTGTCTCTTTTGTTGATACTTTGTATCTCTGCTGATCATAAACAGGCCATGGAGAAGACAAAGTTTTTGCCATTGCAACCAAGATTTGAACTTTGCACATACTTTTTATATGTGTGGGTGGCAAATGATTAAAAGTATTTCCATCAGACACCCTTGAAAATTGTTGTTTATGTTTGATACCAATGAAGTCATTTGTATAATGCTAAAGGTACACAGGACAAGTCCCAATATAAACACATTTCCAGAGAAATATTTGCTCTATTAATAAAATGCACCTGTTGCTGAAAGCAGCTACAATACTTTTTGCAGCCAAAGATCGCAGCAGTCGAAGGTGGCAAATGTTTGGGGCATTGTAGCAACTTCAGGGGGGCTAATTTACATAGCTTTGCTCATGCTTTTGTACATATGTCTTAAAGCGGAAACAAAACTCCTGCTGTAAAAAAACTGCGATCAGGCAGGCGCAGCCCAGCTTACAGTGCCCGGCCGATCTCCGAGTGCCAGGATTACGGCCTCCTGCACATGTGTGACATCATCCCCAACTGGTCAATAAAGAGGCCCGAAGACTGGCACCCAGGAGAAGATGCCAGACCATTGAACAGATAACAATGGAGACTTTAGTTCCGCTTTAAGGTGTTTGGTGCAAATGTGCAACCATATCTTTGTATTAGGCTTGATTGTATAGAGTGAACTATGAGCATAGGTGTGCGCAGACTATTGCATTAGGGTATGCACCCCAAAGCACAAACACACATGCCTTTCTCTGCAGCCTCAGTTGCACAGGGCAGTGAATGAATGGGAAGTGCTCTGGGAGACGGGAAGCCAGCAGCACTGCAGGGCGGGGGGAACCCAGGCAGTAGAGGGAATTGGCACAGCACATAGTGATTAGGGTGTGCCCAGGCACACCTGGCACACCCCCTGCACACGCCTATGACTATGAGTAGATGACTCATGACTGCAAGGACATTTTCTCCAGAGCTTAGTAAATGAGATGAAACTTCACTTTGCAAAGAATACCTAATCACATGCAAGGAAAATTAAAAAAACAAAAAAAAACCAGCATTTTTGCTTGCATGTGATTGGATAATGGGTGTCCGCAGAGCTTCCTCTCATTTACAAAGTTCTGGAGCAAATGCCCTTGAAGAATGCACAGTCTATTTCCCTTCAGTAACTCATCCTAAATATCTCGCAAAGAACATCTGGCCTATAACCTTATGTCATGGTATTTGTACTGCTGATGGGAGCAAACAGGATAGTTCCAGCAGTTGGGTGTTATATAGGCTGTACACCCCTCTAAGCGGATACTGAGGTTTAGAGCTGGCATTGCTGTTGCAATCCATGCAACCTCCTTTAGGTTTACTATATAACATGAGAGCCTTCCTGATTGGATATTCATCGCATAGACTGTTTTGGTCACCCCTTGTTAAGTTGTTGGTACATTTTAAAGAGATTGCATGGAGATTGTACAATCAGATAATAGTACACTCTATTGCCCCATACACACGATCGGACATTCCGACAACAAAATCATGGATTTTTTTCCGACGGATGTTGGCTCAAACTTGTCTTGCATACACACGGTCACTCAAGAACGCGGTGACGTACAACACGTATGACGAGCCGAGAAAAATGAAGTTCAATAGCCAGTGCGGCTCTTCTGCTTGATTCCGAGCATGCGTGGAACTTTGTGCGTCGGAATTGTCTACACACGATCAGAATTTACAGCGGATTTTGTTGTCGGAAAATTTGAGATCCAGATCTCAAATTTTGTGTGACAGAAATTCCGATGGAAAATGTCCGATGGAGCCTACACACGGTCGGAATTTCCGACAGCAAGCTCCCATCGAACATTTTCCGTCGGAAAATCCGACCGTGTGTACGGGGCATATTCGTTTTTTTTCATTCATCCCAGTGAGCAGAAAATAACAACAAAAACTGAAGAGCTTGGGAGGAGCTGCTGTTCTAACTATGCAATGTTAGTACAATGATCTCACCCGCTGAGCTATTGTGTTCTGACAGGGGGACGGCCCCCTCGCCAGAACACACCAGTCGGTGCTCTCAGCCATTGGCTGAGAGTGCTGATCCGATGCCGATCAGCAGGCCTTTTTCGGTACTACCCCTTTATCAGACCAGCTGCCATACACATGGGCCGAATGTTGGCCGGCTTCTATTGAACCGGCTGATGCCGCCCAATATTCAGGCCAGTGTGTATGGCCCTTAAGGCTTTTGACCAGCTTAACAGCTGTGCAGAATTTACATAATTAAAATGCCCCATGAGCCCTTCGGAGACTGATCTCAGGGCTATAAGGAATCAAGCTGCCTGGAAAGTTTTGTCCAACTGATATATTAAAAATGAATAGAGGTAACCTTGTGCCATATGGTGCTGCTTGAGATGCAATGAATAATGGATGTCTGTCCAGTGAGGGCTAATCCAGGAGTCAGATCTCTGTGTATGGCCATATAAAAGCTAGCCATGCTCAATCAAATTTCCACCTGTCATGAAAATTTACTGAGGGTCTGGTTTGAGGGTTTACCTACATATAATCTGATTAAAGTCACTCTTCATACTCCATGATTGTTGATAAATTGTGACTGGCCAGTAAATATATAGAAGTTTTCCCCCCTTCATCTTCCAGGACAGCTACTTGAGAGATGATTAGGTCTGTGGTTAGCGGACCCCCCTTTTTTCAGTAGTACTCAGACCGGTTGTGGCCGTGTCTGCAGTATTTGCTGCTTTTGCAGTCTGAAACCCCCCCCCTCCCCCTTTGTTGGCTACTTGCCTTTGTGGAGACATTTGCAACTGCCACCCCCCAGCGTGGTTGTCCGACATCTGAGTACCTGGGGAAGCGGAGGAGCGCTTCCCTTGTGTACTTCTCCTTTGGAGTGTACCAAGATAGCATTGGATGACGCACTTCCGGCGACGCGGCAAGATGGTGTTGGAACCGGAAGTTGCGTGACGCGTTTCCGGTCGCCGAGTCATTTTCATTTAAAGGACCGGCTCGGTATGTCGCGCTGCTGGGGATGTGCTGCTAGGATTGCAGCACTACAAGCGGACAGCGTTCAGCAGCTACAGATCGCTTTCCTGCCTGGCTCAAGTCCTCCTCGTTATGGAGACTGAGGACACTCTGAGGATGGAGCACCCGCTCAAACTGACCCAGCGACTGCATCCGGGTCCAGTACTACCCCCAAGGTTAGTACCTCTCCTACAGTTAATTGAGAGCTATTAGGGTCAGGGGTGGATTTAGAGAGAAAATGTCAGTTTATATGCCTTTCTTATTTTGATTTTTTCTCTCCTAGGTTAACAAGCCTATTAAGAGAAAATGTGGGAACTGTAGATCTAAGCTTCCTGATAGCTGTAGAAAACTACTGTGTGATACTTGTATTTCTTCAGTGGCAGGGGCTGATTCTGTTTCTACTGTAAAGGAATTAATGGTTTCCATGAAAGAAGTGGTTTCTTCCTTCCAGTCCTTTAATGATGGATTAGCAGGGTTAGGTCCTTCCACTTCAACAGCTGTGACAATGTCCTAGGTCCCTTCGTTCTCGGTGAGGTCTCTAAATCCTTTAGTGTTAGAGACCCGTGAGTTCATGGGTGGTCTCTGACCCGGAGGAGGGGGAAAACTCGGATTCTACGTCTGACGAGGAGTCCACGTCAGAAATTGAGGAGACTGTTAACACGGCCCGATATCTATTCCTAATTGAAGATATTGAGGAACTGTTGAAAGCAGTTTGTACTTCTGAGCAGATTCAGTCGCCACAGCAGACTTGGTTGGTTCAGGATAGAATGTACAGGGGTCTTCAGGGGTGTAAGCCTAAGTTTTTTCCTGTACACCAGTCGCTTAAGGACATGGTCAGGGGCGGACTGACCATTGAGCCACTCGGGCACTGCCCGAGGGCCCTGGGCCACTAGGGGGCCCCATCAGGGTTGCCAGCCTCAGTAAAACCAGGGACAGCATGTATAAATCTGTGTTTTTTTTTTTTTTTACATCTCTCTGTGTATACTGTGTGTGTGTATACTGTGTGGCCCCATAATCTCTGATTGCCCGGGGGCCCCATAATCTCTGATTGCCCGGGGGCCCCTATAATCTTTGATTGCCCGGGGGCCCCATGAGTTATCAGTCCGCCCCTGGACATGGTCCTTTCTGAATGGAAAGAACCTGAGAGAAGGTTGTTCCAGTCCAGAGGGCATAAGAGGAGGTTTTCCTTTCAGTCAGACGTTGAAGAAATGTTTTTCAAATGTCCCAGGCTTGATGCTCCTATGTCAAGGGTGTCCAAAAAATCAGCTCTCTCATTTGAAGACTCTGGTGTGCTTAAGGATCAGATAGATAGGAAAGCTGATGCTTTATTCCGTAAAGCCTGGGAGGCTTCAGCCTTCTCTCTTGGTCCAGCCCTGGCATCCACATGTATAGCTAGGAATCTAGATGTGTGCGTCCATAGGCTAGATGACCTTCTCTCCTCCGACACACCAGACCCTGCAAATTTCCTCATTAGAACCCTGCAGGTGCAGCGGCTGATTGATAATTGTAAATTCACTCTGTACATGGACACAGACAAACAAACAGCTATTTCTTCAGAGTAACAAAAGGGAGAAATTGGCAACAAAGTTTGTTAAAATCCCTGCAATGTACATAGATCACTCAGAGGGGATTTTTTTTTTCTCAACAAAAGTGGAGTTTCACTTTAAAGTCAGAGGGTCAGGATGACAACCAGTTATCTAGCATCTGGAGAATAAGATGTCGGGAATGGTAGTCTCGTAATCTTGTTAGTTTGTTGAGCATTCCAAGTCGACTTAAATCCAGCTCTGTCCCTATATGTACAAAGATTGGCTGTTTGGACATAATGGGCTCAATTCACAAAACTTTAACACAAGGACAACAAGCTTTATTTTTAAACTTTGTTGGACTCCGCTGAATTTTTTTTTTCTTTTTTGAAAGTAAAAATCGTTATCCTGGTTTGTTAGCTTTGCGAATTGAGCCACAGACCTGTCTTTGAATGGGCAGGGCCAGAGATGCTGTCACAGGGATCAGCTGTGTGCAGTCAGTGCATACTTGTAATGTTTAGCACACATCTCATACAAGGTGTATTGTGTTTAAGGTGTTGGCTTCAGACACGGAGATCGCTGTTCACGTAGGAATAATCTGGTTGCTCTGGAGCCACCCATAAACAAATATGCCGTGCTTGCTGATTACTAATGGAGGACAATTGGTCAGCCTAGGTCAGCCTAGTGATGATGTATATAAAAATAATTGTGGCAGGTGTAAACTGGTATTTGAAATTATTTTAATTATATTTATACAATTACAATTTACATTTTTACAGGGAAGCTACATTCATAGTACATAAGGAGCCACCTCTGTATTGATGTTTTCCTGTTTGGAAAAATGTCCTTCCCATATCTGATAATACTCTGTTTGTGGAATAGGAAGTGAGGGGCAAATATCTATAAAAGGTTAGAATATCCAACATTATAACTGTCCCTGATTTGGAGCAATGTCCCTCTGTCCCTCTTTCCTCCTCATTTGTCCCTCATTTTGGTCTGATCTATATAGTTGTATATCAAATGCACTTTTTATCTTTCAAAAAGTGTTTCCCAGTGCTAAACCTTTCATCCAAATTCTAAATTGCTTCATTTGTAAATTTTAAAAACCAATATAAAGGAATAGTAGTGGTAAAAAAAGCACTTGTGGATTTATTTAACATTTTTTTTGGTTAATTCTCCTTTAAGGGGGTGTGGCAGTGGGCGTGTCCTATGCCTACATACATTTGCTAGTAGGCGTCCCTCATTCCCATCTCAAAATGTTGGGTGGTATGTATAACATTTTTTGTATTTTTGCTGTCCCCGCTATAGAGCTCACTTCCAGATTCCAGATCAGGGTGAGACAAATTGTCACTGAGACAGGAAGTGAGGGGAAATTCCTCTCACCCCCAAAAAGGACACAAATAATATTTTAGAAGAGGCTCTATCCTTTCCCCAAATACAATTTTCAATTAAAACATATGAATTACCTTCATGTTAATGAACTTTTTTTTTTTTTGACATAAGACTATTTAAAAAAATATGCTGAGTGTAAAGTAACATCCCATCACATTAACAAGCGTGCATAGTTAACAGGTGGACAGTGGAGTTGGGGCCTGCGCTTTCATTTATACAGATCAATGCTTGCCTTATATGATCTAAAAATGTAACACATGATTCTGATTGGCCTGTGAAAGCTTTCGGGTATTGAGAACTTTCAGTACACGTTTCGGTCATGTGAGAAAAATGATGATCTGCAACCCTTAAGAATAAAGAGAAGGTTCGTTCCTCCTGGTTTATCATGATGCTTAAGGCTGCGGAGCACACAGCAGGGGTCGGGTGCGTCCCTGTTCACCGTTTCAGGTCCGATTTCGGAACCAATTTTTTTGGGCTGAATTTGGACCTGAAGGCTGCATGCAGTCGGTGACATTGCCACGTTTGCGCTCTGAATGTCCGTCATACCAGACCTTCAGAACTTGTGCCATAAACGACGGCTCTGGCGTTCATGCACGGGAGTGAGGTCATCACGGGCCCGGCCACTCATGTATCTGGAAGGAAGACCCAGTGAAGATGGAAGCCCTGTCAGCGGTGACAGCGTGCCACTGGAAGGCTTAGTTTTAAGGTAAATCTTGCATAATGTGCTAGTATGTGATGCGTCCTAGCACAATATCCATTTGTCTTACAGGGGAAATTTTTTTTTTTTTTTTTTTCTTTAAAAAATAAAAAATAAAAAATAAATAACCTTTTTAATATTACTTTAAGCCTAACTTCTTCAGCATTTTTTAGAATGTACAGATTTGGAGCTCTGACTTCTCTCCTACTTTCCTGAGCTGCATACTTGATCCATTCTGGATCAGTGACTCAATGTACTAAATCCAAAGGATCAGCCTGACAGCCAAGCAGCCAGCATTTACAGAGGTTGGTCAGCAGTGTCAGCCTACCCTCTTCTTTCAGGACACGTCCTTTATCCCTTTCATGGTCCATAGCTTTAACCTTCTAATGTTGCCAGTACAGCTTGACAACACTGTAACAAAGCCCGCTCTACCATCGATCAGCTTCTCTTGTGTACTTTGTTTTCCCAAGAATTGGCAGACAGCTCTGTGCAGTTCTGCCTTGGCCAGGGAACTGGTAATGTAGTACCAGTCTGCTGTCAGGTAGAAGGTTAATATTGTATCCTAGAGAGCCTATTTTTAGAATCTCGGAGTCCGTTTTCTGATATGTAAAGGTTTATTCCAGGACCCGCCTTGCTAACGGCACAGCTGAGTGTCCGCATAGGACATCGTGTTCTGCACCTAATCTCATTATACCAGAGTCCACCTCCTCCACTTAGGACAGGACACTGCTACTGTTTATAGAATTCTCACACCTCGAAAATAGCTTCCTATAAACATTCCAGATTA